>NC_085861.1:30587438-30657438 GCF_034702125.1 Engraulis encrasicolus | reverse complement strand
TTTTGAAGCATTCTCCTTAACTAAGTTGTACCAGGCAGTTCAATGTTTTATCCTTTTAGACAGTGTCACAGAAAGCAGGCTGTTGGGTTTGGTGGAACGTTCCAAAGAACATGCGTAAGTCTACAAATTAACCACTTGGAAATGTTCCATTATGTCTACAGTAAACTGGACCTCAAAACGTGCATTATTTCTCAGGCTGTTTGTGTATTTATTACACCGACGAATGGCAATCACTGGAGATGATGTCAGCTTGGATGGTGTCATTCCCATTTCATATGATTTCACAGTTGCTGAAGGTATGTTTACATAACTTTATAGAGGGCTATTGTGTTTTAAATACCCCATAGTAATCGTTAGTGTTTTCCACTGAACATTTATGAACCAAGGTGGTACCCAGTCGAGTTGGGAGGTATTTTGTTGCCAACGTGACCGCCTTAACTGTCAAATGCTGGGGAAACCCTGGTCTTGATGTACCGTTGATTGTAACAGTAGAGCTCTAATTCAAAAGTGATCAGTAACTTAAGTTTCTCTCCCACAGTCTCCTCTCCAGATGAACTTGCTGTTGTCGGTAAGTCATTCTATTAGGCCTAAATCTAATGTGTGACAAAACCTGTATTATACTTCACATTAGATATGCACGAGTTACACTGCATTGTAGTATTGCCACGGATTTAGGGATGGCCCTGAATGTGTGTGTGTGTGCGTGTGCGTGTGTGTGCGTGCGTGCGTGCGTGCGTGCGTGCGTGCGTGCGTGCGTGCGTGTGTGCGTGTGTGTGTGTGTGTGTGTGTGTGTGTGTGTGTGTCTTTAGTAAGAGAGTATCCCTTTCGATTTGTAACAATTTGTGTGTGTGTGTGTGTGTGTGTGTGTGTGTGTGTGTGTGTGTGTGTGTGTGTGTGTGTGTGTGTGTGTGTGTGTGTGTGTGTGTGTGTGTGTGTCTGTCTGTCTGTCTGTCTGTCTGTCTGTCTGTCTGTCTCTCTGTCTGTCTGTCTGTCTGTCTGTCTGTCTGTCTGTCTTTTTTCCACAGGTGCTGATACCAGATGTAGGGTGACATTTCACAATGAGGAGTTGGAGATGCGACTTCCATTCGGATCCCACTCGCGCCTTTTCCTCAGCGAGGTCAACAAGGCCTGGAGTGGTAAGACATTTACACCCTCTCTGTCATAAGAAATGCTCTGCATTTACAAAAAAGTTGCTTGAAAAGAGAAAAAACTTTTCTTCACCAAGGCACTCCAAAGAGTATAGTTAAAAATGTCTTATTATTATGACATGTCCATTAAGGACTTTTAAAATTGCCCATGCGTAGCGGCAGTTGAGCCTTCTTCAGGGCATGTCCATGTCAACTGGCGCTACATTGAACCAAAGCCTCTGACTTCCAAACATTGCTCTGCATTTACATTTATAATGGTTGTCTACTTCTGCGAGCACTCCAAGCACTTTATATTGTATGCCTCATTTCCCCTTATTCTCAAACTTGCGCAGTAGGCACACAGGATGCCAGCCTGCCAGTAGGAGCAATTGGAGGTTCAGTATCTTACTCAAGTACTCTTTGACCAGGTCAGGCACAGTGGGTCTTGATCCTGCAACCTTCCGATTTTGAAACCAGTACATCCTGCACCTGGCTGCACCTCCATGGCCCCAGCCGCTAGTGATACTATGACTCACCATGACAGCAAGGCTTTACTAATATTGGAACATGGTCAAAATTCAAATTACGTTAAAATTTGACTTCTTTTGCACACCTCAGCTGGCAGGTGCGTCGGAGATGGCCCATGGGTCACTCAGCAACAACTTAAAGAAACTCCCGCACACTGGCCATTTCGCTGTTCTTTCTTTAATAACGACGTTTCGGTACTAGACCTTCATCAGGCAATCCCATCAGGGGAAAGAACAGCGAAATGGCCAGTGTGCAAAATTCAAATTAAACGCTTAGCTGTCTCTAAGCTAACTACCACTTACGTATTACCACTTCAGTGTGCAAGTCTATCTGATATCTTCAAAATAAACCTCCGGGTTGACACTTGACAGTTGTGACGTCAGGAATATTCCAAGCCATTCCTTGGCAACCAGGAAACCATGAGAGGAAGTAATACTCTTTCAGAGTCCTTGGTACACTCCACAGTGTGAATGAGGACACTTCCTTGATATGCTCTTCCAATGCAACTGCCCTCATTGTTCCCCCATTGTATCCCTTTGCATCATCCTTATAAATTGTCTTTTTTTAGTCACCATTGCTAAGTTACTGGCCTGTGAACGGAGCGATACACCATTAGGTTTCATGTGCTTATCTCCGTAGAGCTGGCAACAGGGAAGGACCTGTCAGACTAGTCCGATGTGTTTTCTTTTTGCCCCTACCAAACGGCAAAAGAAAATCTCACACTACGTATTTCCTCTCAGTATCTGAATGACTAGTCAGAACAACTGTTGACTGTAAACCAAAAAGTCCCTGATTAAGCATTAATCAATGCTGGTATTTCAGGTTGATGTAGCAGATTCTGTTTAGCTCACGGATCAGGAATGTGACAAGACGTGATGCGAAAAGGAGGAGTGGATGTATTCAGGAAAGAGGCGGAGTCTTGTCTTGTCATGTGGATGGAGTGTACTCTGTATGTTGGGAAGAGTGCCCCCCCCTCTCTCTCTTGCATAATTGTAGTGGCTCATTTGCAAGAATGACAAGCCATTGTGTCGTCAAGCGGTGAATTTGTGTGAGGTCACATTCACAGGAACGAAGAGAGAAACACTATAGTGTGCTTTGTGAGGGATGTGTCACTTTTAGTGGAGGAGGAAAATCTACGTCTGCCTGTGAAGAGTGAATGGAGCCGTCGCTGTGAATCACACTCTGTGTGAGCAGTCACACAGGCTTTACACAGTGGGTTCGGAAACACAGGCAGAGATGGACAGTGGTCTTTCTGAGGGGATTTTGCACCATTCAAGTAAGTAGAAGAACTGTAGACAGGGCATTAAATATCTTCATGTGCTTGGTTTGAAAGTGTACCACAA
Organism: Engraulis encrasicolus; assembly: GCF_034702125.1. NCBI lineage: Eukaryota > Metazoa > Chordata > Actinopteri > Clupeiformes > Engraulidae > Engraulis > Engraulis encrasicolus. The sequence goes on along the minus strand of NC_085861.1, from coordinate 30,654,440 downwards.
GATGTTTGGCCTAAGTGTGTGTGTGTGTGTGTGTGTGTGTGTGTGTGTGTGTGTGTGTGTGTGTGTGTGTGTGTGTGTGTGTTTTGTGTGTTTGTGTGTGTGTATGTGTGTGTGAAGTGTGTCAAATAATAGCCTATTCAATAATAATACAATCATGTATGTACCGGTAGCCTATGTATTTAATGTAATTCTTGAATGTCTTCAAATGTTACATGAAGAAGTGGTATTTGTCATGGGTCTCTTCTGTTGTGCCTCTGGTAGTCGCGTGTAGTTAAGTTGTTACTCTGTTTTTGACAGTGCCCCTATAACTTGACAAGAATTTTGAGTTGGCGACAAATTTATGGCTGCCTCTTTCTTTCTTTCTTTCTTTCTTTCTTTCTTTCTTTCTTTCTTTCTTTCTTTCTTTCTTTCTTTCTTTCTTTCTTTCTTTCTTTTTGTGTAGATGTCTGCGAACAGTACCCAGATTCATCACCCAGATTTCAGTGGCTGGCCAAGTATCGCAACAAAGTGGCTCCAACCAGAGGCTCCCTGAAGTCCCTGACGTCAAAAGTGGAGTCTAAAGTGTCCAAGTCTAACAGTCATACCAGGAAACAAGGCAAGAGCAACATCATTGATACACATCTGTCTTCGCTGGTTGGGCAGCATGCCAGAGCTGCATGAACCTACCATGTTAACTAACTGACACGGTTTGGAAAACTCAAGCTCTCTGCCCATTCAGCAAGGAATATTATAGTATTGTAATGAAATATTGCTTGTGAAATGGGTAGAACTATCATTTGTGAAATGGGCTTTCTATTAGGCCTATTTGATTATTTGTGGAATATGCTCATTTTTTTACCCTCCTTAACCATGAGTCACCTCCATCACACCTGTTGTGGAAGTGAAAAGGTAATTATTTTGCAGGTAGGCCACTAGAAAGGCTTATTTGCGCACTTGTGAAGAGAAGACAAAAGAGAAGGGCTTTTTTGGAGTAGCCTAGGTCTACCACAAACCAGCATGCTTACTTTGAAACCAGTGTGTTAGATGCCTCATGTTGATGTCAACTGGACCAATTAGAACTTGCTGGGAAACTGCTGGGAATTCGAGGGAGTCTTTCGGCTACAATCTCCTTAGCTATACGCAGGCTACAGAGACTGCCTGTGCACAGGGACAGTGCAAACCATTTAAGCTCACCTGTCACAGGATTTTCCTGCCTAACATGTTAGTATCCATTCCCCGCTGCCTATCTAACCCAACTTACAGGTCTGTCTGCATTACTGTCACAGCAAGCTGCTTCTGATAGAATGCATTTTGATGGCTAAGTCATAATGGAAGGTTATCCTGATGCTTTACTTGTGTTGTTTCTGAAACAATAGGTGGAGAGATGAATGACAGTGAGACATGTTTTGCTCTCTGAATGAGTAAAGTTTGTCACAGAGGTGGATTTGTGTTATGTCATAAGTAACCCTCTCTGGTTTCGTGATGAATTGGTCTAATAATCAGTCATGGAAAACTCGATGAAGGTCAGGCCCACAGTGGATAGGATTTTGTTTGCTATGATGAACAGGTTGATTGCTTTGGCCTTGCGTGCTTTTCGCAGTTGTGGCAACAGGGAACGCCTCCAGTGCTGTGCGGTAGTGCTGTCATGATCACATCACAGGGTTCCACTGCTCCACCACCTCTGCTGTTTTTGCATTTTGTTAGAATGTAAAAAAAAGCGTCGTCTTTAGCCTACACAACGAAATGCCCAATTTAAGCAAGACTGCTGGTAAGCCGCCTTTTGATTCCTTAAACAGTTATGCCCTATCGGTATGTGTTTTTAACGAAAGTGGTTTTGGAGAAAACAAAAACAAAGCAACCTCTTAGTTGGTGTTGATGATAGTTTGGTCGAAAAGCCCAAAGATGTTTCATGCGGTTATAAAGGTGAAGAATGGTTTTGTCAACTACATTGCAAGCCACCTTAATTTTGTGTAATTCTGGCCTGAAATTCCTAGTCAGATCAGAAACAGGTTGACTACTGAAGCTGCTCGTGCCATTTATTGACTTGACCAGACACTCTGCAAGTGCCACCTGTAGATTCATGTTAGAACTAGTCGTTTTGGAACGTGAATGTCATACAGACATCAAATTTAACCTCTTGTTATCACTTCGAGACTACATAAATTGGATCATGGCGTCTCGTTCTGCAGGCTAATCTTGTTAGCATCCTACATGGCTACGGTGTGAAGATGAATCGTGTTTACTAATACATTTCAGACATGGGCTTATAGACGTCCTTGGTTGAATGTATGTTACACAGCCCAGCAGTGAGTGGGGCTGGACTGATCTTTTGGTTACTAATTTTGGATAGAACTGTGCTGCTGCGCCATGCTCGTTGTCTTGTCCAGTGGTGTTGATAATTTCTTCTCCCCAATGCTCGCTTTACTCTGTTTCTCAAAGTAACTCATCTACAGCTAGAACTATGCAAAGCGTTTCATGCATGAGTGTTTAGGCCTATTTGTTTTCCTCGCTAGTGTCCGTGCTCACTATAAACCATTGGGTAGCCTACTAGTGTGTCGCCGTGAGTATGTTGCACAACTTGATGTTCAGGCAGCAAGCAATAGTGAACTTTTTTTTGAGATTGCCGATTCTCCGGCGAAAGTCGTTCTGTGCCTCACAGCCAAAAGCATCACGGTAATCGTTCAAAGCATTTGTAGAACTAGAGATTAGCGACTCGTTAAACGCTAAGTATTTTCAAGCTAAGCATGTCCTAATAGGGTAGCGAAGGCAGCCATGGGTTGCATTCCCCTGTCTCCACAGGACTGGCTATCCTCACGTTACCGTGGCTTTGTTGTGAGTAGCACAATCAATAGGCCTACATTTTTTGGAAGTGGATAGTGAGATTGGGACAGAGTAGTTTCTATGTTCTATCTTTGCAGGCTATCTGACAACCGTGGACTTTGCCATGAACACTCCTTAATAGGGCTGGGTAAAATAATCGATTCAATCGATAATCGATCGATATCATTTAAAATTCACATAATCGATTCACAGGGCACAAAATCGATTTTTTTGCTCTTTTTCTTTATGTTCTTTTTGTTTCATTTAGGTCTATGGAAAATACCCAGTAGGTATTAGTCAATTAGGCCTAGGCCTACTTATTACAAATTAGCAATCTGTTAACACTGTCAAGCCACAGCCCTTTGACATTTTTATATAAAAATAGGCAACAGCATCTTTTGGGGGAAATCCTTGCACCAAAAAGGGAACGAATTGAATCGATTCGGAGTGAATCGAATTGAATCGAATCGAATCGTGATTAATCGATTCAAAACCCTCAGAATCGAAATCGAATCGATACAGGAACATAGCTGCAATACCCAGCCCTACTCCTTGACACTCCACAGGCCTGTGCATGTGTCCTGGGGTTAGATGGTTTTCAGATAGGCAAAGGCACTATTCCCCTGTTCCTGACCGGTGATTGCAACTTTAATCTCCATAGATGTAATGATAATAATAATAGGATCACACTGCTCAGTTGTCAGCTGGCACTGCTTTAGTTAAAACCGATTATTTCCTGTTAGAAGGAAGGAATGACCAAGAGGGCTACTCTGGTGAACTGGAATGTGTGTGAAATGTTAATCATGTTTGAGACCCTGTGCTCGCTCACAGATGCCCCGCTCCTCTGGACTATCATTTAGGAGACGTGTGCGTGTGCGTGTGTGTGTGTGTGTGCGTGTGCGTGTGTGTGTGTGTGTGTGTGTGTGTGTGTGTGTGTGTGTGTGTGTGTGTTTCAGTGTGTGTGTGTGTAAGAGAGAGAGAGAGAGAGAGAGATGGTAGCCTCATAATGCCTTCTTTATATTTCTCTAGGGAGTGGATAGATGTGTTTGCGAGTACTCTCTTAACGGTTAAAACATGCTGAAAGAACATAGCACAAAAGACGTCTGTGTTGTGTGTTTGTTTCTATCTTCTTTGGCCAGAGAGATTTCTTGGTCTGGTCACTACATTTCAGAAACCAAAGACATGCACTTATTAAGTTAACACGATGATGGCCATTGTCATTCAGAAGTTGCACTGAGATGGTTATAGGGCCCAGTAAGATAATCCAGATGTGCTGAGAGAGAAATGTATTCAGGCAATCCCTGGCAGTGTCTGGGTTCAGCCATATGATCCAGTTTAGCTATTCGCCCAAGTTAAACCCAACCAACTGAGATGGTCAGAGAGATTGAGGGAGTGAGGGGTCAAATTCTGTCATGAGAAACCACATTAAGCTATATTGCATTCCTCCACAAGGTGTTGTAGACCTATATTTAAACGTAGTCATAGTCACACAAAGAGGAGTAGGCCTATCTTCTAGAATCTAGGTAGAAGAAGCACACCGTTACACGTTTATTTTGACAGAGGTTGGCATTTTTGTTTGCCGTTTCTTCTCCCCTGTCAATACAACAGTGTAAACAGCATTTGAGAACCGTGTATTATTACCACTGCTGCACAGATTTGTGTTATTAACTTTGATATTTACACAACGGTAAGATTTGTAGCTGTGTAAATACTTGCTGAATTGATTTTCCCCGCTTCACAGCGGCCTTGGCTTTTTACACCACTAAGCTGGGCTAATCCACCACTACTCTCCGCCGTATCAAAGTTTTTTTTTTTTTTTTTTTTTAAAGCTTATTGTAGTAGGAGCCTATAATATCCTGATGCCTAGGTGTTGTGCTAAAGCATTCATTCTTCCATCTATTAGCTCATGGATGCCATTTACCAAACCTTCATGCGTATATTTTTGTCCCAAGATTATTGTGAGTGATTATTTGGCAGACTGGGTATGTTTCAGTGTTTGTTTGGTTTTTTTTTTGCTGAAGTACTGTGCTCATGTTCCTGGAGATTTCCCTGTTATATTCCCCTCCCTTCACTCAGTCGTTCCCATTTCCTGTTTCTGACTTCCTGCCCGCATGATGATCAGCGTTTCCATTCACTGGGAAGGAAAAGGGCAGCACACATAGCCTATTCGTACCCACAGCACCCACCCAGTCACAGGCTGACGTATAGCTCCCAAATGGGAAGTCAGTGTACTACAGTTTGGTCATTTGTTTGGCTAATTGTACTCAAGACTACATGTGGTCAGCAACTGATTGTTAAGTTCTCTCGCCCACTCTCCAGGGATGGTCTTCAGATCCCCCCATATCAGAATTAAAACAGAAAAAGGCCGTTATAGAAGCTACATAATTTCATCAAGCTACAACAAGTCAAATTGCCTACAGCTAAACGCTTTTGACTATGATAACCTGGACGAGAATCTGAAATTGGAACATAGATGATGGGCTAGACCGGAAACGGCTGTATCCCGACACTTTCGCCTTTGTACTTTTTTGGCCCTTTGTTAGCACAGTTTCCCTGACTCGCATTCAGCCTTTGTGCTCGAATCGTTTCTTTTTTTTTTTTTTTTTAACTATACACTGAGCCAGACGCTCAAATAAAACCAAGGCGTCATCACCTTCACCTGCAGAATGAAAATGTTCACAGACATAGTAGTATGGAGTCCTTCTGTTGCCACTCTGTGCTGTTGAGTCAAGATGGAGCACTCACAGTCAGATGTTGTCATAGGTGTTCCAACTGTTATTGCACACTGGCTTCTTACACATTGTGCGATGTGTAATTTGTTATTACATTGTAACCCCCCCACACACACACACACACACACATAAGCCTACACACACATTATGATGTTCCTCCTTTCTTAGTTTCTCTCATCAGTCATCTGCTGTGATGTCTTCTTTTTTTGACACCTCTTTTTACATTCACTTCTGCTTAAAAACAGATGTGAAATAGACTAGTGTTTTTTTGTTGGTCCGAGAATGCCAGGCTTAATCGAAATCGAGTCAATGGAGGCAGAGGAGGAAGGTTTTTGAAGCGTTTGCTTGGTTATGCTCAGCTTGAATTGTAAGCAGGCTGAGAACTTTGCAGTTGCAGTCAGCATGGTCTTTTGCATGCAGCGGAAAACCACAGCCATCGAAAGCGAGTGTTGGGTTTGGCGGATCATGATAATCAGCACAACTTGTGTGTGTAAAAACGGATGAGAAGCATTAGCAGCATGATGCAAAATTCGAGAACTGACAAAAATAGAGGTTCTGTACTGAGACTGAAACATGAATGTTATTTGTATCGTTACCAGTAACTTATAAATAGGTCACCTCAGTTAGACGGGGTATACCGTGTATTGTGAAACAATGCTGTCACAGTGATATTGAGATGTGTTATAACGTCGCATGTAACAGTGAGAGTATAGAAATATCAGTGATAAGTGAAAGTTTTAAAAGAAAGATGCAGAAACACATGCTACTACAGAGCTAAATTGAACAAAATACTAGATACAGAATTGCATGCTACCACAATGAGACCATCACTACAAATCCTGATGCACCATGGGAAATTCTCTCAGTGTTGTTTGAGGAGGCTTGGCTATGAAGGAGCAACATGTTGACAGTGGACCCCACACCCAAACACCCACCCACATTCCTTTCACATTACTGTGCTATTAGTCCACAGGGCAAACACACACACTCTGCACTGCCGGCCTGCATTCACAAACTATACCCTAGTCTAGTTGGCCGGGCCTCTGGTGTGTGTGTGTGTGTGTGTGTGTGTGTGTGTGTGCGTGTGCGTGCGTGCGTGTGTGTGCGCGTGTGCGCGCGCGTGTGTGCGCGCATGTGCGCGCATGTGTGCGTGCTGCGTTTTTGTCTGTCTTTCTCTCTCCCTCTGATACCATATGTGACATATCCCCAGACTTTCTTAATCCAAACCGTGTAAGTTTTAGCACAGGCCCAGGGTGTGCAGTGGACTCCAGTGATTCCTAAATATAGTTTTCCACTGCAGCAAGGGACAGACAGACAGACGGACAGACAGGCTATTTTTGGGTCCGGGCTGATGGAACACAATGTCTCTTTCGTTTGAAACTTTTACCCTTTTTCCTCTCAGCCTCTCTGTCATTTAGCGAGACCATAGGAAATGCAAAGCCTCTCTTCTCTTTTTTTTGACCTCCTCTTTCTTTCTTCCTTTCTCTCTTTCCATCCTCGGATGACCTTACAGCAGGGGGTGACTGGCTAGCTCCCGCCCCGTGGAACTGACACTCCATAGGAGTCATCTCATTAGCTCTTGGTGTGCTCGTGAGAATGGACAGTCAGCTGACCTCACTGTACTCGCTGGCGCCCGGCTGGCTATTGAGCGGTTATCGGGCGCCCGCCCTTGGCTGAGTCAGATCGATTTGTGGTGTCAGAAATATATCAGCATCTCCAATAATACTGGACTTGTCAGGCAGTGGCTGCCTCCCCACACCCCCACTTGCTGTTTGTGTTGTGTGTTTCGCTCTCTCTCTCTCTCTCTCTCTCTCTCTCTCTCTCTCTCTCTCTCTCACTTTCTCTCTCTCTCTCTCTCTCTCTCTCTCTCTCTCTCTCTCTCTCTCACAAACACACGCACACACGCACACACACACACATAAACACAGTTCTTTCTCACACATGTGTGCACACACACATTTCGAGTCACACTTACACAAGAAATGCCCCAACACCACAGTTTCATCTCTTTCCTAATAGCCTCTTTCTGTGTTTGTGTTGTGTGCTCCACCAGAGAGGTCCCAGGCTACTGAGAGAAAAGGCCCCCCTGCAGAGGACACGACGAGTGGCAGTGGCGCACCAGACAGCCCTGACAGGTACTCTCAGCCTTACCGCACAAATACACCTAGCGCGACAAGAGCGAGGCGAGCGATGGAAGTAATTGACTTTGTCTTGAGTCGCGCGACAAAAGCGATTCTGGAGACTAGAGGCGATTCGCACGCCGATAGCGGCAGTTTGGAGTTGAAATCCTTTCAACTTTCTGTGACGCAGTTCGACGACCAGCTGCGACAGCCAATGACTGTATAGAGGTCAGTGACCACAGCCAATGGTTTGAATGCTTTGCCTTCTGCTTGTAACGGACATACTGTAGTCGCTTCAATCGCTCGTATCGCTCTTGCTGCACAGAAGCGATTCTCTGTCGCTTCAATCGCGTCGCGCTAGGTGTATTTGTGCGGTTACAGCTGTGACATTGATTAATTCAAAGGTGCATTGTTTACCAATGTACATAAACGCAATGTGCGTAAAGATAACTTGTTACAAATATAACGTTGCCAAACTGAAAGGTATTTTATTAGCATGGCTGATCAGACATAGTGTAGCCTAAGCAGTGTGACACATAACAAAGTCTCCACCTAGCAGGGTTTGCCACAGAGAGACTGCTATGAAACTTCTACAATTCACCCCTAGAATGGTAGAAAGGATATAGTGTAGAGATCAGTCACTCCACTGCTATTGATGCCAGTCTTTTCCATTATGTTTCCAGGTGGTGTAAATGGAATGCAGATTTGAAATCTTATCGGTACATTGCATTGAGTTTGAGCTTTCTAGCTGATCTGAATGGACAAAATATCTATTGTTGTGTGGATTTCTGTTTCGTAGATGCTAGGGATGTGTTATGAAGGTAGAAGCTGTTGGGGAAAGAGACCGTAGAATACAAATCAGCTCATGGAAGGCAAGTCTGTCTTTACAGGAGGTGTCCGTTTGAAGTATTTTGTCTTAAAGAAGTATGGTGTGTGACTTCACTCTGAATCAATATTTGACAAATGGCAACAACGTGTCGTGTTTTGGTCGCCAGGTGGCCTCAGTAGCTGTGGCTTTGAAGTGTATTATTAGCACTCTGTGGAAAGTGATTTTATCAAATCCACAGATTAAAGCCAGCGATCCCAAATGTTTTGGATGCCTCCCAAAAAGCTACTTGCTCTGAACCGACCCTCTCCATCAGCCTTTGTGCACATGCTTTGGCTTTGCAACATCCTAGCCAATCAGCAGCAAGGAGCTTGAATACCATATTGGCCCGAATATAAGATAACCTTGAATATAAGACGACCCCCCAGCCCCTTTCAGGCTCATGTTTTTGGGTAAAAGTTTTTTGGAATACTAAATTTTGTTTCACATAGGAAACTTAAAAAAAAATATATATATACTGTTTTAATTAGTTGGAGAAGCTGAGGGTTTGGTTTTTAATCATTAAAATAGAACATATTTCACAATATATTTTTCAAGAACTCTTCATGAAAGAGCACAGATAGCTACTCAGCATAGAGACTCTTTTCCTTTCTTTACTCAATCCTACTTGGTTACCTGACAGATGCCAGTACAGTATAGTCTGCACCCGCGTGTTTAAGTGATGCAACTCGCAGAGCTTTGGTAGTCAGCCAGGCAACCAGTCCAGTAGAGTCCGGCATTCACAAAGTGCCCAGGGTAAACCTCAACTTAGTGATTTTATATCGACAAGTCAATCTCTTCCCCTCACCATTATTCTGTGGTGTTGCATTGTTGTGAGGGATATTGCCCAATAATTTATCTTAATTCAGAACATTACGTTAAATGCAGCAACATGAAAGCATTGCTCCGATTCAGCCTGCCTAGTTGGGTGTGCAGTTCAGAGATATGTGATTTTCCTCTGACAGCTGTCCTGCAGTCAGTGCTTGCAGTCTGAATGTGAGTTGAATAATGTTTCTTTAATAGAGTGCAAGGAATGACAGCAGGCTAACTTCTTTGTGAAAGGATTTACACTAGTATTCTGCACACAATTTCACTTCAAGCACTTAACTGAAGCCTGAAAATAAAATGAATCACTGATTCTTGAAAGTTTGACAAAAACATGTCCCAGCAGTAAAATGCTAATTCTGTTGAAAATCAGCTAAATGTTCACGAACAAAATGAATCCAGGTAATGGCCAAGGGGTCTGTTACACAAATACACAGTTGTTTGAAATATTTAAGTGTAATTTTATTACTTTTCATGGCTATAAACCTGTCCACACCCTGTAAAAACGCCTGTCCCAAGGACTGGCATCATCATTTCAATTGACTTAAAATACAAAAATCACTAACAGAATTGAACAATATCACCATACCAAGGCGGAACGGAACGGTCGCAGGACGGACGCGGTCTTTCTGCTTAGTTTTGGCCGGCGTGCTTTTCTCTGCCTTGCACACTGACAGCGTTGGCGTGCGCGGCCAGTCCTGTTCAAAACCCTCCCCACAGCTAAAGCTAGCGTGCTACTTTGCCATTCATTTGAATGAGACACCGCCGGTCGCCGGCGTGAAAAATACGCTCGAGTTCTATTTTCCAAATCCAGCGCGGCGCGGAGCCGGCTCCCGCGCCGCTGACGCCCGACTACCGCCGGTTGGTGTGTAAGGACAGATAGGTTTCAATGTATTTTCACTGACGCCGGTAAAAACCGCGGCCGTTCCGCGACGCTTTACCGCCTTGGTGTGTCAGACCCCTAAAGTGGTTCTACAGATGTGCACATAGTGCATGTAAAACAATATTTACTATTATTTTCTGATTGCTCAAAATGTGTCCAGCATATTGGTCACCACCGTCAGATTTTTTCTAAAAGACAATAAAATCAGGTATGCACAAGGTCATTTTCATTACTGAGGACCCCATTTCAAACCTTTAGCTCTACTGCATACTTCACCATCACTGAAGCTCCTGTAAGTTTACTATTTTGTCCTCAATTTGTTAATTTGTTTGGACACTGGTACTGTCCCAACCATAAACTGTCAACACCGTCGGGGGTTTTAATGGTATTATATTACATTAATGTTAATTAATATATACTTTCTCAGAAAAGGTATGAAGCACCCAAGAAACAGAGCGAAAATGAAATGGCTAATGTGAACAAACGATGCATAATATGTAAAAGAGTGTTTTTTTGTCTCACACCGTCAGATGTCACCACCGTCAGATTTTGTTCCGCTCATCATCTTGTTCCATATTTTACTAAATTGTGCTGGTTAATGAAACATTACTAGGCATGTTAGTAATAATTGTGATCCAAAATGATACTCTAGCCACCACTGAGGTGCATTTGGAGGTTTTTTTTGTCAGAAAACCTGACGGTGGTGACATCTGATGGAGTTCACCAAAAAACACACGTTTTACGTGTTTTTGACATGTTTTAAGAATATGCATGCAATAAGTATCTACAGTTATATTGAATTGTTAAAGTAATTCACTTTAATACAATAAACATATGTTTTTACTTCTAATTCTACCTGCCGCTGTTGACAAAACAAGAAAGAGCCCATTTTATGAAAAATGTTAAACATGGGGAGCTTGGCCAATACATTCACTGCACAGCCAAGACCTACATCTATGATAATACACCTCTAAATTTTGGATTTGAACAACTTAAAACCTGTTTTTGCCACATTTTCAAGAACCAGTGGCCTACTTCATAGAAAATCTAACTAATGAAGAAAAAAACACATGCACAAACATACTGTGCACACACAAAATAAAGTGTTTATGCAAGATGCCATTGACTTGAGAGGGCTATTTATTTTGCTAAATGCAGGTACTAATTAGGCCACTTTCACCACTCTCAGATTACTGTCACCACCGTCAGTTCTTAAGTCACCACCGTAAGAAGGAGTTTTGGACATTTTAAATGAATGTGCTTACAACATTTTCCTTAGGAGATGTTGTTGAATTTATCAAAGTAATAGCCAATTTAAGCCTACACGAATATTTGTGAAATTACAAAAAAATTGTTTGTTCTATTTAGGCGTTAAGTAAGCATCGTATGACGGTACATATTTTAAAATTAGAACACATGAAACAGTATTAAAATAGAACAAAAGTGAATTTTCAACATTTAAAGGCATATGTGTGAACCAAAAAATACACATAATCACTTAAAAACTCCAGATACATATGCAACCAAATCAATACAATTTTAATTACTTTTAATTGTGTCTGACGGTGTTGACAAAAAACAAGGCATGATCGGAGAAAAGCCTGATTTCTGAAAAACATACAAAATGGGGAGATTGGCCTTGTGCATTTCTGAAAAGCCAAGACCTTAGTCTATGAGGATATACCATATAATTTTGTAATTCACTTTGTTTTTTTCTGTCAACATTACAACCTGTTTTAGCCACTTTCTCAAGAATCAGTGGAATACTAGAACACATGTCTGAATTGAATTTCAACTATGTTAAGCATTTTCATACCAGTAAAAGCCTTCTGCCCTTGCACTTGAACTGTTATTGTTTGGAACTGTTCAACTGTTCTTGAACTATTATTGTTTGGAATAGCCATCGCGGGTCATTCATCAGATTTCTTGCAAGGAATTAGCTCGATAAATGACTTACTGGCTCTGTTTACAATTGAATGCCAAACCTGAGGTTTATTTCAAGCATGTGGATTAGTGCCCGAATGAACTCTCACCTGTTCAATCTCAAAATGGAAGAGTACTGCGGCTTCACCTGCTCTGCAAACTCCAAAACTCCAAAACATTAATCACTTTTAGATGATTTACCCCATCTTTTTATTATTTATGTTTAAAACAGGATTATTACTCAGTGCACACACCACATAGTAGTATTATAGGTGTGTGTGAAAGAGTTTCTGTTGTGTTTTGGGTTTAAATGGGGCTTAAAGGGGTCCATGGCAAGCAAAAAAAAGCCCTGCTGTGTTGTTCATGTTCTGAAGACATTATGCTTATGTTACGATCGCGTTCAGTTGTTAGTTCACAGTTTTGTTTTCAATTCAGTTGTGGCATTAATCAGAACATGCATTGTTCAGTCATTGGCTAATTAGCGGCTAAGTAGGGAATAGATCACACTCTGTTTCCTCTTTTCCCTTTTTCTTTTCTTTTTATTAATTCATCGCAGGGTCAGACAGACGTTTCGGCTACAAGAGCCTTCATCAGTGTAACAATTTCTGCCTACTTCCTGAACTCTTTAAAGCGACAACCTCCTTGTCACCTGTTCCTAATTACTCATTAGAGGTGGCGCACATTAGACAACGACAACAACTTTGAAATTGTCCACAGATTCACTTTTTATTATGATATTATTGTTTTTTTTTCTCTCCAAGCCAGGGGATGTATTGAAATATCTGCATCCGGCCCTAGGGCCTTACTGTATGTTTGACGCCCCTGGCATAACAGCAGGTGTAGGTGCATGCCTGATGCCATGTCAGACTGGCAGCTGGGCAAACCCTACAATACAGTGCAGCCAGCAGTACCTCAAGAACTTGACGCGCCTAGAATCTTCGTTTGGTAGCCTGCCGACGCTGTGATTATTTAATTTTCCTTTGGCCCTATACCACGGCGGGATGGAAGTTTAAAAACAAAAACTTGCGAAGCATTTCTATGCTGAATCGACACATGTCGCATCACGCGTCTATGTCCCCCTGCTGATCATCACAGGCTACCTGTCAACTTCGTGCGTAAAAGAGAGATAGAGAGAGAGAGAGAGAGAGAAAGAGAGAGAGAGAGAGAGAGAGAGATAGAGAGAGAGAGAGAGAGAGAAAGAGAGAGATTCCCCACGCTAGGGTCATTTTTAATAGCTCTCCCCTTTCCCCTTTCACATGTGTTCCTTCCCCACTAGAGGAGAGTAGTCTAATTTAAAAAAGGGATGTTTTTGGATCAATAACAAAGGGAAGGCAGCGGGAAATAGGCTACATTTTAAAAACCATGGGAGTGGAGCAGATGACGAGGTGACTCGTTTCGATACAATTGATGGTGAGGCAGGTGTTTAGAATTTTGGTACAGGGTATTTTTGTCATCTATTGCTAGGCCTATCTGTAAATTTGTAACTTATGAATTATGCCAACTGCAGAATAATTTAGTGCGCACGTAACCAGAAGCGCCTCTATCAGGTGCATGTAGTAGAACTTTTAGGGCGACAGACTTGACAACCAAATGCGATAGAACTGACGACTGGCTCTTGGCTTGACAACCAAATGCGATAGAACTAACGACTGGCTTTTGGCCATAGCAACCTGCAGTTTAGAATTAGTAACGGCAGTTCGCCTAACTTAGTCGCACGTTTGACGCCTGACAGGTTATAGGGAGTTAGTTGCAACCCCATCAGCCAATCAGAAAAGAGGATTCAGTTGCGTATGCAGATAAATGTGGATATTTTTTTCTCCTGGTTGCATTGTTTTGGCCTTCCGTTTCCACGTAGCAGATATTTAAAATCCAGATATAAAAAAGCAGGAGAAAAAAAATTCCGGTATCCCATTTAGAGGGGTAAAATTCATTGTTACAATGAGCATTTGTTACAATGGAGGATTTATTTTTATCCACATGTTGCGTTTACACCTAAACAGGAGAAAAAAATGACCCTGCTAAAAAATATCCTGCTACGTGGAAACAGCACCTGTGTCTCTTGACGTGGCCTGTCTGTGATGCTGGTTTGTTCAGAAATTGATGCAGTACTGTTTATAGCTGCTTGGCTTTGTGGTGACGTCAAGGTCGCCATCCATCATCCGTCATGACCCATTTGTGTTGCCGTACGCCGTTTGTCCTTCACCCACTCCTATTGTAGTTTTGACAGAAGACACTTTATGTAAGGGAAAGCAGGACTGAAGGGTCTCAGGCATGGTGCCTGAAATTAAACATGGACAGTAGGCTGCATTTTAACCTTTGTTAGTCATTAATTATGAATTAGCAGGGGTGGAAAGTAACTAATTACATGTACTCAAATTACTGTAATTAAGTACTTTTATGAGTAACTTTTTTTTTTTAATAGTTTTTAAAATGTGTTATTTTACTCTTACTCAAATTACATTTTGGCCCAAGTAGTTTTACTTAATTACATTTGAACCTGCCTTGAGTACTGAGTAAATTCTGATAGGTAGAGAAAAATGAAATTAAGGAAATTAAGGAACCTGTGCGTATTTATCATTTCACATTAGAGTGTGGCTCGGGCCGTTTTTTTCTGTCCGAGCCCGGCCCTCAGCCGACAGAAAAGTGATCAACCCCGACCCGAGCCCGAGACTAATGAAAATGTTTGTGTCCGAACCCGTCCGAAGCCCGAGACCACTGTAATAACAACAGAACCTGTGCGCAAGCAAGATTTTCTATGTGGGCTCCTCCATACTCAAAATACCACGTGATAAACAGCCAGGATAGGCAAAGACGTTAGGATGAGGCAGTAGCCTAATTTAGTTACGCACGCATAGTAAGTATAAACACACACACACACACACACACACACACACACACACACACACACACACACACACACACACTTGACAGCGCACCTTATGTTCCTTTCGGTTAGACCAGAGATGTTGGGTGCGGTGATCAAATGCATGGGAGGGGCGTGAGAGGATAAGACAGGCGAAAACTAACGAATACGTTTTGGATGCAGTCAGCGCGGCTATGGAACATTTGTTACGTTACTGTTAGTGCAAATAAATCCACGCGAGCCCCGTGAAGATGCCGCTCCTTGTCGTTAAGAAGGATGGGCTATAAGTTCACCCCGAAGAACAGTAGCCTGTTCGGCCCTCCAAGAGAATGTCATTTCCCCTGATGTCCATGCGGTCAATATAAAATCAGGAAAGGTTGCACGCGCATAGTTACAACTGTACAGTAAAAGTGACAAGAATTAAGAACCTACGTGAAGGACATGAAATGTCACAGAGGACAAAATAGTAACAGGAAACCTCTTCGTCCCTACCTTAGGCAACTCCACGTAGCGTGTGCATCTTCTTAAATCCATATTATGCTCCTTGCTACACCATGCTGGAAATGTAATCCTTGGCGAGCAATGCAGTGACAAACGTCATTTTATGTTCAACATTTAAGACAGAATCGAAGAAGGCATGCTAAAACATGGCCTACACTAGGCCTACAACAAAAGACCACGCGTTCACTGACAACTGTTGATTTGGCGCTTATTAAAAAAGCAAGTTGACTCGGCATTCCTGCTCGGCTGACTGGGAGTGAGCGTCCATGTTGCCGCTGGTAACTGGTGGCGTGCATACAGCCAATAATAATCCTCACACGAGTAGCCTACCAACATTTATTCATTTATGCATATTCAATTACTTATTTTTTAATCACAAAACTGCCGTTTGCATGAACTGAAATGTTTCCTCTGGTTGCTTACACTTTTCACAATGTCTGTTTGCTTCAAGCCCGAGTCCGACCCGAGTCCGACAGATATTCTATTTTTTTGTCCGAGTCCGGCCCGCCCCGTCGGGTTCCGACCCGGCCCGTCGGGCTTCGGTCTGGTTGCCATTCTCTGTTTCACATACAGTAAATGATCTATTTTGGACTAATCCATTGCATTATCCAGCGCCCATCGGTATCATGTCACTGGTTTGACAGCCCAATAGTCGGCAATGGGCAGACCCTGTGCCTGCTTATTATTTTGATTCTGCTCAAAATTCCATGACCAAGTCAGTCTGGCAAACATTGGTATTTGAAGTTCATATCCGTCTCATTTTTGAAGACAATATAAGTTTAGTATTTAAACTTCCCCACTGCAAAATAAGCCAGAGGCAAGAGTGGCCTGATTGATCGTTTCAACCATAATGAGGCATTTGATACACGTAGATGCAGGTTGAAGGCCCTCTGAGAATACGGTGCTCAGGGCCAGGTCAACGCTCGCAAGGTTTTGTAGTCACGATAGCCAGGTTATTGGAAGATGACTGGTGCAGAAATAGACAGAGGTCATGGAGGGCGCTATTCAAGAAGAAAAATTGAATTTCTCGATAGAAAAGCTAACTGAAAGCAACTAAGTAACTTTTACTCAAATTACATTTTCAAAGAGGTAATTTTACTTTTACTCTGAGTAGATTTTTAAAGAGGTAATTTTACTTTTACTCTGAGTAGATTTCAAAACAAGTAATGATACTTTTACTCAATTACATTTTTTCTGTACTCTTTCCACCTCTGTTAATTAGTAATTATGAAACTCATAATAACCTAACATAAGAACTAATCTTGTAATGCTATATGTATGGGGCCGCACTTGGCATGCACTTTAAGTATGCACTTAATGCATCTCTGTATTTTAATGTCTTTTTTTGGCATCTTTTTAATTTGTTATTATGGTAAAAATTGTTAATTTCAAGCATAGAATAAAGTCTGGCTTTGTCTCTTGTTGGATTATTATTTGCGTCCACTTGGAGCAACTACATAAAATGAGCACTGCGGTCACCATTGTTGAAGTGTTGAAGGATTGTGCAGAAGAGCTGAAGGATGTCTTCACAGACATCTTTAACATCTCTCTGGAGCAAGCAGTCATCCCATCACTTTTCAAAGCTGCTACCATCATACCCGTGCCGAAGAAATCATCACCATCATGCTTCAATGACTACCGTCCTGTAGCACTGACGCCCATAATCATGAAGTGCTTCGAACGGCTAGTCCTGTCACACATCAAAGCCACCCTACCCCCCACCCTGGACCCCTACCAGTTCGCATACCGAGCCAAGCGATCCACGGAGGATGCAATCTGCTCTGCCCTCCATCCAGCCCTCACCCACTTGGACAATAAAGACTCATATGTGAGAATGCTGTTCATTGACTTCAGTTCAGCATTCAATACCATAATACCACAACAACTCATCAGAAAACTGACAAACTAGGTTTCCGCCCCCTCCCTCTGCAACTGGCTGCTGGACTTCCTGATGCAGAGACCACAAGCAGTACGGGTAGGGAATAACACCTCAAGCACCCTGACCCTGAGCACGGGGGCTCCGCAAGGTTGTGTTCTCAGCCCCCTGCTGTTCACGCTGCTGACACATGACTGCACAACGACCCACAGCACTAACCATCTAGTGAAGTTTGATACAACAGCGGATGATACAACACTGGTGGGCCTCATCACTAAGGGCGATGAGACCCACTACAGAGAAGAAGTAGACCTGCTGGCCAGATGGTGCAAAGACAACAACCTCCTGCTGAATGTCAACAAGACCAAGGAGATTGTTGTCAACTTTCAGAGGGTCCAAAAACAACTGCCACCACTGACCATCGACGGTGATGCTGTGGAGAGAGTGAGCAGCACCAAGTTCCTTGGAGTGCACATCAGCGACGACCTCTCTTGGACCACCAACACAACATCACTGGCGAAGAAGGCCCATCAGCGTCTCTACTTCTTGCGCAAACTAAAGAAGGCAAGTGCTAAACCCTCCATCATGACAACATTCTACAGAGGAACCATAGAGAGCGTCGTGTCCAGCTGCATCACAGTGTGGGGAGGAAGCTGCACGGAGAAAAACAGGAAGACACTCCAGCGTGTTGTGAACACAGCGAAGAAGATCATTGGAGTACCACTCCCCTCCCTGCAGGACATTTACACCGCACGCCTCACCCGAAAAGCACTGATGATCATCAAAGACACAAGCCACCCTGCACACAAACTGTTCAGCCCTCTGGAAAGAGGTACAGGCGCCTCCGTTCCCGTACCACCAGGCTTGCAAGCAGCACGATGCATCAAGCAATCAAGATACTGAACACTCAACCCACTCTCCCTTCACTGTCAGCCTCTAGCCAGCCAGGCCACTGACAACGCTCCCCCCCCTCATCCCCACCACCATATCTGCGACTGAACATTCCACCTGCACTACTACATCTGTGACTGAACTTTCAACCTGCACTAACTCAAAACATGCACACACACACACACACACACACACACACACACACACACACACACACACACACACACACACACACCACACACACACACACACACACACACACACACACACACACACACACACAAGCACACTGCACTTTCTGCACAAAACCCAAACATACACACACTGACACACAACTCATACTCACACACATACACACACACACACACACACATACACAGGTACACACACAACACAGACGCACACCGCACTTTCTACCTGCACTAAACACACACACACACACACACACACACACACACACACACACACACACACACACACACACACACACACACACACACACACACACACACACACACACACACGCATACAAACACACACACACACACACACACACATACTGCTGCTGGTGTATTTAAATAAAACCTTTTTTAATTATTTATTTTCTTCAAATGCTACTATTACTATGTCAGAACGATAAAGGACTTTTAGAAAAAGCACAACAAAATACCTCCTCTTAATGTATGTTCTCTACAAGTCTTCTGTTGTCCAGTCTTGCACTTTAAATGTCTGTATGAGCAATGTCTACGTCCATACTGTCTATGTCCATGTATGAGTACTGTCTATGTCTATACTGTCTATGTCCTTATTAGTCTATGTCTGCATGGGAGAGCAAGAAACGCAATTTCAAATTCTTTGTATGACCAGTGCATGTAAAGAAATTGACAATAAACTTGACTTGAACTTGAACCATTCATGTCCCTCTGCGTGAAGAAAGCGGAGCTGACAGGAGTAGAAGTATCCGGAAGCTGTGTGAGAGTGAGATTGGGAGGGCTGCACCAGAAATCCTAGAGTTTCCAATAGAGCTGGACGGTATACCGTTAAAGAAACACGATCTCGGTTTCACCTACACAAAGTTCTCTTTTTCATGAGACGTTTTTGTTGTTGTTGTTGTTGTTGTTCATACTAGGCTATGTGCGTGAACTTCGTACTTCGTGTCACACTTCATTTCAACTCTGCTATATAAGTCCACTGTCGCTTTACTACTAGGCAGTCCCTCCAGTTTTTCGCGATTCAGCGATCGCGTGGATTCATGCAAATTCAATGATATTCCGCATAATTTCACGATGCCAAATAATTCCTGTAAAGCCGCATTTTTCCCGCAAATTTTCCCCTTTGTCCCTGTTAGGATGTGAATTCTCTTCCCCTCTTCACCACTCCGTTTGTGAATGCGCACGGACAGCATTGGCAACAGCAAGCGCATAAAGTGACTCTCTCTCTCTCTCTCTCTCTCTCTCTCTCTCTCTCTCTCTCTCTCTCTCTCTCTCTCTCTCTCTCTCTCTCTCTCTCTCTCTCTCTCTCTCTTTCTGGGGTGCGCAAACGGAGCACTCGCATTCGTTGACACACACACATAGACGCACACGCATACAATACTGATTCTGGACTTGAGCATGGCTAAAATGAACTTTGTTGTGTCGGGTTTTGTTGGGGGGAAGGTTTGGAACTTAAGGGGAAAAAAGTTTGGACAGTTTTGGTCGTCGCGGGCGACGCCATTAACCACGAGGTTATTTCATATAGCGCATTTCATGTTCCACACACTTTGCCGTTAAAACAGTCCCTCCATAACATCCACAGCATCTAGCGAGGCGCCTGCTAGCATGTTCCACTACCCAACGCACCACAGTTTCCCCGCCAGTCCACTCATTCACTCAGCACAAACTTTCAGCATCAGTCCACTCACCAGTCCACTGCACACACCAGCTCCGCCTCCATCCATCTACAGCGAAAGCGCTTCCGCTGGGAGAGCGCATCTTTTCTGTCATATTCAACTGTCAATCAAACCCTCATGCAGTTTGCGATCGATATTGTTTGTTATTTTTGCCATTTAGTTCTTTCTTTGTATTTTTGGTTATGGTATTATGACATGTCATTGGTGGGGGTGTAAAATATGTTGGCCTATTTTGATATTGTTTTGGCCAATTTTAATTCTGTAGCCTAAATCCCAGAAAGGGGCGCAAAATCTTTGCAAAAAATGAGAAAATGCCGCCACAAAATCAGACATTTTGACCGCAAAAATCACAAAATCCCAGTGCAAAATCCTGGAGGGACTGACTAGGGAATGTCAACACAATTTAAGATGTTGATTGAAGCAATATTGGTTAATCGCGCTAAAGAAGCAGGTGAGAGTGAAGCATAATGAAGAACCCATATGGCATGGATGAATCATGATGAACATTTCAATTAACTTAGCCTACATTTGATCTCACAAAGTTAAATAAAAGGCTATTCTAATAGGCTACAACAGTTCGCAAGCGCAACATGCCGGACCTAGTGATCAGTGTTGCCAGGTGTAGAACAAGAACTAAGCAATTAGTGTTGCCAGGTGTAGAACGAGAAATAACCGTTTTGGGCTGTCTTGGGGGGAAAAAAGCCAAAAATAGCTGCTTATAATAATTTATTAACCCTTTTTCCTTGAAAGGGAACTTAAAGTGTTGGGTAGGGAAATATAAACTATAAATTATAGAAAATATTATTGAAATGAAAAAGTGATAATAGAAATGGAGATTAATTTAAATTCATAATTTTATCTCATATTTAAATAAAATTTCAGGTTTTTTTGTCCGAAAGATTTGGGGGGAAATCGCCGCTTTTCCTTTTCCAAAAACCGTGATGGCAATTTTCATCAAGAAAACCGTGATACACATTTTTTTCAAAACCGCCCAGCCCTAGTTTCCAATCAGTACTCCTGGCCTGTACTGTGTCTAAGCAGTACCCCACCCATCTTGTTGGTCTACTACTGATTGCGCTGAGGGTTCTCAAAACACGCACACGCACACACACACGCACACACATACACATACATATACACACACACACACTTAGAAACAGAAACACACAAACACTCCTGTGAATGCTGTCTTTTCTCTGCTTTCTCAGTTTCTTCTCTTTCTGTTCTCTTTCACACATAAATAATAACTTTGAACTCTGTGAGTGACTGTAAAATTAGATTCTCAACTAAGCTCTAGCTGCAGGGGTTGGCAAGCACAGACATGTAAGTGTGGGTATGAGTGTGTACAGTATGTGCATGTGTCGAGCAAGCAAAAAAGTTACCCATGTCTGAAAGAGCAATGTAGACAGACCTACCCTAGATAGATAAACAGATGTGAATGTACTTCATTGATCTTACACAGCAAAGAGTGTAGTTGCCCAATGGTTACAGTGACACACAGAGACAATAACATGATGAAAAAGAGTATTACCCCAGACATTAGAAAACCATGTGTAACATATAAGCAGCAATAAAAAAAGTTTTCAGTTTAAGCTTAACAAATAAGCTGCTTTGGCTGTGGTGCTGTCAGAGACAGTATATTGTGTTAGAAGTAATAAAATCTTTGGTGCCGTATAGATATCGGCGGCACAGTGAGTGAGCCAGTCGATCACAGAGGTCATAACATGGCGAA
Source organism: Engraulis encrasicolus (assembly GCF_034702125.1). NCBI lineage: Eukaryota > Metazoa > Chordata > Actinopteri > Clupeiformes > Engraulidae > Engraulis > Engraulis encrasicolus. The sequence continues at coordinate 30,632,542 of NC_085861.1, read as the reverse complement.
GACAAGAGCACGACCTAGACATAAAGCAATATACAACATGGAAAATGCAAAAGAAAGTAAATCATAGTAGACATTGTCTCTGTGGTGCTGCATAGAAATAAGCTGCAGTTCCGGATGAGGCAGAGCGAGCCGATCGATCCTGTACTTCAGTATCTGATTTCCCTGCTGTCTCTGTGTGTGTGGGCTTGCAGGGTGGCCAGGGTGATGTTTCCCGAGGACCGGAACGAGCTGCCACCTCCGACCATCCAGACCTACAGCTCCAACAAGGCACAGATGCTGTCCATGCCCCAGTTCGGTCTCCGTGACAACCTCATCCGCTGCGAGCTCCAGAAGAGCGAGGCCTCCTACACCAACCTGCACAACTTCAGGTGAACGCAGCACGGCAGACTAAGTGTTAACCGTTGCTGACATTGATAGTGACGGGTGGAAGTGCATGGTAAAACAGAAATCGCTGGAAACTTTTGTAGTATGTCATTATTTCGTTTCCAAAATCTGCCAGCCATTTGAATTGTTTTAGAGGTGGGCTTGGATCGATTTTTAAAAAAAATCTAGATGCCAGTTATCTCACTAGAATCATGAAATTAATCTACATTAAAATGGCTTATTCAGAGTGTGCGTGTTACGTCAGTAATGACTAAAAGAACATCTTTGGGAGCATTTTTCCAAGCCAGGGGAGGCATTAGACCCAGCACTGCTGAATCCGCCCATAATGCTTCTCTTCATTCGTATTCATGATCTGAAGGTTGTTCCCTGGGGAGGCTACCGGTCGAGGCGGCTGGGTAGTAAGGGAACGATTGGATGAGAGCTGTCCAGTCGTCTCAAACCAGAACTGAGTGCGGTCCTCCCACTCTTCTAATTGCGTCACGTCAAAGAGCCTCCAGACCATGAATAAGAACGAAGACAAGACAAGACGAGTGAACCTGATGAAGCAATAGCGAAACGCGTTGTTCACCAAATAAACTGCCAGCAAAGAGACCAGTGTGCGGTGATTCATCCTTCATTTACTTGGATTACTCTTACTGCACATCACCAGCACCTGGACAGTGGTTGTGCACAGGGACGTTACTTTGAAGAATGAAGTCGTCTCAAACTAGAACTGAGTGCGGTCCTCCCGCTCATCTTATTGCGTCAGGTCAAAGAGCCTCTAGACCATGAATAAGAATGAAGACGAGTTTATGGGCTGGTCATCCCAGGCTACAGCAGACCAGGGCCTCCTTTCCTGTTTCCAAATTGCTGTCTGCTTGAGAAAGCTGTTTTACTTTGATAATTCAGAAAGTCAGAGAATGCGCGCACATCGGTGGCACAGGTGCCGGACCAAACGCAAGACAACCGAAAAGAAAATAAAAGTCCGCAACACTGCCAAACGCTCCCAAACATCCAATGGCAGGACGTTTCGGACTAACCGTCCTTCATCAGAGTGTAACGGCGGTTAGTCGGAAACGTCGTGCCATTGGATGTTTGGGAGCGTTTGGCAGTGTTGCGGACCTTTATTTTCTTTTCGGTTACTTTGATAATTGAAAAAAAAACCAAAACATGAATGGATCATCGCAATATTTTTTCTGTTGAATATGTTAAGTTCTTCAAAATGAATTTGGCATACGGTATGCTTTGCAACTGTGGCAAGCAAGATTTCAAATAAACAGGTACTCTGGGAACTACACTGTTTGTGTTCCATGGCAATGCGTGAGGTGTTTGGTGGTTGTGAAATGTTTATCAATCCTTATATTAAAAAAAGCTGTCGCATAACACCTAGCATTATGGAGATTAATGTTCACAGCATGCAGACACACTGTTCATGTTTAGTGCTAAAGCGAGATGTGGAGAAGCGACTGGAGGAAAGGGTAGTTGCCTCAGAATGCGTCTGAATGTGTATGTGTCTGTTGGATGCGGTGGGGACGTGCCCAGGGCATCATAACTTTCACACCCAGCTCCCAATCCAACTTTGAGAATATATTAACGGCAGCATTTTCTTCATCACCCAATAATAATCTCACATCAACACAGCACGTTAACGCAGATAACGATAAGTATTTTAAAAACTCTTGGTTAGTCCCCTATTTCCATCCCTTGCCACCACACTTTATAATGTACTAATGTAAGACCAGGCCCCAGTCAAGTCAGGAATGGATCAGTCCTAGTCCTACTATTCATGTAAACCAGGCAAGGTTGTTCACTTGATGTCAGAAATGCAAACTTATTCAAACATCAGCATCCACTGTCAACTGTATAATGTTCACTTGCAAACAGAGGAAGAAGTCTGTACAAGTAGTATGCTTCCTTACAAAAGCATTGGCGTGAGCACGAGGCTTATCGTTTTTTCTTAGCTTTTCTTTGGTCCCCCTTCCTTTCCCTTGTGTTTTTCTTTTGTTTCTCTTCCTGTTTGGTGTGTGTGTGTGTGTGTGTGTGTGTGTGTGTGTGTGTGTGTGTGTGTGTGTGTGTGTGTGTGTGTGTGTCTGTGTGTGTGTGTGTGTGTGTGTGTGTGTGTGTGTGTGTGTGTGTGTGTGTGTGTGTGTCAATGTGTGTGTCTTAGCTCTATACAGTTCAAAATTACTACTAGCTCCACAGCGCTGTGCCAGCCACTTAAATCATGCACCAGCATGTGGCAGTTCCCTAATTTCCATCCCTTGGCACCACACCTGCAAACACAATGGCTGGCTGTCTCAAGAGCAATCAAACTGATTTTGATGTGAAACTATTTTTTAGACATGCGTTTGTTGTTGGTATGATAAGTATTTTAATTGAATGCTATCGTTATCGTTGTTGGTTTTTAAAGTATTTTGAATATTTTAATTGGATGCTATTGTGGTAAACGGAGTGTAATAGGTTTGGGCAAAATGGCAGGCTTTTTCTCTCCACCAAGCGTGTGTGGTTGAGAAGGGAGTGCACATGAGAGCAAAGTAGGACGCGAGCCAGGATGCCTGTGGTTAGACGTAGAGATGACACCCAGCATGACTGAACGTCTGTCAGCAAGTTAAACTTCTGCCTCTCTCTCTCTCTCTCTCTCTCTCTCTCTCTCTCTCTCTCTCTCTCTCTCTCTCTCTCTCTCTCTCTCTCTCTCTCTCTCTCTCTCTCTCTCTCTATCTCTCTCTCTCATACAAACATATCCGACATACAAACCTGATTGGCTTACTGAACTTGAACAGGCAAAGTGCCCCATGTTGGTTTTCCTTCTTTTCCTCTTATCTTTGTCATCGTTTTGGTTTGCATAATGTGCCTGCCTGCTGTGCAGTGTTTGCGTGCTGACTATCTGCAGAATAACATCCCCATTTTATGTCTTCTTCTGCCCTCTGCTGGCGAAGCATAAGAAATGCATATACGCAGAACGACACACTGGCAATATGTTTGAAGGTCTGGACAAGGTTGTACAGATGCGCTTGGCTTCGCAATGCCCAGATGTACTAAAAAAAAGGTGGAAGGAGTGAAGTGCAGTGATGAAAAATGATACTTTGAAAAAAACATATAAATGAGATATTAACTCGTGATCTGCCCACAGCTTCTTTTTGGGAACTTATAATGTGAATGGTCAGACCCCCAAGGAGAGGTTAGGACCATGGCTGTCCTCAACACCTGACCCCCCAGATGTTTACTTTGTCGGGTGAGTTAACACCCCCTCGTCTGCATGCATGGAGATGATGAATTCAGTTCATCAGTAATGCATTATCAGTCACTTAATGTATCAGCTCAAAGTGCTGCATTTGTTGTGGAGAGTATGCGTATGAACAACAGGAGGGATGGATGGTGTATTACTGTTACAATATGATCTTGTTGATCTTTTTGCTTACTGCTCTCTCCTATACTCCAATCAGTAATTTGGTTGTAGTGTTAAAAATTATTGAATAGTCTTTTACAGATGGTTAAAAATAGGAGAAGCTTACAAGTCGTAAGACCAATTGCTGTGGTGTGTAAATGTGCAATAGAGATGAACTGACTTGACATGGTACTGGTTGCATAGTTTCCAGGAGCTGGACCTGAGCAAGGAGGCCTTTATCTTCAACGACACGCCAAAGGAATCGGAGTGGATCAACGCTGTCATTGAGGGACTCCACTCGGATGCCAAGTACGCCTTTGTAAGAATAAAACAACACCACACACATGCACATGTCTTTCTCCGTCTCTCACTCACTCACTCTCTCTCTCTCTCACACACGAGTCGGATCAATTTGTGGTGTCAGAAATACGTATATCAGCATCTCCAATAATACTGGACTTTCTTTCTCTCTCTCTCTCTCTCTCTCTCTCTCTCTCTCTCTCTCTCTCTCTCTCTCTCTCTCTCTCTCTCTCTCTCTCTCTCTCTCTCTCTCTCTCTCTCTCTCTTTCTCTCTCTGTCACACACACACACACACACAGTAAGGTTTCTATTCATGTAGGTGAAAGTGCATTCAGTTGGGTAATGTTCAGTTCAGGCTGGAAACTGGAGTAAGCTGGTGTTAGGACAAGCCTGTCTGTGTTTGACAGGTAAATACGAACTAGTATGCAGTCACGGCTCTGAGTTTCGATTGAAAGCCTGGCGTTGAGGGGAAACGAAATGGAAGAAGAATTCAGTGCTAGCGCGCCAGGTGACGTTAATGAGTTGACCACTTGGAGCTCAGCTGGCTGAATGAGATTTTCCATTGCGAGTAAACAACTCGTCTCCTATGTATGACGTGTCACCTGTGTCCCCTCCTGTGTGCAGGTGAAGCACGTGCGTCTGGTGGGCATCATGCTGTTGTGCTTCGTCAAGACGGAGCACGCCGAGCACATCCAGGAGGTGGAGGCTGAGACCGTGGGCACTGGCATTATGGGAAGGATGGTGAGTGGCCAATGGGAGATGAGGAGGAGTGTGTGTGACACTATTACAGTGGGGACCCATGCAAGCGAATGTACGAAGGCGAAATCCACCATTCCTTTCTATGAGGCAAGAAAACTGGATTGAATCAAAGAGGAGGGAATTGAAAAAGTGGAGATGAGATTAATCTAATGCAAATAAGGCGAGTAGACAAGAAATAAACAGCACAAATGTTCTGATCAATTTGGTTTGCTCCGACCTGTTGACATTTCACATGTCAAAGTGGAACACTGAATTTTGCTTCGCTTCCATGTGTCCCTGCTGTTACCATGAAGATGAGGGTTAAAGGCATAAGCGTTTCAGTCATAACAAGTCTTCAGAGGAGCTAAACCCAGTACTGAATCAATGCTTAAGTTTGAGTAAATGCAGAGTTTCCTCCTCTCATTTCTGTTTCCCTGTACTGTAATTGGGCTTGGTGTTCATTTCAGCCATTTTAACAACATGCTGTAACGTTCCATGCACTGTTGTCCAGGGCAACAAAGGGGGTGTGGCCATCCGTTTCCGCTTCCACAACTCGGACATCTGCGTGGTGAACTCCCACCTGGCGGCGCACATTGAGGAGTACGAGCGGCGTAACCAGGACTACCGAGAGATCTGCTCACGCATGCAGTTCCACCAGCAGGACCCGGACCTGCCCCCGCTCACCATACTCAAGCACAGGTGAAGAAACACACACACACACACACACACACACACACACACACACACACACACACACACACACACACACACACACACACACACACACACACACACACACACACACACACACACACACACACACACACACACACACACACATACACACACACACACACACACACACACACACACACTTAACAGCCACTGCACAGGACATGATGTATTTGTGTCAAAAAATACACTAGAAATATTCAGAGGTAAACAAAACTCAAGCACAGGTGAAGAACGGTCCTCAGTGCAGACACTCATTCAATAGCCACTTCATGGTAAATTTATTTTTGTCAATGTTCCAACAAATTTCAGAGGTATCAAAAATTCGGTTCAGAGGAAAAAAAAAAACCTTGACACAGTTTCCCTCGCAACGCAGGTGACCTCATCAATTTTCTGGTCTATCTCTTAACTCCTTACAGACCGCTGATTCATAGAGGGTTTGATCAAATTTGTGGCAGGGTCATTGCTTTATGAATATGAGATTGACACCCGGCCAATGTTCCCTCTAATTTTTTTGTGCCTGAGCAAATGCACTGTATCACTGAGCAGAGCCGATGACCCCAGTGAGCCGGTCAAACCTAGCCTGGCTCTCGCGCCGTCCCTTAGTGCTTCGTGCATCTTCGTTACACCTAGGATGAATATCCATCTGCGTGAGAACCAGGTTAGGTCGAACTGCGTAGGCTACATTTGTAAGATGTTGGAAAGAAAGTATCTTTACAGCAGCCCAATTGCCCAGAATGTTGAATTTCTGTTTAAAAGGATGAATAATTTAATAGGCTAGGCCTATGTAACAGATTTAAAAGACTAAAATATTGTGCTTAAATTAGGCCAACATGAAGTAAAAGTATGCACTGTCACTGGGTTTTATGGACCTTCTTATCAGTAGGCTAGTAGTTCGTTTCAGGCATATTAATTAGTTCATATGTTTTCAAGACATTTCCACTGCCTGGACAAGCACTTTCATCAACACAATTTTGACTCATTTAAATCAATTGGAGTTGGAGCAACTCTTTGGCAGAAAACAGCACGCACTTCCAATGATTCCAATAGCGTGAGAGATGTTGCCACTCGCAAAGCTATGACAGGCATCCATTAAAATCGGTCCAAATGCTCGACACCGTTATCAACATTCATATCAGATTCACGATCGAGCTCTAGGAGATTCATGAGCAAGAACTTGTCTTCTATCCATTATACAGAGATAGATTTAGGCTTCTTAACACAACCGAACGCCGTAGATTGGGCTGCGAGTGAGCTGTTACAACGGTGTCTGGTCACTGAATGTTTCAAAGATTCTACTGACGGCATTCAAAGGGCTCTGTCTGATCGCTATTAAAAAAGCAGCTGGAGGCGCAATGCTGATTGTAAGCAGAAATCCGCGTCTAGTGTGATCGCTTAAACTGCTGTAAGATATGTTTTATTTCGATTGGATGTTATGAAGCTACAATGAGTGGAAATTTCGGCCAACAATCAACTGCGTCTCCACACAAATTTGCCGCCTTGTTTTACCTGTGCTGCATGGATTTGCTCTGCGCGGAGAACGTGAGAGCAGTGCGCGATTGCGCAGTCGCGCAGCTTAGAGGGAACATTGCACCCGGCTAACTTAAATACATTAAAGCTGGTGGACTGTGTGAGTTTCCATCCCAAGCCTGCAACCATCTCTCCACTTTGCAACTGTTCTCTAAGGCAAGAAGTCCATTTTATGTGTGAACCTCTTTTAAAGCAACACACTGCAATCCACACCACACACACCGCAACGACCACTTCCGTTGTTCCACTGCCCTAACCACCACACCACAAAATAGTTTAGTTCAGACAGGACATACCTCACAAAAAAATTTGAGTGGCAAGTTTAATAAAATACTTCCCAAGCACATTTGAATATTTGTCAACGTTTTGTTTTGTTTGTTTTGTTTGTTTTGTTTTTGTCTCCCCCTTGTGCCTGCTTGAAAATCCACAACATTCAAATATTCTGTATGTGTAATGTAATGTAAAGTCTGAGACTTGGGATGGGAGAGAGTCTTCAATCGCCCTTCTAATGACTCATTTAAGCACTGATTAATTAACTTGAAAATGTGCATTAAAGTCCCGGTGGATGTTCAGTGCAGGTTAACCCATTTTGTCCTAAGCCCTTTTTTGGTAAGGGTGCCCTCTGCCTATCAAATCCTAAATATCTCAGCCTCCGAAGCACATACAAACATGAAATAAGTTACATTTCAAATCTAGAACCTTCATTTTGCACTAGTATAGTGTTCATTCAGCTCTAACATACCCACATTTTTAATAAAACAGCTCAAATCTCAAGAACTTGAATGCAGCGTATATGTCGCTCCAGGACACAATGGGCTAATGTGGACCTCCTTCTTTCCTTCTCCCAGTATTGTTCTTTGGCTGGGAGATCTGAACTACAGGATCAGCAACCTCGAGGTGGAGCAGGTGAAGGACTTAATATCCAAGAAGGACTTTGAAACGCTGCAAGGATATGACCAGGTAAGGCCACTCCTCCCAACTCTGATTCAATTGATTGCTGATTGAATTCGAAGCGTTTAGTGGTGATTGTTCACCGTGAAAATGAGCTGCGAGTGCTGAATATTGGTGTGTGTGTGTGTGTGTGTGTGTGTGTGTGTGTGCGTGTGCGTGTGCGTGTGCGTGTGTGTGTGTGTCCTCCGGCAGCTGAAGAGGCAGGTGGATCAGGAGGCGGTGTTTGTGGGCTTCACGGAGGGAGACATTGATTTCCAGCCCACGTATAAATATGACACCGGCTCCAGCCAGTGGGACTCCAGGTAGGCTGCCAGAGGACACTGAGACCAGTAGGGCTGTAACCAGAGGTGGAAAGAGTACAGAAAATGTGTACTCAAGTAAAAGTATCTTTACTTTGCCTGAATTCTACTCAAGTACAAGTAAAAGTACCTATCTAAAAATCTACTCAAGTAAAAGTAAAAAGTACTTCACTTAAAATGTAATTTGAGTAAAAAGTACTTAGCTACTTTTAATTAGCTTTCCTCTTGAGAATGTCTATGTCTAATGTTTATTTTTCTTGAATATCGTCCTCCATAACCTCTATCTCTTGCTTGGCACCAGCCATCTTCCAATACATTGATACAAGATAGTAAAATAGTGGAAATGCTGTGTGCCATCCTGCACAATCTTTCATTTCTGGCGGATTGTGGCATTATTGTGCATGGCATTTAGTCTCTCAGTCATTTTTTTTTACTCAGTACTCTGGCCAGGTTCCAGTGTAATTGAGTAAAGTACTTGGGTCAAAATGTACTCAAGTACAAGTAAAAGTATTAATTTAAACATTTACTTAAAAAGTACAAAGTATTCATAAAGTACAATATTGAGTAAAAGTAATAAGTTACTTTTCCACCCCTGGCTGTAACGATATTGTATCGAACCGAGAAATCGTGATACACAGAGTCACGATACTGTATCGTGATACGCCCTTTTAACGTTTTGATACACATTAGCCCAGAAAACAACCACAGGATATGAAGTGATAGTGCTTCCCAGCATCATCATTATTATATAGAAACGTTTAAAAATTATTAGTTGCCTCTTGTAACCTATTCTACCTATAAACTATCGTAGTTTTTATTCATTAAGCTTATAATTTTGGCTAATGTGAAATCGTGGTGTGTATCGAACCGTAGGTTATGAATCGTGATACAAACGGAATTGTGAGCTGAGTGTATCGTACAGCCCTAGAGACTAGAGATGCACCAGATGGGCTTAAAGCGCCTGCAAAAAATGCCTATTAAACGCTGAAGCCATTCTTGGGAAAAGAAAAAAAATATATAAAGCACCTAAAATCGTGAAATAAATGGCATTTAAAAGCTATGACCCTCATCTTAGATCAGAATGTGTTCATTCAGCTCTAACAACTCAGCATTTTTACTTTTTTTTAAAATCTCAAATTTCAGCCTGAACATTGTGTCATGCAGCTCCCTGCCCTAGGGTCAATGTTGCACTCCGCATCATCTGGCATAAATAGTGTAATGTCCCCGTAATAATGGTCTTCCACAACTGCTGGTCCAAGTTCATAGTAGTTTATTTGTTTCTTCATATGCACAAACTGTGACCACCGTAAGGAATTGGTGCACTTGACTGCTCTTCTCCACGTATTCAGAATGTTGAAAACATAACATTAGTAACAATCATAACAATAGAATTCTCATGTAATTATGGATGACAACAATTCAAAACAATAACAGAACCATGGCTACTGGGTTCTTTACAAATACGTTAGGTGTTACTTGATTAAGTTAACCTACAGAAACATATTTATCTATATTGCCATATATTATCCATATTGATCTATATTTAGTTCTATTGGCAGCTTATTGACCACTACCTCCAGGTTACCATCACATGGTTTGCTACTTGACCACCCTGTTGGAATAAATCTCCTTTTACTGTAAGTGCCCTCTGGCTTTTAAGTATGGTAGTGATTCTACAGTACTGTACGGCTTAAATGAGGTTCTTTGCGATTGTTCAAGTGAGTATGAACACAGACAAGCACACAAAGACAGACAAACGACAGACAAACAAGTGTCCGGTTTCAGTGTTCAGACGTGTGCTGCAAAGCCTTCTGTCTGATTTTGTTTTGACTATGTACTATGTACAGGTGCACACTGTTCATCTGTGTAGCCTGCGTAGCATCTGTTTACTTAAATGTGCACAAAGGGCGTTCGTCTCGTGTTTCTGTGTGCATGCGCGTGCGTGCGTGTGTGTGTGTGCTGTTTGCGTGCTCTATACATATGTTTGTGTTTGTTGATGTGCCCGTGTGTGTGTGTGTGTGTGTGTGTGTGTGTGTGTGTGTGTGTGTGTGTGTGTGTGTGTGTGTGTGTGTGTGTGTGTGTGTGTGTGTGCATTCATGCGTTCCCGTGCCTTGCCTTCATGTGTGTGTGTGTGTGTCCTCAGTGAGAAGTGCCGTGTGCCGGCCTGGTGCGACCGCATCCTGTGGCGGGGGCAGAACATCCGGCAGCTGCACTACGCCAGCCACATGGCCCTCAAGACCAGCGACCACAAGCCCGTCAGCTCCCTGCTGGACATCGGGGTGAGCAGCACACTCACACTTTCAGGGTTCCCACGGGTCATGGAATTTCAGGAATATCATGGAATTTCATAAAAGTTTTTCCAGTCATGGAAAATCATGGAATTTTGCCATTTTGCATGCACGGTCATGGAATATCATGGAATTTTCTTAGGAGTTGTGTAAAAGCATAAACTTTTTTGTTTGGTATATCTTACTGGTTAATTATACTACAACGCCTCACCAGAGACTGTTTGGTTTCACGCTGTAATGTGCATCATTCTATAATGCAATGAGGCGACTGAAGTCTGGCGATGGCTCGATGTCGGTGAAGATAATGTTCAGTTTTCACACTTTTAAACAACATTTTTTTTACGGAACTGGTCATGGAAATTCTGTTTTTGGGGTCTGGAAAGTCATGGAAAATCATGGAATTTTATATCTGAATTAGAGTGGGAACCCTGCACTTTGTATCCTGAGACTGACCTGGTCTAGACAAATGGAAATGCAGTATATGGCAACCAGGCTGTACAACAAAAATGAATATAGTAGAGCTAAATGAAATGGCAAAGAAAACGTCATGGCTATTTATGTAAAAGGAGAACATACTTTGTAATATTAATAAGGTGTAGTCTCCCCCAGCAACATGCTCTCAGGTGGGGTGAGCACACTGAAATGGAGGCTGCTGACCTGGCCTAGGGAAATTATGATATATGGACTTGGGCTGTACAGCACAAAACGTACAGTAGGGCTGGGTGACATGGCAAAAGGAACTACATCACAATCGATATACCTAGGAGTGGGACATGATATTGTGGTATACCGTTCTCCACTGCACCCTCTCATCTAGAGCAGGTGTTCTCAAACTTTTTTTCAACAAATTGCCCCCTTGGCCACATCACAATCCTCCCAACGCCCCCTTGACCTAATCATAAGCCTGCCAACACCCCCTTCTGAAGTCTGAGTGTGGAAAGAAATGTCAACTAAAGAAATATGGATCACACTCCTTTTATTCCTCCTCATATGGATGAAACGTCTCCCATATCTTTAGCAGGAGTCATAACATTCAAGTAGGAAACTGTACAACACTTAATAAGTCCGACATAATAAATAGAGGACACATGGGCATTAAAATGCAGCACATTAAAATGTTTGAGAAGAAATATACCACATTTACGATGTAAAACCATAATATATAATGTTGGACAGAAATGGTTGTTTGGCAAACTACTGCTTTTTCCATTAGCTGCTTTTACGGTTAGGCTATGCTAATGAGTTTGATCGAAAACGATACGAGTAGCTGCCCTCTGCTGCTCTGGACCTCGTTTCTTGAAAGCGTTGTTGCTTATCAGTTAACAACTTAGTAGGTTGCCTATGTCAAATTTCATTGCAACGACACTTGAGAAATACACTTCAGAGCATTGGTTTTGACGTATGCCGCAAAAACAGTCTGTCTCACCTGAAGTAATCCTGGTCACTGCTATGCAGGTCAAGGTGGTGGACGAGGAGAAGCAGAAACGCGTATTCGAGGACATTGTGAGGAACATAGACAGATGGGAGAATGAGTGCATTCCCTCTGTGTCCTTGTCGCAAACAGAGGTAAGCACACTCGCACTCGTGCACACACACAAACACACTGAAACATACACAAATGCTACTTTTCCCACTAAAACTAAAAACAGAGTTTTTGGATTATGTTATTTTTTGTATTCTATCCATATTATTTCCTGTTTTTGTTTGGTATTGAAATTGTTCATTTAATACCAGCAATGGGTAGCAGTCTGTACCTGTCAATGATGCATGAGTCTTGCCTTATTTTTGCTCTCTCTCTCTCTCTCTCTCTCTCTCTCTCTCTCTCTCTCTCTCTCTCTCTCTCTCTCTCTCCATCCGCCACCCGCCACCTCTTATTTGTTGCAGTTTCACTTCAAAGATGTGAAGTTCATGCAGCACCGCGTCGAAAAGCTGACCATCCACAACGACGGCCAGGTGCCGTGCCAGTTCGAGTTCATCCAGAAGCTGGACGAGCCGGCCTACTGCAAGGCCTGGCTGACCGCCAACCCCCACAAGGGCTTCCTGGCACAGGGTAAAGACGACCGGACTGGAGTGTGTTGCGGTGCGGTGTGGTGCGCCCTCTAGCCCAGTGGTTCTCAATTGAAATAGTCTTGTGACCCACAATTTGCCGTGGTCAATACGTTGTGACCCAAACTGCGTGTCGCACCGTCAGATTCTTCCAATAATAATACAAAATATTATCATGCATTTCATAATATGCATTATTATTTGCATTGTATGCTGATATACAATGTGTCTCATGAAGTAGTGGAGAGGAAAAGGCCTATTAACCATGTTTCACTCTGTCTTCAACATCATAGTCATTTTTAGTGCATTGCATCACAGCTCCGCGACCCAACCAGGAACCCTCCGCGACCCACTTTTGGGTCCCGACCCACCAGTTGAGAATCACTGCTCTAGCCCCTTTTCCCTTTATTCCCCTCCCTCCATCCCTCCCTCTGCCTGCCCTGCCCATGCATCACCTCTGCTAGTTCAGGGGTTCCCAAAGTTTTTCTGCTACGACCCAGTGGACCTAAGAATATGTTCTGGACCTCCCCACCCATCATCCTATATTCAAACATCAAACATGTGAAAAAAAGAACATTGTTATTGTTACATCTTAATTTTAAATTCACAGGAAAAGGGGATAAATGTATTAACCATACAAGTGAATACTTGTCAACCATTTTGGGGAATTATGGTAAATGTTAACGCTCTCCTGCAGTACCTCTGGGGTCCCCCTAGGGGTCAGTTTGGGAACCTCTGTGCTAGTGTAATATGCAGCAGCACCAAGTCTGTGTGTGCCCTCCTCATGTTTTCATCCGACAGTCCAAGCATCAACTACGACTCTTAGCTGTTAGCGTATACTAGCAGTGTGTTTGCCTTCTTTTCTATCAGTTCACATATCGATGTATTTATTGGCTTTGGGGCCCTTTTAGGTGACTTTGGCCTGGGCCCGGCTAAAGCTGTGATTGTCCCTGATTACAAGCTGTTTGTATGCCATGCTTGTGTGTGCCCTTGTCTGTGCTGCATTATTTAATGCCTTAGTGAGTATTTAATGACTTGATGAGATTGGAGGATTAAGGGGGAAGATGAGGTGATGTGTGAGATTGTGTCCCGCCCGGTAACATGAGCCATGCTCTTCAATTTCATCACGAAACACCAACGAGGTGTTGGGGGGAGAAAGAGCGTTGGCAAGGTTTCTTGTGCTTCACTTGGTTGTACACCTGGCTTCTCCAGTTATTCCCCCCCACTCATTGCAGTGAAATGCGGCTCTGGGATAGACAGTCGTCCCAAGCAGTGGATGGTCAGGTGCCTTGTTTAGGAAAATGTCCTGATGCAGAGGTAGCCTGGGAACTCCCATACTGCCTTTAGTTCTACACAATCGTTTCGATCCGACTTGTGATTGGGTCTGGTGGTAACCAGGCAAATGCAGAGGGGCATTGGCTATTAATCGCCCCATTCACATTCATGGCATTGTCATGTTATTTATGTATTAAGAGTGTAGAGGTGTACCTGGTGGTGTTTGTTCCACGGAGGCAGACTAAATAGTGACATTTCATAAATACTGCAGCACAAAGGCCAAGAGTTAAACTTTTGTTGTTGTTGCTGTCGTTATTGTTATTAATTTAGTCTTATTTTATTCTCTTTCTCTCCCGTGCCAATCTCCCTCTCCTCCTACCCACCCTCCCGAACAGGGGCGAGTGTGGAGGTGGAGCTGGAGGTGTTTGTGAACCGCTTCACGGCGCCGGAGCTGAACTGCGGCCGGCAGCAGCTGGAGGACATCCTGGTGCTGCACCTGGAGCGGGGCAAGGACTACTTCATCTCCGTCATGGGCAACTACCTGCCCAGCTGCTTCGGCACCTCCATACGCACCCTCTGCCACCTGCGCGAGCCCATACAGGCCATGCCCATCGACACCATTCAGAAACTGGTGAGTTGGATGGTTGGCGAGGTGGGTTGGACTTGGGATTTGTGCTTATATTAAAAAAAACTGCTACCACGTAAAAAAAAAGTTGCCAAAGAAAAATCCTGGTTGAAGCTGACTTTTTTCTGTTTTTTTTTTTTATATCTTATTGTTTGGTTGCCCTGCTCCCAGGTCAGACATTTTGGGTGTGCTGGCTTTAACGTACACCTCATTAAAGCTTCAGCTCATGCAGGGGTGCCGGAAACCCTGTTTGGAATGTAAAAACCCTGCCACAGTTTCCACCTGACAGAGGTGACTTCGCTCTGAGTGCTGGTCTGCCCCTCTCGAGTGCTTATTAGGATCAATTGATTCAGAGCTTGTTGAATCAAAGTTGTGGCAGGGGCGGCTTTTACTTTCTGAGCCCGAGATTGACATGGGCTCAAAACCGAAAGCCAACAAGGACTGTACCGTTGGAATGTCTCTGGCTGTGCCTCTCCTCCACCCAGAAACCATTAAGTGCAGGCAGAGCTAGATGTCAAGCGCTTTGTCATGTGTAAACAATGGGTAGACGAAGTCGCTGGATAGATGTATGGAGGGTCATCCTGCAGTTAAACCATTTTATAAATGAGTGAAACGTGCTTTGATGTTGAGCAATAAACATTGACATTTTGGTGAATCGGGTCTGATTGAGAATCGTATTGCATCGCAACTTCCTGTATCAAAATTCTAACAGTTCAGGAAATCCATACCTCAAGGCCTGCTTTACACGCCCATGGCCAGCGTGTTTTAGTTGGTTACTTTTATACGCACACACACCTACACACCCAAACAAACACACACACACACACACACACACACACACCACAGTGACTCATGCTCCCCATACAAAACTCAAAAGGTTGTTCTGCCAAGTGTTTTTACTTACAAACACACCTGAACGAAAAAACCTGTTTACTCTGTTGTGACCTTTTCGGCACTTCTATTGCCAAAATTACTGGGAGGTACAACATTTAGGAGGAACTTGAAAGTGGGCCATTTTCTTGTAAAAAGTCAACCCTGGTTTCTGAGCCAAAATAGCATAAAAGGAAAAGGAGGCGAGCTCTGGGGACAGGGGGGCTTGTTTTGTTACATCAGGTGTTTGTTTGCATCCTGATTTGATTGTCAGGCGCCGCAGAGGAAGAGAGAGGAGACGTAAGAGAGAGGAGAGAGAACACAACACCGTTCAGCTGGGAAGGCAAGAGAAGGGGGGAAGCAAGCAAGCAGGCAGGCAGGCAGCATCAGCAGGGGTTGCTAGGCGCAGAGCTGAGGCAGTGTGAGCAGCGCAGCAGCATGGGGTTGCTAGGCGCTGAGAGCAGCACAAGTGCAAGACGTGGGAGGCGGGGCGATGAACACATCTGGTACCGGGGGGCAGGCTTGCCAGATGAGGCTGATGATTTCCAGCCTTTCTCAAAACCCGCCAAGACGCACAAAATCCTGCCCAATTCTATTGATTTCTATGGCAAAAATTGGGCGGGTTTTTCTGCTAAATGCCATTTTTACCCGCACACGGCCATCCTAAGCAGCCCAATTGGGCGGGAAACAGCCCAATCTGGCAACACTGCCGGAGGGTTGCTGTGTGCTGCGAGGGAGGGGAGGGGATCCAACTAGGAGCAAAGGGGCCCGTAGGGAAGGGAAGGGAAGGGGTTGCTTTAGGACAGAGCAGCGCGGCCCGGCCCGGCCCTCTGCCAGGAGCTTTGTGTGTTCCCCTGCAGGGGAAGCGTCCATCGGGTCATTAGCATTGCAAAACAACCGGGAGGCCAGTCCCAGGGGCATACAGAGTGACACAGCAAAGTAGGCTCCCAGTTTTCGAGCCTTTTCTAGTTGAAGCACACAGAGTAAAGAAGGTGGCTTGACTGAAGTGCCTCATATACTTATCTGACACACTGAGGGAATATGCTATGGATGCCTCATAGGCTACACGTGGAGGGAAAATTATCTTTTTGGATACCGTTTTGCTCTTTAAGCAATTCTATCTAATACACAAAGGGAAGATGATCATTTACTTCAGGTTGGCTCATAGGTTTCAATCCACACAGAGGAAAGAGGATTAGAATCTGATTAGTATGCCTCATTTTCGCATGAGAAGCTACAGGCACAGATTATTACACGGGCCTACTGGGCCCTGGTCAGGGGCCCAAGAGTCAAGGGAGCCCTAAAGCCCAAGCCTATATATTTCCATTTGTCATATTGCGTTAAAATTGCACTTTTCACAACTGAATGTTCACATTTTCTTGGGGGACATCCCCCAAAACCCCAACAACATTGACTCTCACATCTGGCCTGAAACCCTGAATCATTTTGTCAACCAGCAACACCCATGGAGTTGGGGTGGCTGCTTTCTTTTTGTCTGGCCCAGGGGCCCATGGGACAATAATCCGTCCCTGATTAGCTACCTTGTGAACGCCACTGTGTGCCAGACATAGAGCGGAAGCAACGCCCATCCTATTTGTCTGCGAATTTAATTGAGCGAGAGGGAAAATGGTATATATGATAATGTCTAATTAATGATGACATACAAGTCGACAGCTTTGCCTATTGGAGTAGATGTTGCTATAATGAATAACCCTCAGCATTGTTGCAAACATGTGGAAACAAAATAAAAATGTATCACAGCCGTTCATACAGTCTATGAGTATAAATCAAGCATTATTAGGGCGCTTTTTGGTTAAGTGGCTTCATCGCCACAGATTTGCAGTTTTCCGAGAGGTGGCTCTGGTAATTATGCCATTATCAAGCTTCAAAAGAAAAAAAAATGTTTTTTTTCAATCTCTTATCTTTTTAAATAATCCTGTTCTCCGATTCCTCAGATGGCATGAAGTTTGATTAGCCCAATTCATATTCATGTCTTAAAATCACTTTTGTTACAAGTTGTGCCTGTTTGCCCTACAGTTTGTTCAATCCAGTCTTGCTCCTCAATGTTTTTTCTGTCTTGTCTACTCATGGGACACTGACACGCGACTTTTCTATTCCTTTGTATGTGTCTAGTATGTTAATGAATTGACAATTAAGATGACTTTGACATCATGTATGTTGTTTTTCATTGTGTGTCAGACATCGTTGTCAGCAGGGGAAGAGTTGTCCAGTAGTCCTGTGGTCGAGCCGCCCAGGGACACTCCCAAGGAGATCTGCATGATGGTGCAGCACCTCTACCGCAACGCCAGCAAGCAGGTCCGCCACACTCTCCTCCTCTCTTTTCTGCTTTAGGCCCGGGGTATGCTTGCTGTGTCACTTCACTTGTATGCGCAAAATTGACAAACGCATTATAACGCATATCCTGCAGCAAGCATACCCTTGGACTTACCCTTCACATTGGGGAAAGGGGTGGGGCCATGCTTTTCTCTGTTTTTAATTTATTCTTTCCTCTCCTTCCTTTGTACATACGATTTAAAGGTGCACTGTGTAGGATGGTGGCCAGAGTAGGTATTGCAATATCGCTGCTTGTTGAAACTGTGCTGCTTATTGCCAAATGTCAACTTTTCATGAATATGTATGAAGTAATAAACATACTAGTATGACCAAAGTACAGTAAGTTTTGCAGCAAAAAATGTCTATTTATGGAAATTCAAAAGGGCGGAGCCGACAAAATAGAACTTGTCTCTAAGGGCTTCCGCACATAGGCTCCGACAAATTGCTGCGCACTGCTCCGCAAAAGTTCGATTTCATTATTTTCAATAGAACCCCGCACACTGGCGCCGATGTCCGCGGACATTCGCTGATGTCGGATAGCAATTAGAGACAAGTTCTATTTTGTCGGCGCCGCCCATTGACTATCAATGCAATGTTCGTGTGAAATTGGGTTTGGGGGTCCGAATTATGTCGGAAGCGAAAGTGTGCCGCAGTGCTCTCGGAGCCAATGTGCGGCTGGCCTAATTGCTATCCGACATCGGCGAATGTCCGCGGACATCGGTGCCAGTGTGCGTGGTTCTATTGAAAACAATGGAATCGAATTTTAGCTGAGCAGTGCTCAGCACTTTGTCGGAGCCGGTGTGCGGAAGCCCTCATAATGAATACTTAGAATTTGATGATGTTGGGCATTATTTGTGAGAGAGGCAACATTTGTGAATGGACAGCATGAATTCTGGAAATAAACTGATACAAATATTACACAGTGCACCTTTAAAGCAAGTTTCCCTTGTTTTCCTCTCAGGAGTCAATGCATTTGAAGATTCAATAACTTTATTGCCATGGCAACTGAGTGTACAGGAATTTGTGTCTCAACATCATGAATGTAATTAGAAAAACAACAGCACAAGCACATGCTTTCATCTCTTCTGTTTCTTTCTCTGTTTTGATATTTTCCTGCCTTGTATTTTCTTTTACTGTTAACATTGGACAGAGACTGTAGTAGACCATGCTTTCCTCTGTTCCATTTCTTCTTTCTTCTCTTGTCTGCCAGCCTTAAGGTTAGACATAGGCCTTAAAATGTGAAAGACTGAAAGTATTGTTTGAGTGTCACAGAGTGAGCTTGTTTGGAAATGAGAGCGAGAGGGAGAGGACTAAAATACTGTCTTTGAGAAAGAGAGAGAGAGGGGCAAGCAAAGAGGGGGAGAGAGAGACAGGGCTCTTAATCTGAGAGGCTTGTTTGTTTTTTGTTTTATGTCCCAAGCCCACTGATCTTACTCGCCTGAGCAACGACAAGTTTTTGCTGAGGAATGTGCGAGGGCTTTTGTGTGTCGCTGGCGGCCGGCACAAGAGATACTGTATTGCGGGGCCCTTGAACCAAAGCCCCGTGTTTGAGAGTCATTGTTCGCCCATGGTTCATCTGGCAGCGCTTGTGAAAACACTCGCATTCCGATGAGGCGAAACAGGTTTTTGGTTGTACTCTTACTAAACTCTGCTCGCCTGCTTCCTTTTTTGGTAGGAGAAATCAGGCAGGATCATGTGATTAGCGAGGGCATAGGCAAGCAAGCAGACAAGTCTTATTTACTGACATTTTAACGTGCCAAATGAAAAATGTTTGCACACGTGTATACTTCACAGCTTTAGGTCAAACAGAAATGACTGTATAATTCTGAAAATAATCCAGATGTGCAGACATTTTGCATTAAAATGTACAATTAAATTACTATAAGTTTTCATGTTTAGTCTAGTCGTGATTTCATGAACCCAGAAATGTTGAGTACCCTAAAGTTTTATTGCAGAAATATCATCTATGGGCCTAATGGATAGAATTTAGCTTGGTTGCCCAAAGTTGCACTTTGAGCAATTTGCATAATTAGCATAAATATATTGTTAAGGTAAGACTACTACAGGTGAATAGGCAAAAAAAATTTAAATAATAGGTATCACCATGAAACTTTCTCAGTTGATTACTGATGATGAGAGAAGAAAAAAATGTATTGGATGTTTTTTGTATTTTGATGTTTAGATATGCAAATGAGGGCATACATTATCAATTATGCGCTAATTTGCATATGCACCAAATCACTTTCATAAGATGAACTCTGGCTCAAAATAACTTTTATGTGGGTAAAATATGTATATTTGAGTGTTGAGATGGTGAAAACCCGCTGAGACAGTGGTTCTAAAGGTGGGGCCTGGGACCCCTGGGGGGCTGCGAGGGGATGCCAGGAGGGCCACGGCAGGCTGGCAGGAAAAATATGGCAAAATAAGATGAATAGCTTAGTAAATTGAATAACTAACTAAGCAAGCCAAAATAAACCAAAAATAAGCTGAACTATCCTAGTGGAATCATTTTCTTCTTTACAATGTTTATGTACTATGCTGTCTGTAGTACTTGAATGGGTTTAGGAATGCACCAATTTCATCGAGTTGTGAAACCTGGTGCACAGAAAAAATATTGTGGCACGGGTGCCGCACGGCCCATGTTAGGGGAGCCTTGGCTGGAATCTGGCAGTATATGGGGGGCCTTGGCTGGAATCTAGCGGTATATGGGGAGCCTTGTCATGGTAAAGTTTGGGAACCCCTTCTATGAGGAACCTGGTCAAGAGGGAGTTTTGACCTGGATACATGACCCGATATATAGGCCTATACATATAGGATATGTATTTATTACATACAGCGTGTAGCACACACATACATTCAGTGTAGCAGAACTATATACAGTATGCCTGTGTACACAAACACAAAATAACTATACAAGAGAAATTGAGAACTGTTCTGAGGAAAGGCTTTAAAGGGGTATGCCACTATTTTGGGGCTTAATACAGTTAAAATCGTTGGCTGGGGTTTATAAAGGTGGTAAAGTGTCTTATTTTTCATGTTAAGCGTTGTCTTGCTTTAAGACAAGTTAAAAGAGGGAATATGTCGCTAAGCTAGTGAAAGTCAATGTATCCGTGTAGCATTGTAGCATGCTACATGGATACATTGACTTTCACTAGCTTAGCGACATTCCCTCTTTTAACTTGTCTTAAAGCAAGACAACGCTTAACATGAAAAATAAGAAACTTTTCCACCTTTATAAACCCCAGCCAACGATTTTAACTGTATTAAGCCCCAAAATAGTGGCATACCCCTTTAAGGCCTAAAATAGCACATACGTTTTTGGAACAAAATATGATTGTAGCAGACTTTCACTATACAACATGCAGAATAACTACAGTACACACACGCACGCACGCACGCACGCACGCACACACACACACACACACACACACACACACACACACACACACACACACACACACACACACACACACGGGTGACTCTAAACAACTCTCCATTGACCTTAACAGTGACAAAAGTTATCTGGAGGTTTATGTCACCTTCATATGGTAAACCCATGGCACCAAATATATTTTTCTGTGGGTAAAGCATATATACTGGTTGAGTTGGTGAAAACCTTTTGAGGGACCTGGTCAAGAGGTAGTGTTGACCTAGATGGATGAATTAAATGTTCCATGCCAAACAGCCTTACGTGCATACACATACAGCACAGTGAACAAATCCAAAAGAGCCAACATCACACAAAATAACATGCGCATTAGGCCAGTGATTGCTGCAGGATACACATGTGCTGAAGAAAATACCGTGAAAGTATGGGGATGGTGAAGGCTATGTGGTTTTTCCTAAATATGTGTGTGTGCATATACAGTGGTATACAATAATTGAATGATTGGGCACCCCTTTTGAAAAACATTATTGGTTTGTCTGTTGATAGTTTGTTAAAGCAATTTCGTGTTAGCATTATGTTAAACAGTATGGAAAGAACAACATTTCAGATGTGAAATCACTTTTATGGGCCCAGCAGAATCAATTGTACATGTAGCCTAAAAATAGGCATATGCTAAATATTCTAGTAATATTTAGTAGAGCCTACTTTTGCTAATGCAATGGGCTGTGGATGGTTCTATAAGCAGACAAGTCCCAGAAGTCTGGCATTTTGAATTTGAGGTGGTGTGGATAGTCAATGGTAAAAATACTGTCAGCATTCTTGTCTTCCTTCCATTTGTTTTAATTTTTTAAGACAGGGATGACTATTCCACAATGTACTTTTGCTCCTACATGAAATACTGGGTGGATTTTGAACAGTGCTTACAACCTTTGCTCTACAGAAGTCTCTAACCCAGCCATGGCTTTACTTCAACTGTGCAATTGTGTGACTATTGAGCATTCTTTTGAAGAATCTTCTGGAGTTTCAGAGGAGTTAATGAGGTCATCTACTTAAATAAGGTTTATTATACCTAGCAATTCAGCCTCTTAACACAATCCTTCTGCCCAATTCCATTGAGCACAGGTATGATTTACAAAAACTACACCACAGCTTTTGTATTATGTGTCTGACTAGAGTAGCACAATATAAACCTCCAGATAACTTTTGTCAGTGTTAAGGAGAGTTGTTTAGAGTCACCCATGCAGTGTGTGTGTGTGTGTGTGTGTGTGTGTGTGTGTGTGTGTGTGTGTGTGTGTGTGTGTGTGTGTGTGTGTGTGTGTGTGTGTGTGTGTGTGTGTGTGTGTGTGTGTGTGTGTGTGTGTGCATACCGTAGTTATTCTGCATGTTGTATAGGGAAAGTCTGCTACAATCATATTTTGTTTCAAAAACGTATACAGTATGTGCTATTTTAGGCCTTAAAGCCTTTCCTCAAACCAGTAAATTACTCTTGTATAGTTATTTTGTGTTTGTGTACATAGGCATACTCTACTGTATATAGTTCTGCTACACTGAATGTATGTGTGTGCTGTGCTGTATACATGCGGTATATAAATGGCCTATACAGTATATTGCACAGGGCATATATCCAGGGAAAAACTCCCTCTTGAACAGATTCCTCAGAAGGTTTTCACCATCTCAACACTCTTTATTAGGCTATTCATCTTATTTTGCCATATTTTTCTGCAGCCTGCCGTGGGCCCCCTGGCAGCCCCCCAGGGTTCCCAGGCCCCACTTTGAGAACCACTGCCTCAGAAGGTTTTCACCATCTCAACACTCAAATATACATATTTTACCCACATAAAAGTTATTTTGAGCCAGAGTTCACCTTATGAAAGTGATTTGGTGCTTATGCAAATTAGCGCATAATTGATAATGTATGCCCTCATTTGCATATCTAAACATCAAAATACAAAAAAACATCCAATACATTTTTTTCTTCTCTCATCATCAGTAATCAACTGAGAAAGTTTCATGGTGATACCTATTATTTTAATTTTTTAGCCTATTCACCTGTAGTAGTCTTATCTTAACAATATATTTATGCTAATTATGCAAATTGCTCAAAGTGCAACTTTGGGCAACCAAGCTAAATTCTATCCATTAGGCCCATAGATGATATTTCTGCAATAAAACTTTAGGGTACTCAACATTTCTGGGTTACACTATTGGGCCTATGGAGATCACGACTAGACTAGTTGGGCACCTTTCAATCGTAAATGCAGTGCAACTTCCTTCACATAATGTGATAAAAAATGGTCAATGCTGTGTTTCACAGGAGGATCTGTTCCAGCATCCAGGCCTCCGCAACGAGTTTGAGGAGATCCGGGATTGCCTGGACACAGGGGAGCCAGACTCCATCCGTATCCTTCATTATGGGCTGTTGAACACGTAGAACAGAGCCACCGATGTCCACAATAGGGATGCACGATGTGAAAAATTTCGGCCGATATCCGATATTGATATTGCGGTTTTGGCCGATAATCGATATTAACAGATACCGATGTTTTTTTACAAGAGAGATAAACTTAGCATTTAATAATAAAATTAGATAAAAAAAATAGAGACAAACTAGAAGACAAACAATGAAAGTCACCGTCAAGTCCAATCTTTTAGAACCGTAACATATTAAAAAAAAACATCGGCGTTAACATCGGCCCAGTTTTACCCATCAGACCGATGTCCGATGTGTTGAGAAATGTCAAATATCGTCCGATACCGATACATCTGGCCGATACATCGTGCATCCTTTGTCCACAACACACGCACTCACACCCCTTTAGAGTAGCACCGCTGTAGCTGTGTGAGGCCTGGAGCAACCAAACCACTCTGGCTCAATAAACCAGGGCAATACCAAGATTTACCAGTTGGCTATTCGGTACTTGGAGATGCCTGGGGCAAAGGAACAGTGAGAGAACTATTGCAATAATGTATTATCATAGAACGTGGCCCTGTAGCCACATTTTTTCCCTAAAAGCCCCAAGTATGTCTTCCCCCTTACCTTTTGCACTTAGCTGTCTTTTTTTCAACACAATGCCCAAGTTATATTAATGCATCATAATTTGCAAGGTTTGGATGTAGTCTTTCATTGATCATATAACTGCATGATGAAATATCCAAGGTCCATGGTCAGTGAATACTGCTGTGATATGATGGAGGTGGTATAGTAATGGTATACAGTTGAGGACGATTTTATTAACCCCCCTCTTGAAATTAGACATCTCTCTTGATTTCTCAGTGAGAATGACCATTATTAACAGTTCCTGTTATTCTGGAAACAAGTACGCCATGGTGATAGGGTCCAGTAAGTTGTATTTTGATTTTTCCACTGTTACAATGAATTTAAACAGAAAAGGGCACAAATGGCATCATTAATAGTCAATACGGTGCCATTTATGAATCAAAACCGACCTCTGGGTCTTTGATTAGTTGTTAACTAGATTGGCACATGTCCTACTAGGGATTTTGGCCCATTTCTCCGTTGCAAATTGTTCTAGGTAATGATCATTCTCACTGAGAAAACAAGAGAGATGTCTAATTTCAGGGGGGGGGGGCTAATGAAATCATTCTCAACTGTAGGTCCATTCTGAGCAAGTTCCCATACGGCCCTTGACCCTTGTTAACCTGCAGCTGGAAGTAACCACTCTGTGGCGGAGGCCTTGCTCCTCTTCCTCGATGCCCTTCCCGAGCCTGTGGTCCCCTACCATTACTACAAGCAGTGCCTGGACTGCAGCTCCGACTACAGCCAGTGCAAACAGGTAGACTTCTCTCCGTCTCCATTTCTGTATCTCTGTCCTCCTCTCCTCAGGACGTTGGCCCCTGTTGTGTTTGCTGAATGATTGTTTTCATATAAATACAGAAGAATACTAAGCTATTTAAGCCATTTTCAAGAATTTTGTAGACACGTGTATAATTCTGCACTCCAATGTAAATGTGTAATATTGTGTAATGTTTTATAATACATGTTATTGTATACCACCAATGGCCTTCAGAATCATCAGGGACCAGTGAAGCCACAATAATGTCCTTCAACAGTGAAATTGTTGAATAATTGAACTGGTCATTGTGGTGCTGCCTATGGTGTGCTGCCTGTGCACTTGTCAATATAGCTCTGCTTGTTGGGTTAATTTGAAGGGTTTATTTGCAAAACGGTGTATCTCCATTTTGTAGAATGTTGGGAAATTGACATTTTGTATTGAGCATTCCATTCAGGGTCTCCGCGGATCCTTAAAAAGTCTTGAAAAGTCTTACTTTTAATATTTGATTTTTAAGGTCTTATAAAGCCGTATATATTTCGCCAATTTTTGGAAGTGTGGTATTATATTTATGTGGGAGGTCTTATATTTCATCTGGGTAGCTTGAGTGTAAGAAAAAGGTCTATTTTTTTTTACGCTATAAACCTTATTTAACCGGCATACGTCCCTTATCAAGATGCGGAAAAGTAGATGAAACTGCTCTGTGTTTGTGGATCAGCGCAGCCCGCTGGCCACACAGCGGGGGGCAGCTGCAGACCTGTGGGCAGCGTCTAGCCTACTTGCATGTTCTAGTAGAAACAGTCAAAAAAGTGGTCGAAAAAATATGGATGTGAATCGAGATGGGTAGATAGATGCAAGTTCAGTGTAATGTGGCTTGAGGACAAGAAATAAAACGGTTAGCTATCCAACGCAACGTCGGAATATGAAGCTTGATGTTATTGTGTCGGGAGGACGCATAGCCTAATCATTTAGTCGTTGAGGGTAAGTTTTAAATGTTGTCTATCGTAAGCATGTTAGCCATGCCCTCGCGTTTGGGTAGAAGCGTTTGCTAAATGTAAAGGGTTCATTTCATAAAGTCCATTATGACCGTATTCGAAAATAATTGTTCCTTCATACAATAGCCTACACTTTCAAAATCGCCTCTAGATAAGCTTACGTGACAGGCTATTTGATGCCTCTGTCAAATGCAAAATGATTTCGTTAACATGATGACAGTATGAGGAAGTGAGCGCGAGGCAATACGAAATCGGATGAGAAACAATATGTACGAAGCCAATGATCTGGCGAGGTGCGTAATGTCCAAATCGCTCTGTAAACAGACGGGCAACGGTAAACGCGCTAAATGCTTGTTATGGACATGCTGGAAATCGTTTCCAAGTTGTGCGCTGTTTCTTGCTCCCATCTAGAGAACAACAAACTACAGACAGGCTAAGCTCAAATTAGAACGCTTGCTTCTGCTACCCGTCTCTGATAAAGCGAGCTGTAGGAGGAGACACTGCACTCAGGTCACTCAGAGTAGTCGTACATTTAACCCTTTTGACACCAGGTGTCCTCTCTCCTAATAGCAAAGTGCATTCAACTATTTATCCATCAGAAATGATGAATTGTTGAGCCATTTTTAATGTGTACATTTAAAGGCATTTGATGAACCTGCATCTGATTTTTCCATAGGCCGTCAAAACATGCGTGGGACCCTCAATTTAATGCCAGTTGTCAGTTAACTGACCATATGCATGCATGGTGTCTGTAGGCCTACAGATCAGTTACACATTGCTACTACCCTAGGCTACACTATAAAAGCACAGTAGTCATATAATATTGTTTATTATATATAATTATATACTAGGCCTACATTTCATACAGCAATGCAAACTAATAACATTAGCAATATTACAATGCCTCACCCCGAGCGGTGGTCTTATATTTTATCATCAGAGGTCTTATATTTGTCTTAAAAAGTCTTATATTTGGTGATCCAAAATATGCAGAAACCCTGTCCATTGCATTGCATTGTAAAATGCATTTTGTAGAGGTTTAAAAAGTATGTTCCCAAAATATTTGAATGGCAAGAATTCACACAAAGATGATCAGACCTTAGAACAGTCATTTCCAATAATAAAATGCAAAAGTCAAAAATGGTGGATACACCGTTTTGCAATGAAACCCTTCATTTGTCCTTACAATGTCCTTACATTGTCATTGACACACCTCTGTTACGTTGACAGGTGATTGACACGCTACCTCAGTGCCACAAAAATGTGTTTATGTCGTTAACGGAGTTCCTGCGAGGACTGCTGAAGCACTCTGCCTGCAACCGCCTGGATGTCAACATCTTAGGTAGGCCTTGGGTAGTCATGCATGGCATAGTTTTCCTGATTAGTTGGGAATTCACGGATTGCACATGTATACAATCACCACAGAAAGCTCAAAATGTGATATGAATGTTTTCATGATTTCTGGCATTTGACAATACACCCCTGTGAAGTGAAAAAACTGAGAGTGAAGCAATGCAGTGCTCTCACTTCTTTATTTCTCCATCTAAGTTATATTTGGCGTCTCGCTCAATAAGAATCAGCAAATTCCATTCCACAAAGCAGAACTTTACAGACTTGAAGTAGAGCCATTAGTTTCAGTTTGTGTTGTTTTTAATGTTTAACTTCTCTCTTGTGCAAAGCGCCATTGCAGTTGCTGTAACTGTGTGCAACACACATGCAGTGTTTCCATGCTGGTGTCAGTGTCTACCTCAGATTCTTTCTTTGGTGTATTGTAAACGTCTGTTAGTTTATTGTATGCATTTATTAATTTAGTCTAAATAGAGTACATTCTTTTTTTTAGTTAAGCCACAGCAGCCAAAAAAAACCCAAACGTTTCAATCCTTCACAGGATGAATAGCTGTAGGTGAATTAGATAGCAGCCATTTACACCTCCCATGTAACCAAATTGACGATCGGAGTTCCAGTTTTTCTTCTTAATACTTTCCCCCCATTTCCCAACACGCGGAAATTAGCTTTCTCCTTCTGAAATATTAAGCAGTTTCCTTTTTTGTATTCATATTTAATTTATTATTAGGTATAAAGTCCATTCAGAGGCAGAACGCCATGGTGTTATTAATTTTTAAGAGTGCTAAATGGAAACAACGGAGCTAGGGCAGTGGAGGGACCTCGCTAAGTTCCCGGAATATTTGTGAAAAGCAGTTCAACTAGATGCAGTATTGCCAGGCCAAACACACACTGCATAACTGTATCAGTCAGCAATATTTTCCTCATGTGCGTGTGTAGAAATAATTCCAAGAGAAGTGCAAGGCCTGACAACACAAACAAGATCATTATCTATTTCCTGCCCTCTGTCTTGCTTGCACACACAAAGCTGTACTGCTTCCCTGCGCAATGAACGTTAAAATCAGATTTGGTGCAACTTACCGTGAATTAGTGGTCCATTTTGAGCATTTTGTACTCTGCCACATGCTGTTGCCGTCAAACTAATTGAATTAATCTTTTCTCTCCCCAGCCACCATATTTGCTGCCTTGATGCTGAGGTCACCAACGAAGCAAGATATCATCCAAAAGCGGAAAATACAAGAATTTTATCAGCATTTTTTGACCCAGGATCTCAATCTGTAGTGCCCCTAGTTTATTTCTTTGCCTTTTTTTTTTAGCTGAATGAATCGTTATGCTTTCATGCATATGTTATACAGTATGTAATGTATATGTCTCTTGAATGGACTTGAATTGTCCATGATTTGAAGCTATGTACTGCAAAATGATGTTTTTAGCTGTTGCAAACAGCTTTTATTTTATTACAGTGTAGAAAGTGCCTAATGTATATTTACCAGCTATTTAATGATCCGATGTATTTGTATTTTGATGCCTGTAAATACAAAACCAACTACACTTTTATATTCATGTATAAATAATTGTGCATAATTCTGTCATGTTGAGAATTATTTTTCCCAATGTGGAATCACTAAAAAAAATATTTTAAGTGAACCCTATGAGTTTGTGTGTTTTCCTGGGATTTTAAAGATAATATTAGCAGGTGTTCTAAATAATTTCAAATGGTAAATACTGTAATGCAAAAAAAAAAAAAACTAGTGTGTGTGTGTGCGCGCGTGCGTGCGCGTTGGGGGGGATATGAATTGTAAGCACACTCAGATTTGTACAGAATAGATGCAACAACATTTTACATAATTGACAACGCAGTTTTTTCGTCTATATGCCCATGCATGCCCATAACTTTTCTACAATATCAATGAACTCGTGCGATTGTGTGCAATAATGTAGCCAGCATACCACTCAAATAACTTAACAGTTACTAGGGGTGTTGCAGAGTCATGCAGAGAGATGGAGTGGAGAGCAGCACTTGACATGACTCACTGTGGTTGACTCAGTGGAATGAAGGCTTCCCGTCATGCTCCGAGCAGGAAGCTGAATTTTGACGTTGTTTAATCATGGTACTGTTGGGGACTCGAAGCAAAGAAAGTATTCGCAAGCTGTACGAAACGTTTTGGGATATTTTCAACACTGGTAGGTGTGAAATAATTTCGCTTCGAATAGTTCTCGAATCATAATCTAACTGCTGTTGCTTGTGCTGGTAAGACAGTTGTGTGTGTGCGTGTTGCTGTATCGCACAGTTTCCCCCTTGGTGTGTTCATTACATATGAGCAAGCTAGCTAGTTAGCTCTTAACTAAAAAAGATAGCGCCCAACAGATGGTAATACATGGGTCTGTTAGACTAGTCGGTGTTGGCATGTAAGTTATGTGCAAGTGCTCATCTGTTTTGTTCCAATAAATACAGTTGAGGTGTGTGCCGGTTTGTTTACATCGCATTGCAGTAACCTCATTAATAAGTGAGCAAAGCTAGTCCGATTTAGCTAACTTGCTAGCTTTATGGTAAATCAGCTACATAGGAGTGGCACGAAAGACTAATGAATAACGAGCTGACTGACAATCCGATGGATTATGCATTTACATGACCGTCAATTTGTGTAACTGTGAAGGTGCCCAGAAGCACAGTGGTGTTATTCAAATACATTCCGACTGACACAATTTTGTAACCTTTCACCGATGTGTTTGACTCATAATGCTATGGTAGCTAGCCACAACACACGCTAGCTTCAAGCTTAGAACTTGGGATCCATTCAGTCATATGTGGCAAAGCAAGGATAACTTCACCAAACGTTCTATTCTTCAAGTAATTGGGTCGTCACATTGTGGAAGTCAGAAAACAGACTCACTTCAACTGTGCAGTCGGTGTACACCAGGCAGCCGATCTGAAAATATATTAATCATAGCTGCATACATGGCGTTCTGTGTCAAACTAGGTCTCGTGACTTCTCAGTGGATGCATTTCGAAAGTTCTGGAACACGCTCTCGAGAAACCTTTTTCTTCCATTTATATTGATAGCTACGTCTATGTCTAAAAGACAAGGAAACAATAGGATATCGCTATACTTTCTCTCTAGGTTTGTCAGTTAGTGATTGTTTTGTCGAAGCCGACATACGGTCGATTTTGTGCTGGGCATAGCCAGTCGGAACCTTGCAGCCACAATTTTAAAAAATCAGGAAAATGTTTTCTAGTAGCCTATACTAAATCAAAATAGAATTGTCGCTATCGCTGTGCTATCGCACTGCTGATAGTGTAACACTTTTCGGCCCTTGCTGAAAGAATTTGGGAGTATTCCATCAAATGCTAGTCATAGCATTTCATTCGGTTGTGTTGTATGATCTTTAGTTTGTGTGTGGCTGTCATGTGTCGTGCAATACAACTTGTGTTTATTTTTTATGTCGCAAGTTTGTTTGCTAAGTCAGTGCTACCACATCAAACATACAGTAGGCCTACTTTTATGATAGCCGCGGCTGTTTATCTTGCATTGCATCATATTGCCAAGCACATTTTCCTCTATCGTTGTAGCCAGTACCCACTCCAACGAATGACAACAATTATGAACTGAAGCTTTTTTTTGTGAGGAAACAAAGCCTCACCACGGAAATATACCTTTTCAGTCCGGTGTTAATCATTTGCCATTACAACCTGTCACACAACGCCATTTACATAAAGTAAACAAAGTAAAGCAAATATTCTATTTGCTCCCAATGCTCTGACCTCAATGGATTTCCAAGTGCCTGAATATCATATCACATCAGTGCCATTCAGGATGGGTCATTGGATTGGAATGGGTCTATGGCAGAAGTCCTGCACCTAAAATAACATGTCCTGTGTACAAGTGTACAAGGTTGTACTTATTTTAAATTGAGCTGTATCTCACCTGTTCAGGTCTGACTCAATGTCTGGTTTGACCTCTCTGAGTGACTGTGCAAAGGAAACTGTAGAAGACCGCATTGCAGTTTGGTGTGTGTGTGTGTGTGTGTGTGTGTGTGTGTGTGTGTGTGTGTGTGTGTGTGTGTGTGTGTGTGTGTCCTCATCTTACACCTTTCCCCTCTTGTTCTCTCCTCAGGTAACGGCAGCTGGTGGCCTGCCACTTGTGCGTGAGCTTGCGAGCAAGCGAGTGTCGACGGAACCCGTGGCCTTGCCTCGCCTCGCCTCTGCACACGGGCCATCATGGGCGAGAATGGCTCCCTCGCCGACACCGCCATGTGCTACCAGGAGGTGGCGCTGGGTGGCGAGGACGAGAAGATCGCTGGCTACGACGACCACGACAAGGACGAGGACGAACACGACCTCGACCACGACCTCCACGACGACGACGACGGCGGGCCGGACGATGGCGACGACCTGATGATGCACCCCTCCACCTCCACGTGCATGGGGGGCGGCCGCGTGTACGACCGCACCACCGTGCTGATCGAGCAGGACCCCATCCGTCTGGACGAGGAAGGGGAGGAGGACGGCCACTGCGGGGCAGACTGCGAGGAGGACGGCATGGCGTTCCTGGCCGAGGGCGAGGAGGGAGAGGGGAACGAGGACGACGATGATGACGAGGACGAGGGCATGGACGGCTCGCTGGTCTTCATGAGCGACCCCGAGGGCATGGCACACGGCTACGTGCACCACACCATCTCGCCAGACCAGATCCAGTTCATCATCAACCCGGGCTCCACGCCCATGCCACGCAACATCGAGGGCGCCACGCTCACACTGCACTCTGAGTGCCCCGAGACCAAGCTGAGAGAGGTGAGGCGCTAACCCAGGGCAACACATCAGGATGTTGAATGGGTAAAGGCTTGACTGATAGTGGGGAAACTATATTGTTTCCTCCACAGAGGCAGGGTAGCAATAAGAGGTCACAAGCAGAACAAAAGGACAGGAGATTCTAATTAGCGTTGGGATCACCATGTAACCTGTAAAGCCTGATTTACGCTTCTGATGCATAACCTCTGCGTCCGTCAAATCGGTGTCTGTGCGCGACCACGCCCCCCGTGCAGAGGCTCTGCGCCCGTCGTCGAACGCCTCAAAAAAATCCTGACTATCCGTCAGGCGGATGCGAAGGACGCAGACAAAAAGGCGCTGTGATTGGTCGTCTCGCTACTTCCTTGTTCTTGTGGCAGCGCAGTGCCTGTAGTTAGCAAGCGCAAACCTGTCTATATTCTGTTACTATTAATGCCTTCTTTCTATTGCGTGTAAATGTATGAAACTACAAGCTAAGTAACAAACAAACACAGTTAAACACTCGCGGCACAATGCCTGTTGTCTGACTAGCCTACCATAGCCTGTTGTTCTCTTCCACATAATGTAAACACACATTGGCAGAGTCAAATGTTTCCTTGCTTGCATTTTCTGCACGTAAAAACAGGCTGGGTATGTCAAATAATGATAGCAGTACATTCCCTTTGCAGTTTGTGTGAAAATACTTTGCAAACTGAGCTAGAAAGCAACATTGCTTAATAATGGCCGCAGTACTTGCAATCTAGTGAAGGTAATTGCGCCATTTCAAACGTGGCTGGCGACATGAGACCTTGGATGCAGATGCATAAATGCAAAGCTGGTTTAAGACCACTCCCAAGCGACATTTGACGCGCTCAGTTGCTGAAGTCTAATTTGCCCTTCAGGCAGCCGTGGTTCTAATGGTTCAAGAGTTCGTCTTAAGATCAGGTCAGAAGGTCACAGGTCGCAATCTCACCCTTGCATCTCCCTACACGTCCATCCATGACTGAAGTAAGCTTAAGGCACGTAACCCCCGTACTGCTCCAGGGACTGTAATTAATACCCTGTAAATACCTGTAGGTCGCTTTGGAAAAAAGAGAATTGTAATGTAATGCAATAGTCCTCACAGTAAACTCTGTCTGACGCGAGACCCAAGTGAATTGAAAGCCGAGCTGCTAACTAGGTCAGTAGCAAATGTTTATGAGGCTTTGGGAGGGAGTTTAACTTAAGTTACTGTGCGTGTATGCCGAGGTCATTGAAAAAGTTTTGCCTTGAATTCTCTTCATTTGTACTGGACTTGACATTGATGCGTTTGATTCAGTCAATCATAGAGCGGCTCTGGCTTGTCAGCCTGGGACATTTGAAGATTGGAACATTCCAATTGTTTTTCGCCAAACCGAGTCATAGCTCATTAATTACCATCATAACAGCTGACTTTTTAATCCCTGAAATTCGCTCTGGTCGCCCAGGTCCTTCGCTCCTGGCAAATTTGCTCTGGTCACTCAATTTGCTGACCCTCCATAGAGAAGTAAGGACATCTGGCCGCGTTATATACGCATTTGGTGTACAGTTGGCCGCTTTCGGTGCACAGGCATTTTCCCCGTTGCGCTTTGCTAATTGGCATCCAATACTACCGCACTACTTCATATCCACCATCTCCATGTGCTCCCATGGTCATAGACCATATCCGATAAGCCCTTAGTCAAAACACGGTCCTCCCTTATCGTAAGTTTATTGTTTATTGCCATCATCACCACATCCTGTTTCACCCCCACTACTATCGCCTCCATCGGCACTACTTTTAAACTCATGGCATGAATTGGCCATCATCATCTGCTCCCTTTCATAGTCTTTGGTCACCACCACCACCACTACCACCATTGCAATCAGCACCATGACCACGTTCATCTCCTTCCACGATAAAGAGATCGGCGCAGATAAATTCCGTAGCACAATCGAAACTTGACTCTCCCGCTTCTTAATTAAAGTTTATGGTTGTGGAGCGTTATACCGTGTTCCCTCACTATCTCTCTTTCTGTTCGTTTATTGTTCTGTCCGTTTGTTGTTTGTTGTCCTCCCTCGCTCTCATTCTTGGAAGGAGACTAAGCCAGCAACTTAACCCGTCCCTTCCATTCCATTCCCTTTGCTTTCAGTTTGTACAGCTACACAGGTCTCCATATTTGCACACCGACCCTGGGACTGTATGACAGTTTTTGACCCCGTTTCCTTTGGAATCGTGCACGCGCGCACACACACACTCGCACACACGTTGTCATGCACCATGTTCTCATGTTAGATGGCAGCCAGTGCAATGCAGGTAGGCAAAGAGATGGAGGCCAATGCAGGAAGACTGGTGGGAATGATAATTTTCTCTCTCTCTCTCTCTCTCTCTCTCTCTCTCTCTCTCTCTCACACACACACACACACACATAGACGTGGGGGTAGTGCAGGTAGGCTGGGAGGCAACGAAGAGGGACTGCTTTGGGAATCTATTGTCACACACACACACACACAGACAGGGACAGTGCGGGTAGGTTGGAATGGTGTGGAGAGGCACTGGTGTGGGAACGAGCGCCTGTTGTTTGTTCAGAGTGGTACGGCTCCCTTAGTGGCTAGCAGCACTTCCTCTTCCACGGGGCTTCATATGATAGATCGCTATCATTTAACATCACACACGCTCTCTCTCTCTCTCTCTCTCTCTCTCTCTCTCTCTCTCTCTCTCTCTCTCTGTTTGTCTCTCACTCTCTCGCTCTTTCTCTTGCTCTCTCTCTCCTCTCTCTGACACACCACTTGTCGCCCACACCTATCTCTCTCCCACACACACATTGACACTATACAGTACAACACTCTGTTCCCTGTTCCCTGGCTAAACTCTCGCGCATTAGCGCCAAAGGGGTGCTTCAAGTTGTTGTTCACCCCCTTGGCAATTGGATCGCTGGGGTGTCCCCCCTCAGAGGACCCCAGTCCTTTGAGCTGCTGTGAAGCGTTTGCACACAGGCACAGTGATCTACGCTCACAACTTTGTTTGTTTGCAAGGCTCAGGATTATTATTAAGCCTGTGGTGTTGTGTTTACTTGTTCTGTTTTGCACAGCAATTGTTCTCGTTGTTGCTTAGTAAGTAGTTCCATGTTTTGTTTCCTGTTGTCATGTTGGTTCGTAAAAGGTGTGTTGTTGTGAGGCAAGCCCTTGCCGTGCCATTTTTTACAAGGTGGACGTGGACGTTATATGAGACCTATTGATGTTGTTTGCCGGATGGGTCATTGTGATGGTGGTTTCTTTATTTGAGCTTCTAAGGGAGCTGAGCCTTTAGATGACTCAATCAGTCCGCGCGGCCCCCCCAAGGCAGCCACTGAGGACCTGCGACTGAGTCATCCCTCCTGATGAGAAATCTTCGCTATCGCTGTCCGCTGACCGGCCCATTTGTCTCATGCCACTGACGGCGTATTGTGGCAGGGCAGGTCCATATATCTCAGAGAGACAGAGCGAGAGAGTTTAACAGCCTCCTGTTGTTCAGCTCTTCCTCTTTTTCCGGGGCCATCAGAGAGAGAGAGAGAGAGAGAGATAAATGGTGAGGGAGAGAGGGATGGAGAGAGGAGAGGATTGTCGAGACGCCTCTCCAGACAACCTTTAGCCCTCTGGCTTTACCCCATCCATGGCACAGGACTTGGACTAAGTCATAAGTCTGAAGTCATTCAAGCGAGCCAACTCAGTGGACCGTTCAGACCCAGTAGAGACTAGACGGCAGACCACTATTACTGTGGAAAAGACACAGGCTGTGTATTAATTAGCCTAGTTGTTTGTATGGGTACACATTGGAAAAGCAACAAATGGATATAATCATTTAAGGTGTTGACAAACAAGGTCATGTTGCCTGTTTGGGTTGCAAAAGGATGGAAAATTTTAGGCAAGTTTCCTGAAAATTTCGATGGAAACTTTGGTATGGGCATTTTGGGAATTTTCAAATTGGTAACTTTGCACAGGAAAATTATGATAATTGTGGTAATTTATGGAAATTAATTGAATTTTGTTACATTGTTGGTTAGAACTGTTGCATGTAATGTACCAACAACATGCAATGACAAAATAATGTATTTTTCTGTTTGGAAAATGTCATTTTTATGAAGTAATAGATGCTGCAATATTGTGTGACATTTTCTGACTGAAACCATGTATACCCAGTAAGCTACAAAAAAAAAAACTGAATCGAGATTTTATGTTTAAAAATCTTGATATGACATTTTTGCCATATCACCCACCCCTAGTTTCCACCTTTTGAAAACTGATTGAATGAGCGAATTGGCTGCAACAAATCGACTACTTTCCGGACATGGGATATGCGTGTGTCTGGTCTAGCATGGTGACTTGGTAACCCAGATGGGCCATGCAGTGCCAGAGAAGCACAGACCAAAGACCAAAGAAATGAGTGCCAGAGTGTCCCAGTGCTATATATTCAATTGTCGTTCAGCTTGCAGGATGTTTGGCTTGTTTTATGCTCCCTTCTCCCCATATTAATCTGTTAACAGGTGCTACACACACACACACACACACACACACACACACACACACACACACACACACACACACACATTACCCCTCACTCCCACCCCACTGCTCCATCCTATTTCCTGCCTAATCACATGCACTCGTCTGGGCAGGATCCCAGGCTGCGCTCTAGGCTGGGGCTGTGTAGGGAACCATGAGTCAGTGGTCCATTGGCTCTGCAGTGGAGTGTATTGTAATGTGGAAGAGGGAGAGAGAGATGGAGGCGGAAGAGAGGAGGGAGGAACGGAGAGAAGGAGGTAGGGTGGATGGGGTGAGATGAGGTGGCAGCCCTCTCTCCTCTCCTCATCACATTCTGATTGGTCTGGCAGAACCTGCCTGTACCAGCCTCAGCACCTCCTGTTCCTCCGATCATGTTTCCTGCAGGGGTGTGTGTGTCTGCTCTGCATGCCTGCATACGTGGAATTGTGAGTGTGTCTGTGTCTGTGTGTCTGTGCACACGTTTCCACAAAACTTGGTGTGTGTGTGTATGAGAGATCGCAGCAGGCTTGTTTCCATCTTCGTACACGTTTTCAGGCGTGCATATCATCACTTTCAACCAGTCTCTGTCTTGAAACAAAACACAAACAACCACTTGATCACAGCACATACACAGACACTGACACAAACTGTCTTTGTTGGTGGTGTGTGTGCGCTTGCGTTTTGTTTTGTTGTTTGTTTTTTTGGCCCTCCATGCGTGCAGTCCGAGGCGGCAGTGGTGGCGGAGCATGATGTGACATGAGCAGTAAAGCTGACACGGCGCGCGGGGACAAAAAGGGGTCAGTTGTCCCGGGCAACTCAGAGAGAGAAACTGGGTCGTCATTACATGGTGTGTATTGGGGTGGGAGTACTAAGTGTGCATTATGTTCAGAAAGGTTTGTAGCCCTAAAATGCCTGTTTTTCTTCTTCTTCTTTTTTTTTGATCGAAGGCCATGATTTAAAAAAAAAAAAAAAAAAGGGGAGGGGCGTTGGTGTGGTGGTTCAGACTTTGTCCTGGGCTGCCCTCAGTGACCCTGGTGGCAGGGCAGGGCAGGGCCAGTGTTGCCAGATTGGGCTGCTTCCCGCCCAATTGGGCTGCTTAGGATGACCGTGCGTGGGTAAAAAATGGCATTAAGCAGAAAAACCCGCCCAATTTTTACCATAGAAATCAATAGAATTGGGCAGGATTTAGTGCTTCCTTCCTGGCGGGTTTTGAGCATTTTTTGGGCTGGAAATCATCAGCCTCATCTGGCAACCCTGGGCAGCGCTGTGCAGAATGGGGCTGTGTGGGGTGAGTGATGGTCACCAGCAGCAGGCTGCAGCGAGTGTTCACTTGCTGACTTGACATGGCTGGGAAGGCCTTCGGGGGGGACACAGTGTGTGTGACATTTGAAAATGACACGACTAAAAATAACACTGTGGTGGCGAGCTATCATGCCCTTCCCTCTTTGTTCCCAAGTAACGGCCTTGTGTGTGTGTGTGTGTGTGTTTTGATTGTGGGTCTGACTCTATATTTGCGGGTCTGACTGCTGAATACGAAGCAGAGCTGGTGAATTGCAGGGGTTAGGAATTACCCTCCCCAGGGCTCCAGACTAACTTGTTGCACTGGTTGCACTGGTGTGCCTAAAAAATATATTTTTTAGGTGCACCAGCACAAAATTTAGGTGCACACAAATGTTTTCACCACCCCACACACACATGCACCTCATCTTTAAAAAAAAAAAAAAATAGCAATAATGATTATTATTATTATTTTTGTTATTATTTTAAAAGACCTTGAGCCTTCCATGCAAAGGTGTTGGTTTGGCTCTGAAAGTGGTGGGGACATTATTATGGCAAATTGTCCAGGTTAGCCATTTTTGCATTATGCTTGTCAAAAAGTGTTGGGGAGATGAGCAAGGTTCATCTCAAAAGTGCTATGGACATGTCCCTCCGCGGGCACAGGCACTAGGATTTCAGTCATGGGTAAGCGGTTAGAGCGTCAGACTTGTATCCCAAAGGTTGACGGTTCGGCTCCCGACCCGCCAGGTTTGTGGGGGGAGTAATTAACCAGTGCTCTGCCCCATCCTCCTCCATGACTGAGGTACCCTGAGCATGGTACCGTCCCGCCGCACTGCTCCCTTGGGGCACCATTGGGGGCTGCCCCCTTGCATGGGTGAGGCATACATGTAATTTTGTTGTGTGCAGTGTGCAGTGAACACTTGTGTGCTGTGGAGTGCTGTGTCACAATGACAATAGGAGTTGGAGTTTCCCAGTTGTGCTTTCACTTCACTTCACAGGCTCTAGGTGACTGGGCACATTTCTGGCGAACAGCATGACTCTCTGGCAGCACTCCCAGCAACCACGGCGCCCCCAATCAACCGTTGCCAAGCAACCGTGGCTGGGAAACAGAACCCCCCCCCCCCCCCCGATTTGGGTGCGACACCCCGTGTCGGGTCAGGGTGGCGGAGGAAGGCGTATGGGTCATTATCGCACCCTTCCCAGAATTTGGAAATCACAAGCTGCCATGTCCAAGAGCAGTGAAGCTAATTATGAAGCAGGCTAGAGAAATCTATTATTGAAGGAGTCTGCCCATTCACAGGCGAGGCTAATTAAGCTTCACCATTTCCTTGGCTCCTGCAAGCTGATTTGATGCTTTGCTTCCTCTCCAAGAAGAGGTTGTGTCTTTCTGTACACACACACACACACACACACACACACACACACACACACACACACACACACACACACACACACACAGGGACACACACACAGGGACACACACACAGGGACACACACACAGGGACAGTGGGGTGGAGCAGAGTGTGCTGAGAACGAGGACACACACACACACACACACACACACACACACACACACACACACACACACACACACACACACAGGGACAGCGGGGTGGAGCAGGGTATGCTAGGTACAAGGACACACACACACAGAACGGTTCATTACTGAACTTGGTTGTCTGGCTGTATTGCCCCAGGGTTCATGTTTGTGCTTCATATGTGATGCATAGATCTCAGACTCACTGAGAGCTCTATGGCTGTTTTTAGTAAAGGCCCCCCTTTTCACCTTTAGATTGCTGAAACAAATATATTTTTTATGCTACGAATCTTCCCCCTGCCCTTCAAAGACAAGAGAAGATGCGATACGATAATACTTAGTTGTCAGTTTGCACTAAAATTCATATTGCATCCCTGAGCAAGACTGGTTACAAACAGGATATATAGCATCAAAAGACTATTGCACATTTGTCATGTTCCACATGCATAAGCACTTACTGACAAAAACAGACAGAGGACAGAGGCCTATATACAAACATACAGTATATGCATTAAGGATAGACCGATATATGTATCGGTATCGGGCCGATATTTGCATTTTCTAAGTGTATCGGTATTGGCCGATACGCGCGTGGTTTTGGCTGATACTCAATATTTATTATTTTATGTCATTCGGGTTTTTTAAAAGCACCAAGACACTTTATTTTTGTATTACTTGATTGTTAGACATTACTTGATTGTTAGAGTGGGGGTCATTCCACGCCAAATCAACAAGAGCCCGCGCACTTAGGTCTCAAAAAATTCTGAAAATATTACCAAGTGCACCCATGGTACTTAAGAGAAACACTGTACATTTATTTGAATGTAAGATGTATACTCTCCGTGTTACAGCCAATTTCACTGGGGGAGGGGGGTGCCCATTTTGTTCACACTCTTTTTTTTGTCAAAGTTCACAAGCCCGTAGCTCAATAACTAAACCATGTAGGAAGCGCAAATTTGGCATGCTGGTACATAGATAGGAATAGTTTGTTGCTAAACTGTCAGTTTTGGTCTGTATGATCCTGCATCGTCATAGCATTCCCTCAAAGATGATACAAATTGTACTGGAGTTTTTGGCTGTGCTCTGTTTAGGCCTTCAGAAGACATATTTGTGCCCAACCTAGCCTCTTGATTTTTTTCCCTTGTAGAGACAAGTAGGAACACTCTCATAAAAAGCTACAAATAGAAAGGAAACCCCATCATTGTTTCACCAGAAGACCTCACAAGTCTGACAAATCATTTTGGGTGTCATTTTCAGAGCTCCAGAACCCCTTGTGGGATTGTCCACAGATTTTTATTTTATTTTTTTCTTCATTCTCCATGAATTCTTCTTTTTAAAAATGCCAATGAGACTTGTCTTATGTGATGTTTTCTTTTTTAATTTCCAAGCTGAACATGGTCAACATGCACATTGAGAGCAATATGTTTTCTATGTGTTTCTTCCGCTGCCATCTGCTGGTCAAAAAAAGTAACAACATGACTCTGTGCCTGACCTACTGTCTCTTTTGGTGTGCGAACCTGCTCCCACATTGAACGCTCCTGAAATCATTGAAATTGAAAGGGATACCTGCACCCCTGCACAGGGACTCTCCGGTGATCATGTCTGGGCAAAATTTGCATTTGATTATTTAGTCTTTACATTAAATGTTATCGAAATAATGTTGCTCTCTTTTTGCATTTTGCCCATGTTCAGGGTGGAAATTAAAAAAGAAAACATCACATAAGACAAGTCTCATTGGCATTTTTAAAAAGAAGACTTCATGGAGAATGAAGAAAAAAATAAAATAAAAATCTGTGGACAATCCCACAAGGTGTTCTGGTGCTCTGAAAATGACACCCAAAATGATTTGTCAGATTTGTGAGGTCTTCTGGTGAAACACTGATGGGGTTTCCTATCTATTTATAGATTTTTATGGGAGTGTTTCTACTTGTATCTACAAGGGGAAAAAATCATGAGGCTATGTTGGGCACAAATATGTCTTCTGAAGGCCTAAACAGAGCACAGCCAAAAACTCCAGTACAATTTGTATCATCTTTGAGGGAATGCTATGACGATGCAGGATCATACAGACCAAAACTGAAAGTTTTGCAACAAACTATTCCTATCTATGTACCAGCATGCCAAATTTGAGCTTCCTACATGGTTTAGCTATTGAGCTACGGGCTTGTGAACTTTGACAAAAAAAAGAGTGTGAACAAAATGGGCACCCCCCTCCCCCAGTGAAATTGGCTGTAACATGGAGAGTATACGTCTTACATTCAAATAAAGTAACAGTGTTTCTCTTAAGTACCATGGGTACACTCAGTAATATTTTCAGAATTTTTTGAGACCTAAGTGTGCGGGCTCTTGTTGATTTGGCGTGGAATGACCCCAGTGGGTGTTTAAATGTTACAAGTTCTACCTCAATTTGATGTTTAAAGGAATGTTTATTTTTAACTTGAGACCTGGAATATTTGTCATTTTTTAACCTCCTTTTTTTAACCCATATCGGCCCCAAATATCGGGTATCGGAAATCGGGTATCGGCCAAGGGTGATATAAAAAAAAATCGGTATCGCAGCAGCCATTAAAAAACCTGTAGCGGTCGACCCCTAATATGCATGCATACATACATTACAACCCACATAACATGAAGACATTACCATTGTGGAAAGATAACACTGTACGCTGTCTTAAGACTGATTCAACAGAAGAATTGATTGATGTATGAAGGAATGTTTCAGCCTGTTGTGGTTAAAGAAGGGAACTCCGAAACGCCTACTTGAGGGTAATGGTTGATAATCTTGGTGAAATATGTGTGTGATGTCAGTAGAGATGCATGTCAGAGCATACTGGAATAGGTTTGCTATGGGCAGCCCAAATTATCTTAGAGCAGATTTTGATTTGGTGTTGGAGCTGTTATGACGGAGAGGCTGCTATACCAAGCTGTACTTCCCTAAAGCATAACGTTCTGGATCACAGATGTAAAAAATGACAAGATTATGTGGGCACTAGCACTAGCTAGATGACTCATCAAGTGAATATGACACAGGGCTGGTTGATGAGGAACAAAAAAAAGAATTCAAAACAACAACAAAAAACCTATTCGAGTTTATGTTTATTATAATTTGGACTGAAGAGTAGAATTTCTATTCACAAATTGATTGGACCTGAGACCTTACTATGGGGTGATGAATTGCGCAAATGATTTGAAATATGAATGGCTCACCAATGCTGTCATCAGTAATGATTAACAGCAGACAGTAGGGAGCCCGCTTGTCTAACTGCGGATTTCTGGAATATCAGAGAGGGTATTGGGATTGGTTTCACTTGGGATTGGTTTAATCCGCCTGTAGACGGCAATGCATTCTGGCTGAAAATGCTGCGTGATGGTTAGATTTCCTGACGAACTTACTAAATTTCAGTCATGTTGCATCGACGAGGTGACGTCACATGGTGTCAAAATATGAATGCGACTGCAGACGGACCTTGCAACTCCTGCAGTTGCTTATCCCCGTTGATGCTCTTCTGCAAGTGTCTGCACACCGCCTCCGAGGTCACGCGCCCATGAACTGATTGGCCAACAACTCACTCACGTGTGTATAGGCTCCTTGTCTCACACCCCTACACAAGTTTGCACTGCTCCCCACTTCAGCTCCTCCTCTCCACCTGTCCCCCCACACCTTACACGTGATGTGTTAGTAGATCAAGCGGGTGCGAGCTCATCGTTTCGTGCATATTTGTGGCCGACTTTAAATGCGCTGTATTTAATACCACCCACATCGTGACAAGTTCTCTCTCACGTGCTTTATCTACATCAACCGTTGGCAACAAAGTCGAATAGGCCTAATGTGCCTTATCGTCATATTGGACAATTCCTTTAAAAGGTATTGGGTCATGTGTTGGATGTCTGGTGGTTGACGCAAATTTTCCAACATAGCATTGCAACAGCTGATGAGTGTATAAAATGCCCAAACTAAGTCTTCTTTCACTTTCTTTTTGAGTCCACACGGTGCATCGTTGTTGCACTCCTCTCCCTCAGCTCTCTGCCTCTCCATCCTCCTGAGCTACCGTTGTACTTGCTACCAATGACTGGGCGCTTTTTTCTTTTGCCAATAGACATAATGTGTAGCCTTGGTCCCCCAAAGAAGAAGGTACGGTAGTACATGTGCTCTACTCTTGCTTTTGTTTTAGTTTCTTCATTCTTCCTTTCCTTCTTGTTTTTTCCTTCTTTCTTTCTCAGTGCCATTCAATCAGCTGCTTTTGACTTGGTAATGATTTTGGTTTCATGTTTCGTTGTTATGATGAGGTGGGTATGTTGGTGAGCTAGGCTGTTGATGTGAAGGGAAGATCAGGCTGCAGTCTCCTTACCGGACTCTCGCCAAAGAACAAGAACATCCATCTGGAGCTACGCCATAGGCATAGTTCTCCGAAGATGTGGTTTATTTTTTTAAATCCTTGCACGTGATTGGGGAAACACTTGTCTGACATTTTTATAGTAGCTACTGAAACTACTCGCAGATTTGAAAATAGAGTTAAAATTTCAGAATCAATGTTGGTGAGTGAGTGAGTCAATGCAAGCAGCTATTGTTGTTGAAACAACAGTCCTGTTTCACTTATTTCCCCTTCTCCACTACATTTGAATTTTGACTGTCACGTCTCTGTGAATTCTGTGATTCTGATTGGCTCTACTGCATTTTGGTTTTGGGATCAGGGCGTACCTCAAGGTCTTCCATCCAGACCCTCGTGTGAGCTCACGAAATTGAGCGGAAATACACAAGGGTCTGTTTGGTGAAAGTCAGGCAAGCAGGCTCCCTTTTAGATACTGAGTATACGCCTCTGTAACTTGACATGCCCCCTTTGCTGTTGAGTTTGTGGCTGATGTACGTAGGGCGACATTGTGTGAAAATGTTTTAACATTTGTTTCTTTTCTACTCTCTTTCTTTCTTTCTTACTTTCACATGCTCCCAGGTGAAGCGCTACCAGTGCACGTTCGAGGGCTGCACACGCACCTACAGCACGGCAGGCAACCTGCGCACGCACCAGAAGACGCACCGGGGCGAGTACACCTTTGTGTGCAACCAGCAGGGCTGCGGCAAGGCCTTTCTCACCTCCTACAGCCTCAAGATCCATGTGCGTGTGCACACCAAGGAGAAGCCTTTCGAGTGCAACGTGCAGGGCTGCGAGAAGGCCTTCAACACGCTCTACAGGTCAGTCTTTTTTTCCCCTTTGAATATTGTTTATTTTCGGACATTTTGGCCTTCATTTAGATAGTACAGTGCATATGGAGACAGATGGGGTGAGATTGGGATATGTCAACATGCAGGGCTGCGAGAAGGCCTTCAACGCGCTCTGCAATCATGGATTAATGCAACACATCGTCAATATCTTTTTTTTAATTTAAGGTTTGTTTTGGGTATGGTGTCGTCCTTTATTTAGACTGGACA
This sequence comes from Engraulis encrasicolus, assembly GCF_034702125.1. Classification (NCBI taxonomy): domain Eukaryota; kingdom Metazoa; phylum Chordata; class Actinopteri; order Clupeiformes; family Engraulidae; genus Engraulis; species Engraulis encrasicolus. The sequence goes on along the minus strand of NC_085861.1, from coordinate 30,587,765 downwards.
GGAGAAAGAGATGGGAAGCAAATAGGGAGAGACCGACAGCGAAGGGGAGGGGTGTCCCATGGGCATGCAAGCCCTTTCATGGTCAGGGCCTTAGCACGCTACGCCACGACACCCCCCCCATCCCCCCCATTTGTTCCTCGGTCACATGCACTTTTAGTCACGATGCTGTGTCGGGTGGTTGGCTGGAGAGCCAGTCTGCTGTTTGGAGTGTTCGCCCGCAACTTGGGTCTGTTGATCTTGAAGTGATGTGCCCAAAGCCGTTCATCAGCTTGGAGCTGGATGATGGCACTTGTGAATTGGCTTCCATTGCCTTCCCTCCATGGTTAG
>NC_085861.1:30544938-30582438 GCF_034702125.1 Engraulis encrasicolus | reverse complement strand
GTGTGCGTATGTGTGTGTGTGCGTGGCTGCTGCTACTATGGACCGTCTGTCATGCTGCATTAGGCCACACAGACAGACGGGCCTCTTTGGCCCACAGGATGATGTCCAGTGTGCCGTGAGTCAGACACACCAGTCAGGCCATACCCACACCACAACACCGCAGTCAGGACGCACACGCACACGTGCGCGCGCGCACACACACACACGCACACGCACACGCACACGCACACACACACACACACACACACACACACACACACACACACACACACACACACACACAGAGACACTAGGATCATTCCAGTGTCAGGAGACTGATGAATTTGGAAGAAAACTGGTGAATTTGGCATCAGCATCTAACATGTCTTTTTTCTTCCTCCATCCCGTTCTCCTCTTTCTCCCCCTCCCTCCCTCGCCTCCCTATTGTCCTCGTCCCTCTCCCTCCTCTTCCCCTTGTCTTGATGCTCTGCTTCCTCTTCTCCTCTTCCTACACCTCTCCATCCTCCCCTACTCCATTTCCTCCTCCTCTGCTCTCCTCTCCACTTCTCCTCTCCTCTACTCTCCTCTCCTTTCCTTTCCTCTCCTCTCCTCTCCTCCTTTACACCTCCTGTTCCTTCTCCTCCTCCTCTCTGTCTCTTCCTTGTCTCCTCCTCCCTCTCCTTGTCCCCTCTCCTCCTACTCCTCCTCCTCCCTCTCTCCTCTCTTCCATCGCCATCTCCTCTTTCCTTACTCTCCTCCTCTTCCTTTTCCTCTCTGCCTCCCCTTCTCCTCCTCCTCCTCCTCTTCACCTGCGCAGACTCAAGGCCCATCAGCGTTTGCACACGGGGAAGACGTTCAACTGTGAATCTGAAGGATGCACCAAGTACTTTACCACGCTCAGCGACCTGAGGAAGCACATCCGCACTCACACGGGCGAGAAACCCTTCCGGTCAGTCACTCTCTACCACCTCACAGCAGACCATTATTGCCGTTGATCCATCATCTGACATCTTTTATTTAGTGCCTTTACGGTCAGCCATAATGCTATGAAAGTGGGGCGTAAAAAGAATTCAACCGGCTAAAATTCAGACGGGTGATTCTGCCCTGATGAGTGCTCTGAAATGAATAGTTTGTCTTTTGTGTTATTGTACAAATCTGCATGTATTGGTGTTTATGTGTTGATTAACCGCTATGTGTTATTTATGGTACTCAAATGTAGGGGTCGACCGATACAGGTTTTTTAATGGCCGATGCGATACCGATTTTTTTTTCCCCATCTCCCTTGGCCGACCCCCGATTTCCGATACCCGATATTTGGGGCCGATATGAGTTAAAATAAAGGTTAAAAAATGACATATTCCAGGTCTCAAGTTAAAAATAAACATTCCTTTAACATTATCAAATTGAGGTAGAACTTGTAACATTTAAATAACCACTCTAACAATCAAGTAATGTCTAACAATCAAGTAATAAAAAAATGAAGTGTCTTGGTGCTTTTAAAAAAAAAAAACAAATGACATAAAATAATAAATACGTATTGCGTATCGGCCTAAACCACACACATATCGGCTGATACCGATATATATATATATATATATATATATATATATATATCGGTCCATCCTTACTCAAATGTAAGACTGAGTTCCCTCAGGGCGATAACAGATTTATGAATTAATTCATTCATTCATGCATGCACATGTTGTAATACATAGTTAATAACAACCAGGCTAAAATATGGCGTGTGTGTGTGGAATGCATAATCTGTTCTCCCTAAATGTACTCTGTATAGTTGCAGCACTATCTTGTGCAAAAGTATATCTGTTTAGTAATTCATCGAGAGCTTCATGTTGCTCATGCACTGGTGTTCATTCTCATTTTACACAGCATAACAACTGACTTTTAAGTGCACGTATTTTGCCCCTTCCCTTTGCACTGGTCTTGTCTTTCTTAACCCGGATATATATATCACCCGGTCAATAAATTGTTGCCACTCTCTCCCACTTACTGTCTGTGCAGGTGTGACCATGATGGGTGTGGCAAAGCGTTTGCAGCCAGCCACCACCTGAAGACCCACGTACGGACACACACAGGTGAGACTGCTGTGCTGTCAAACCCCCCACACCACACCTGGCCACCCGCTGAAGCCTCATCCCCATGAACTGGACATTAGCATCATGTTTTAATAGCGCGTCAGCTGTCTCCACACCCGCCCGCACCCCATTCTCTCTGTGGTTGCCCTGTGCTTGACTCCACCATTCATTCCACTTAGAGGCTGCTACAGCACTCAGGCAGGAGGGCAGACGAGGGCGCCAATCATGTTATTTTGTCATTCATCCCCTTGCTCTCTCCCCAGTAACACACGCACACACACACACACACACACACACACACACACACACACACACACACACACACACACTGCTTGCCTCAACTCGTCTCACTCTCACATACACACTCCCACACAGTTCTTACACTTTCACACTCTACTATCCCACAGACAGTCGTGTGTGTGTGTGTGTGTGTGTGTGTGTGTGTGTGTGTGTGTGTGTGTGTGTGTGTGTGTGTGTGTGTGTGTGTGTGTGTGTGTGTGTGTGTGTGTGTCCTAGTCCACCCTGTGCATCCATCTTTTAAAGCCTCTCCAAATGTCATACTGAGAGAAACAAAGCAAAAAACATAGGGATGCACCGATACCACTTTTTTTGAAAACCGATACAAGTAAGAGTACATTAATGTGTGTACTTGCCGATACCGATACCTTTTACCACTTACCACCAAAATACAATGAAAATAAATGCATGGCTTTTTCCACCGGTGATATTTTTATTGTCCATTTCCATGTAGATTTAAATGTTATCGGTATCGGTATCGGTATCGGTGCATCCCTAAAAAAACAGCATTTAAGAGCTATTTACCAGAGCAGACTTTGCAAGTGTTGTTTTTTCCTCGTTGGGTAGCTAATTGGCTATTTAGTTGTCCTCATTCGGCAGCGAGGATGAGGCAGATTTGTAGCAACGTGCCATCGTTCCACAAAATGTAGTACCCATCCTACACACACCAAACACTCGGACTGTGACGAGACAACAAAAGCCTTGTGCCAAGGCAGAGTATTTGGATTCATACCATACAGCGTTGCTGATTATTTCAGGTTTTCAGTTAGAAGCCAGAATTTATACTGCTGTCTGTCTGTTTTTTTGCTAAAAGAGCAGTTGAGTGTGTGGGTGGTGTCATGGCATATTGCACTTGTGCTACCTACTAGGGCTGCAATTAATCGAAAAATAATCAAAATCGTGATAAAATAGTGAAATCGAACTCATGATTTTAATCGTGATTTAATCGTGGAAATAGTGACCTACTTTTGAGAGCGTCCTTGAAGCCAGAACATACTGACAGGCTGGTGTTTCTGTCCAGAAATCTGTCCAAAAAAGTTTCATGCTATTGCCTTTACATAATTATTACAATTCATTTTATTTTGCTCATCCCGTATGTAATTCATTCTGTTATATTTCATCTTGTTATAATTTTCAAAAAAATCTGCAAAAATCAATAATCGTGATTAATTACTAATAATAATTAATAATCGTGATTAGGATTTTGACCCAAATAATCATGATTATGATTTTTTCCATAATCGTGCAGCCCTTCTACCTACCCACAGTGTTGGAATGAGACTCTGAGAACAGGGAGACCTATTATTCACTTTTGTACCATTGGTCTTGTCTCGCTCTTCTCGCCTCATCTGTCCCCCTCCCTCGGCCTCTTTCGTCCCGCTTTCTGTGTTCTCCTGCTTCTTTTTCTTTCTCTGTCCTTAAGTGACCCCTTCTCTCTCTCTCTCTCTCTCTCTCTCTCTCTCTCTCTCTCTCTCTCTCTCTCTCTCTCTCTCTCTCTCTCTCTCTCTCTCTCTCTCTCTCTCTCTCACTGCCTCTTGCTCTCTCTCTCTCTCACACACACACTCTCTGTTTCACCCTCCCTCCTCTCTTTTATCCTTTCTCTCTCTCTCTCTCTCTCTCACTCGCTCGCTCGCTCGCTCTCTCTCGCTCGCTCTCTGTCTCTCCTCTAGGTGAGAAGCCTTTCTCCTGTACGAGTGATGGTTGTGAGAAGTCCTTCAGCTCCCAGTACAGCCTGAAGAGTCACATCCGTGGCCATGACAACAAGGGCAACCCCTTCACAGTCAACCTCACACACCCACTCTCAGAAGTGAGTCACGCACGCACACACGCACGCACACACATGGATTAAAAAAGTGAATCCATTCACAGACAACCTCACACACCTGCTCTCTAAAGTGAGTTATTTACACACAGTTAGTGTTTTGATTAGTATTGATCACATTGATTCTGATTTGGGTGGAAATCCGGATGAAGTTGAGATAGACAATCGTATGGAGCAGCGGTCATTGGATATAAGTGATTTTTGAACATGTAAAGGAAGAGATACCGGACTATGTGCTGTAAACTTTCACCCTCGTGTGAAGACACTGTGTAAATGAAAGCCAGGCATCAAAATAGTTACCAAATGAAGCGTCACCACTTCAGCTTGTGGATATAAGAATTATGACTTAAACCAACATGTATACTTTCGGCGGACTTTGTTAAGCCATGAGAGTAGGCTACTAGATTTCCTGTCACAGATACTACTGGCGTCAGAAAAAGTGGCTTTTCTCAGAAAAAACATCCCCCAACATTTGACATTTGACATCATTTGGCTGTGAGCTATAACAGTAATAGTACTAATAAAAAGGCAATAATGCGAAATGATTCCGACAGTAAAAGCTGACGCTAAAGCATACCATACCTAATAATCATTAAAACGAAATTGACAATATATATTTATAGTCTAATAACAACAAATTACAGTACACTAAAACAAACAGTAAGTTAAATAACAATCTCATGCGTGATGATTTGCAATATCTGATCTCAAGTTTTAGGAACCATACACAATGTCAGATACGTAGAAACGGGCCTTTTCAGTTTGTGTTTCCAGGTCAAAATGTGCTTCCACTCTAAGCACAACACACTCTAGCAAATGTGATCCTCCACAAACACGGTCAACAAGATGACTTTTGCGCACACACACACACACACACACACACATACACACACACACACACACACACTGTAGGCCTATCTAATCCAGAGTGCGTTATAATGACAGCGTAATTATGAGCTGCTCCGCTTCCTGCTAATGCTTGTGAAGCTGTGACATTTACACGAAAGGAGCGGAGCAGCAGTAATTGCTTTGAATGTGAGGCTGATTGCATCATTGTGTGTGTGTGTGTGTGTGTGTGTGTGTGTGTGTGTGTGTGTGTGTGTGTTTACAGGATGCAAACCACTCACTGTGCATCAGTGATTTGAGTCTCATCTCCACGGATTCAGAGCTTCGGGAAAACCTGAACAACGTGAGCCTCCTTGATCATTCACGATTCATGATTGTTGTCATGTGTAAAATAATTATCATTACACAGTCATGCTGTAGATAAACCTAGTAATGTGTGAGCTTGTGCACTTTTTCGTGTTTTGTGTGGCAGTCTCACGGTTTGGACTTCAGCAGTGTGACGCCGGTGCGGATCTTTGAGCTTATGTTCCAGAGCCCCGACAACAGCGTCAGCCAGGACGACGTGCAGCACACAGGCAAGGGGCCCTCTTATGCGCTTGAAAATCGCACGTCAGATTAGTGTTCATCTGAACATTTATTTGCTAATCAATTGTAAAGGCGGACATTGCTACACTTGTACTGTACAACGGCTGACATTTCTCCACATGTAGAAAATCCATACAAGATGTCAAACTGTGCCTAGACCAAAACCCTCCCCTTACCGTAACTTGGTATCAGCAAATAATGTCTATTTGTCATCACCAGAGAATGGTGTGCCTGTGCAAAGACCCATGCCTAACCTGCAAGAGATGTCCACCTTAGAGGGAAATAATTCACCGTCCATCAAATGTCCGTCTATACAATTTGATGAGTGAAGAAAAGTCTGCCTTCACAATTCTAATGAGCAGACAAATGTCCATATGGAGAATTGATACCTTGATAATCATAAATCAAGCTTTATGCATGTGATTTACTCTGATTAATCAGGATTTTCTGAATTTTCCAACTGGGAATTGCATGTGTTAAACCACTGTTACCATAGATGACTATAAAACAATGCACTCTGAATGTTGCTGCTTTATTTTTAACCTTTCGTATATACAGCCCCGTTCTTTTGTACCCGCTTCCCGTCTCTTGTCCCTCTGTTTTTGTTTCTGCTTTCTCTGTTCTTTTTTTGTCTTTTCTCTGTCTGCATTTGTGTTATCTTCAGTCCTTCAATTACATTTTACTGCCTCTCTGCTCTCCTTTTCTCACCGACTCTTTGACAGTCAAAATAGTTTCCAGTGTAACAATCACTTACTGACTTCTGGTTTTCTTGTTCTCATACAGATAGTCTAGTAGAGGCCTTTGGCCTGGACACCCCATCCCAGCCTGCCGTGACAGAGACCCCTGCCCTCCTCCCAGCCTTCACACAGGCCCCTTCGTCCTCCTCCCCTTCCTCATCTCTGGCCACCCCAGTCTTGGACATCACTCTTCAACCGGTGGTGTCTGTGTGCACTCAGCCTTCCTCCTCCACCACCACCTCCTCCTCCTCCGCCTCATCGTGCTCATCCTCTTCCTCGACGGTCACCACCAGCACGCTTTCCTCCGTCTCAAGCTCCAGCTATGTGCCTATCAGTGCCTCCCTGCAGGCCCCGGAGCTCCAGAGCATGCCATCAGCCGCCCAGCACTACGTGGCCCTGCCGCCCAAGTTCCTCCAGCCGGAGGGCGTCGGTGCCAGTGTGGTGGTGGGTACCGCAGCTGGGCCGACCATCACAACAACTGGCCCAGCAGCCTCGGCAACCCCAGCCTCATCAGCAGCCCCCACCTCAGCACCACCCACCACCCCGTCTACGGGATCAATTGCAACTGATTCGGCCCCTCCACCACCACCACCACCACTACCCGCGCCTGCTCCTGTGGCAGCACCGGCTCCACCTCCTGCTACCATCACCATAGCACCCACGCCGGGCATGCTGCCCCCAGGCCTGATGGTGTCTGACCAGAATCTCCAGAACCTTCAGTGGATCCTCAGCAGTGCCGCCAACGCACAGAGCAGCACGGAGCAGCAGGTTAGCACTCAACCAGTCAAGAGTCAAAAAGTTAGATCAGTGATTTTCAACCTATGGGCCGGGGCCCACTGGTGGGTCCTGAAGGTATTCCAAGTGGGCCTTGAAATCATTTTCTACAAATTATAATCATATTTTGGTGTGTGTTGCTATTGATTTATTTGAGTTTTATTCTTTATTGGGTCAGAAGTGGGCCCTGAACATTTGTGACAATTTCGAGTGGGCCACACATTGGAAAAGGTTAGATGGTTAGCAGAACGCCACAACTCAAGAGTTAGTGGTTGAGTGGTCACTGGGTTAACTAGTGAGCTAGGTGACCCAGAGCTGTGGGTCAGATCTCCCCATAGCAAACAAAAAAAGACCTCAGTTGTGGGGCACAGTAGGGTGAATTTTGTCACCTTGCTAAAATAATCAAAAAAGGAATGCTTTTACAAGACTTGCTTTTTCATACATTTTCTGTTGAAGAAGCTTCTAGCCATTGTATAATTGCCTAAACCCACATTGGGGTGTCTCGTGTCATGATGAACCTTTGGCATAATTTCTTATGTCTAGACTTGCGGCTTGTGAATATCAGGAAAAACAGTCAGTTGCCTTAAAAACGAGGCAAATTGCAATTCCGAAAGATGTAAGATTGTCACTTTAAAATTATAAGTATAGGCAGTTGGTTCTTTTTTTTTTATTTCTGCCCTCCCTCCTTAGCTTTCAAGGAAAGTTAATCGCTAAAGCAGCTGTGTGCTGTCTGGGGAAGAATTTAACATCAAAGTTCTTTTACATCTCCCTCGCTTCCTTTGCATTCATGCTATCTGAAAGAGGCCTTTGATTTATGTTTTTGCTCAACACAACCTGTTGTTTTGTCTAGTCTAGACTTGTGGAACTCCTGGCGACATTGCTTGTCATTGCTTTCAGCTGCATCCACACTAAATAAAAACAAGTCAGCCTTTTGATTGAAATGTTGTTGTTGTTTTTTTGCTTGATTGTTTGTAAATTGTCCATGCTGTTTCCACTTCTTCGGTCCCGTCCTCAAGGCTTGTTTGTGTTTTGTGTTTGTGCATAGGTGTCAGGTACCAAAGTGGAGAAAGTCTTCTTTACCACCGCCATACCTGTTGGAGGAAGTTCAGGTACAAACTACTGTAGCCCACTATAGCTCACTAATACTGTAGTATTAACTATAGTATTAACTGCTGATTTGATGTGCGTGTCTGTGGTGTGGGAATCACTGTAACACTTTATTTTAGGGATACATCTATTAGCACTAATACATACAATGTTCCTGTATAAGTAACTTGTAAGGCATGTACAAAGCAAAATCAAACATTTGTTGGGCATGTATTCGCAAATGTCTTGTTCATGCACAATAAGGGATTTATTTAACCTTAGTAAGGACCTAGTAGGCCTTAGCATTTGCTTAGTACATGCCTTACAAGGTACTTATGCAGGCTTTAACATTGTATGTATTAGTGCTAATAGATGTATCCCTAAAATAAAGTGTTACCGGAATCACAAACTACTTTTTGTAAAAACACTCAACGAGCGACCGCGTGCGGTAATCACAAACTACTTTTTGTAAAAACACTCAACGAGCGATAGCATACCATGCTTTTTTGACAATGTCGTTGCTAGCCAACTAACCAACTAACTGGTCAGCAATGATGCTTTCAAGAAAGAGGGCCCAGATTGTGTACTCTCCCCATCACTCAAGTCTTGCTGCTTGATGCAGCGTTTCTTGTTGTTTTGATACTGTTGCTATTGATGACTGTGAGTGACATGCCCCTGCGTTACTTCCCCCTCCTGCAGGAAACCCTGTGCAGCAGATCGGCCTGAGTCTGCCCGTCATCATCATCAAGCAGGAGGAGTCGTGCCAGTGCCACTGTGCCTGCCGGGACTCCAGCAGTACCTCCACCACCTCCACCTCCACCTCCACCTCCACTTCAACCTCCAGCTCGAGCTCCTCCGCAAACTCCACATCGTCCTCCACACAACAACAGCAGCCACCTACAGAACCCAGTGCACCTGGAGCTGCTGCCGTAGTGACTATAACCGCACCTGCTGCCAACGTTCCCCCACCCGCCCCACCACCTCCCCCAGACCTTCCTCCCTCCTCCAGCTCAGCCCCTCCCAGTGCTGGCCCCACGCAGTGTTGTTCAGACCAGCCGGACGATTCGTCGTCATCCCACCCTGGCCACGCACATTCAGCCACTCAGCCTCCATCGTTACCCTCTGCATCAGCAGCAGCAGCAGTACTGTCGACCTGTGCTGCCTCTGCCCCCTCCTCCTCCTCCTCCTCTTCATCCTCCTCGATTGTCATCTCTCAGACCTTAGTCAGCTCGAACCCCTCCACCTCTGACTCAGCTGCCCTCCCCCCACCAGCGCAGCAGCCAGCGGCAGCGGTCTCCACTGACGGTCTGGCCAGCATGGACGTGTCTGACTTCCTGTCTCTGCAGAGCCCCTCTGATGGTGGCACGGGCAACATGGAGGCTCTGCTGCTGGTGCACGATGACTTCCCCATGTCTGACGGAGGGGCACCCCAATAGCAGAACCCCCCGCCCCCCCCTTACCTAACTTCCACCAAACACATGGCCCTCTGCCTCTTCAGCCGCCATATTTCCCTCCCACCTTCTTGGTATTAGCCCCTTCTTCTTCTATTCCAGTGCTGCCAGTAACAATGCAGGTTCCCACTTGGTCATCATGTGCTGCTGCCACCTGCTGGCGGTTCAGAGGAGTGCACCAAGCAGAGACTGATAGAAGCAGCCCCACCAATTAGCAGCATGGAACCTGAACCAGACTTGCCTGGCTGCCTGGATCAGACAGCTGTGCTCTTTGGTTGTTGAAACGTACAGTGCAGCGGGATATATGAGGTTCACCCTGCTGCTTGCGTCTCTGCTTCCTACTGTGAACGCAAAACCCTCAGCTGACAGCCCTCGTCTTCAGCGCGCCATCCTACCCGGCCCTGCCCTTTGGATAGAGTGGCGCTATCATTCGGATCCTCACATCCATTGATGTTACTTGACAAACCACGTTACTTGTCATAGCAGTACTCAGAAGTGTCTGTATCTACATATGCAGCTTTGGTCAATGTGATCAATGCCTGAATGGACTCATCTAAAGAATTTATTTGATTTTTTTTTTTTTGCTTTGTTTTTATTCTTTCCCTATTGTTGTCGGGGACATGCAAGAGACAAAAAAAATAATTGTAAATGAATGAATTTGGCTCAATTTGGCTATGGAATTATTTGCGTGCCAGTACTTGAGGAAAAAACCCTTGTTGAGCTCTATTTAAGACCACCTCGTCACTTTTTGCATGATGTTGAACATGTCTTTATTTCTTATATGTTGTTTTTTATTATTATTTTGTTCATGGAAAAACATGAAGCACTGATTTTCTTTGCCACAAACTGTAGTGAAATTACACACTATGACATTTCCTAACTATCTATGTACTGTAGTTGGCAGCGCTCTCTCTGGTGTTAAAATACATTTAGTGCAGGACTGACTAGAATGTACTGCATGTAAACAAATAGCAACAAAAACAACAGCAACATAACATGTTGACAGTAGTTTGTCGTGGGAGTAGTCTGTAGTTGAAAAAGAAACAAAAAATAGAAATACACATTCTATTGCGAGGTCATTTGGAAGCGTAGGTGTTCGCTGTTGCTTCTCCCTCCTAAAGCAAAGTCTATGGCATGCCACACCACAGTTAAGAGAAGCTGACTGCAAAGGATGCTAGGGTGTCTAGTCTAGTCCAGGAAATGTGAGTTTTGTAATGATGACATTATTTTCATTTTATATCTTAATCTGTTGATAGTTTTGAAAAGAAAGACAGACAAGGAAATGAGTTATTTTGCTTTTCTTTTTAAAGAATAAATATATGTAATATAGTACATTTGGGGGAAACAGCTGCCTATAACTAAAGTAGTATTTAATTTTATTGTGTTAATTTATTTGAATAATAACTATCATTCAATCAACTTCTCTCTCTCTCTCTCTCTCTCTCTCTCTCTCTCTCTCTCTCTCTCTCTCTCTCTCTCTCTCTCTCTCTCTCTCTCTCAAAATAAGTCTCCCAAACTCCCTGGCTTTGTGGACCAAGTCCTGTTGTAGCCATGTTGCTGGCGTGTTTCTCCTTTATGGTGGAGGAAACGCTCAGGTGTAGGTTGGCGCTTCTTTTCTTTCCTCGAGGATGGTGTTACTGATTCCAGGCCCTGCCCCATTTCACCCTCCCACTCATTCATTTTTCAACCCCTCTGCTCTCCTGTCCTGTCCTGTCCTGGTTTTCACTCTTTTCATTTTCTCCTCTCCTCGCACCTATATGCTTTACTTAATTCTCCTCTCCTGTTCACTTGTGTTCGCCGTCTTATCTTCTCTCCACTCATCTGCTCCTCTCTTTGTCTCCCTTTCTTTCTTCCTGTGCCCTCTCTTCTCCTCTCTTGAGTTTTCCCATTTTCCACATTCCTCCGCCCCATCCCAAGAAAGAGCCCCTCAGGGATGAAAGCTACGACAGGCCAAATTCTTGATGCGGAGCAGTTAACTAAATGACCTGATTTGATCTGAAATGCATCATCAAAATCATCCATCATTGCTGACCCTCATCTCTCCTTTTTCTCTCTCTCTCGTGTCTCATCTCAGCTGCCTGCACTACTTGTCCAGTGTCTTTAGTTGGAGCCCCACTCCTTGGGAACAGTCAATAGCGCCCATCCCTCCCCTCGCCCCCTTCCTCCTTTGTTATATTACCACTGCTGTAGAGAGTATTTGTGTTGTGAACGAGTTGATCCTACATGTAGATATTGCACATTTGATATAAATACAATTATTCCTTTAGATTGTATTTGAATTTGTATTTTTGTATAGAGCGTGAAATATTTTAGGTTTTCGAGATGGAAGACAAAGCCTCCCTATTTTCCACCCTCCCCCTGCTCACACCCCTTTCATTGCAGATGTGCACTAATTATGCAGACTTTGCTTTTGTTGTTATTTTCTTTTCCTTTGTCTTTCTGAACGAAGCCTTGTAATGGTCCAACTGCGGTTTTCGTGCAAACCTCTCTGAAGGAAAAAAAAGCCTCTCAAAACCTTTCCCCTAACAGAACTGTGCTCTGACGTGCATGCATTAAATGGTGTTCTTTGCAAGTTGATATAGATTCTTCTGTGCAACGCATAGAGCATAGAAGAGATATATTACATTGCCTTACAGCCTATCAACGATTACAGTTTGATGACAATTTGCCTCTTCAGTGTGTTCTTGCCTTCAACGTATAATCTGACTCCTCTAGTCATCTTTCCGTTCACTCGTTGCCATACAGACTTATGTATCTCAGAACGACTCCTGTAACAAGGCTCGGTTTGGCAAAACAAGAACAATTTCTTAACTTATTTGTGTTATTTTATGCTGTGCTGCTGCTGCACATGTTCTCTCTGTGAGAAGCTCAGTTCTTAGGTGTGTTTGTGTGTGGTCTCTACACAACTCCTTGCACCGTACCGCCCAACTTTTGTAAGTGCTTGGAACATTCTACTTGCAGTGTTGTTGGGGCTCTCTTGTCATTATTTTTCCAGAGGATGTTTAAAATCCAGGAATATTTCTCATCTACTGTAATGACAAGAGGCTTCAGAGTGGCTGCATATCAAGGCTTTCTTGCATGCAAGATTTCATTTCCCAACATTGTTAAATTACACCACCAGTTTCTATTGTACTGATGACTTCAGCTTGTGTTAAGCATTTGATGTTGGATCTGTTGTTGTCCAGTTTCTTTCTTTTTTTCTCTCGCTCTTTGTGGGAGGATTGGTGTTTGTTTTATTTTTCATTCTTTGCTGTACTTTTGACATTTACGTATGTGTGTGGTGCAATGCGTTTTAGTCTGGACCAGAGGAAGGACATTGGTGAATGTTAACAATCTGCTTGATCTTTCTAACTACTGTCAGATCCTCACCATCAATAACCTCAAAATGTGTGAACTATGCAAGACCTTTCATCTTTTCATTCACTCTTCCTCACTTGCCCTCATTCAAAATACCCAACTTCATTTTTCAGTGTTTGTCCCGCTTAACCGAATGATTATACTCATTCACTTCCTTTTAATTGTTAAATTGTATTGATCAGCATTACCGTGAAGGATGGCTGAAGAAATTAGCTTGTGACCTAAGAAATATTATTTTGGGCATTCAAATTGTTTCAAACAGGGAGAAATCTATTGTCACCGTGCAGTTCTTTAATGTAAGCGGTCACTACCATCAAGTAACACCATTTTAGCAAACTCACATGATGTGCTAGGAAGGAACAAGAGCTTCTATAATTCTGTTGTAAGAATTATTTTCATCAGTGAAACAAAAAATCTGTATCATTTCAAAGGAGATTAAAAAATGTCAAGGAATACAATGTGTGTTTGCATACTCAAACTTGTATGTCAGTGATCATTTAACTCTGTCCCCCCATCACTTTCTCTGGCTTTCTTATACCACCATGTGGTTCTGAATCCTTGTTACTGTTAAGATTGCAGTCTTCAAATTCTTAGCTTCTTACATGCACCGGCTACTAAAACTAAATGTGAGAGGATGCAAGAAGCTAAGAATGAAGTGTGATCCATCTGCATTTTTCCATAGCAGACTTCTTGCATGGGTTCTTGAGTGGCCACGCGTGTTGCCTTGAGTTTCTTTTTCAGTCTACCTACAAACATTTGTGTTGCCACTCCGGTCATTGAAGTTCTTAGGGATCAAGGTTATGTGATGCATATGGTCTGGTCAAGTGAAGAATGACAGTATAGTATTGCATTGTGGAAAGGGGGAGTGAAAGCTTCCAAAGGAATTGTCTTCAACACCCAAAGAATGAGGTTTTCAAAAAATGTTTAAGGATCTGTATTTTAAAAAGAATGTATAATGTGAAATGTGTTTGCTTATGCTTGTTTTGTATAAAGTAATATTGTATTATGATAAAAAGTAATAACTTTTGGATTGAAAAGCAATATAATACTAATGAAATCTCACAGCCTCTATCCGTTATTCATCAACATATAAAGAGCTTTATTAACACAATTTGGGTAGGGGTGGAAGAAGGTCATTTCTGGTGTGGAAGTGGGGCATCAAGCAAGCCTCTCTCCTGAATGAAATGGCAGAACAACAGAACAGAGAATTACTAAAGCGTAATATTTTTAACATGCATACATTGCTGCTAATGACCGAGTCAACAAGGTGTTTCTAGAATACAGTGCAGGCAACACTTGTCAGAGTAACTACAATCAAGGTGCTGAGTGCTATTAAGACTTGGGTGCTAATAACAAGCATGCAGATTTATTTATTTTTTTGAAAGGCTCATTTTTTATGCATTTACCTGTAAACACAATATGTGGATAGAAAGAAACCCCATTGTTACAGGTGTGTTTTAGCCCCCTAAATGGGATATTACCAGATATAACAGTTTTGAAATGTGCATTCTAAAAACGCTTTACGTGTAGAGGTCAAACGAGAGGCCAAAACCAATGTGTTTTCAAAAATATCCATATAAGTGTTAATTGTTCAGACAGGAACACCAAAGAAAATCTATGATATGCCCTTGTGAAGTACAATATTGCTTGCTTACAAATGTTGTCAGCGCCTAATCTGAAGGCCTTCACGTTCATCATGCAGACCCACACTGGTCCATACCTTGAAGCGGTCATGGAGGACTTGCAGGTCTTCTAGTATGAGGTTCATGACGAGGAGAGGGTCCTCAGTGTGGGGTGACGCAGGACTCATGGAGGATGGACCAGGCTCAGACATCTAGGCCAGATTTACAGAACCACGACATTAGACTGGCATTGAAACGCAGCGTCAAAGGGGGGGATATCAGGCCCAGCTGTGATATAGCCCACTGGCAATGAAGCCTACTGCTCAAATGCTTCTTTTGGAGAACAGATTGATACAGTTTGAACTCTGCCTTTTACACAAAATAGTCGGTGGTGTAATATGATGTCATAAAAAACTTGACATGGCACTTCAGTCGGAAAGAGTACTGAAAAATTGTAATTAAGTAAAAGTATCTTTGCTTGGTTTGAATCCTATTCAAGTTAAAGTACCTACCTACGAATTTACACAAGTAAACGTTTTTTTAGAAAAAACTTAAAAGTTGTAAAAGTTGCCTTGTAAAGCATGTTCTCAGAGGGCCTTAACCGGTGTCCATTAATGCTTCTTTATGCTACTGGTTTCAATCAGTCCACGTTTCAACTTTCATCTGACTCTTTTCTAGCAGGACAACTGAAATGCCCAATTTTTATTTGCTTCAAAAAGACAGATTTCAATTTCAAACAGCCAATTTTGCCAGACTGACTTTGTCACAGAATTGTAAGTAGGCCTAGCATCGCACCAATGGGCTGAGGGCAGCGGTTTTCCTGGATTTCATTTTTCTCTATTAATCTGATTTACTGTAGCCTACTTGAGTAAAAGTGCCTACTTATTTACTACTTTAAAAATGACAAATTATACATAAAAAGTAGGTTACTTAATTACAGTAATTTCAGTAGGATAAATGTAATAAGTTACTTCCCATCCCTCAGTGGTACACACCTCAGTCTCTGAAGAATCTCCTACACACACCTGGTGAGAGGCATTGTTTGTGTGGCCTGTAAGAGAAACAAATTAAAAAAATATATAGGCCTATTGAACTGTTTTGACAGCCACATGTCATAGGCCTACACAAATGTAAAATGCCATACCAGCATCAGAAGACATTTTCTCTTCTCAACACCTGTGTACTGGAACTGCGGAAATATCTCACCTATTCTAAACATAATTGTTATCACCTGTTTCAATTAGGACTGAGGTCTACCCAATTCTGGCTCTCAAACGCAGAGAGCTCATTCCTCTTTGGAAAACGCAAGTCAAAAGTGAATTTGCATGTGTAGTTATCAGGTCACATTATTTCAGATTAAGACGATTTGAATTTTTTTCTGGTATTTTATCGATGTGACCTTTAAAAACACACTCGGGGAATAAAGTGAACATGTGTGGCGAGCAAAGGAACCCAAGCAGCAAAACACGTTTTCTGAACCAATTGACACGTTTTTTAACGGTGTCATTTAGGTGTTGACTAAAACCAACGTGTCAAACACGTTTGTGGAACGTTTTCTTTGACACGTTTGCAAAAACACCTTTTAAAAACGTTCAATACACGTTAAGGTTTAGTGTCAAATGACACGTGAAAATATCAACGCATCTGACACGAAATCTGAACGTACAAATTTGGTGTCAAAAGACACGTTTCTTAAAACACTGATCTGACACCAAATTCAAACATGCAGTTTTGGTGTCAAAAGACACGTTTTTTAAAACACTGATTTGACACAAAATCTGAAAGTACATATTTGGTGTCAAAAGACACGTTTCTTAAAACACTGATCTAGCACCGAAGTCCAAATTGTTTTTGTCTGAACTGGATGCAGCTGTGCAGCTCGCGCCGCGGTTGTGGCCGGTTGCTAGGCGACCGCTCTGATTAACTGAAAATTCACTTCTTTTGCCTGACCTGACAGACCTTCACCCTCTTGATTTCTCCGTAAACTTTGACTATTGCATCCTTCATATTTCATATTTTCACCTTCTTTGACTTTACCCGCATCCTCTTAACTACCAACTATCAACCCTCCTTTTGACAATTTCTCTTTCTGGATCGACGACGTGAAACTTCAAACGTGAAACTCCGGTGAGTTGTAATTAGCATTTCGCTAATAACATTTGCTCATTAGAAACAATGGGGGCTTTTAGACTGTAATGAAAGTGATTTCCATACTTCTAGCCTACCGTTACAAACATTGTATTGTACTAGACTATTATTTAAGATTACTACAGGTGCCACCTCTGTATTATTTTATTAAGGTGAGAAGACATAGAAGTATGTAGATTTTGTTTCATATTTCATACACGAGTCCCTTGAACCCAACGGACATTACAGTGAAATCCTCGCGACCAGCAAAGCATGATTTTTAGAGTGGGCTCATGCAGCTGCGGCCCATTATGATTTGTCATGAGTGAGCATCACTTGTTGAATAAGTTCTTTTCATGTTTCAGGTGAAGCCAACGCAAGCGTCCTCTTCAACATTGACAACAGAAAGCCCAGACACAGACTGCACTCTCCAGCCCAAGTCCAAGTGGCAGCTTGTTTTTTTTTTGTTTTCAAATAAATACATGCATTACACATATGCGTTTCTTCTTTTGCATAACTAGGCTAACTAAGGCTATAATAATAACAGTAGTAATAATGGTAATGGCCTCATAAATGCTATAGGATAAAGCATAGGCCACATTTTAAGCCCCTAACAGAAAAGCAAGCCCATATGGCGCTGCGGCAGGTTTTATTTTTGGTGTCAAAAATAGGTGTTGAACACGTAATAAAACCCAAATGTACACCTTATTTGTACGTCCGTGGACGTGTTTTTCCGAACGTGTTGTTTGACACCATTTTGAAACGTTTAGAGAACGTGTTGGACACCAAAAAATAACCCTTTCAGAACGTGCTGAGCACGTAATCGGGAACCTACAAATTAACCACATCTGAACACAATTCTGAACCTATTCTGAACCAATTCTGAACGTGTCACTCACCAAAAATAAACGTTAAAAAAACGTGTTGGGCACGTTAATTTGCTGCTTGGGAAGTAGGAAGACAGACAGCAGGCATCAAAGGGTTAACAACCACCCGGAACTGTTCTGACGTTCCCATGATGAAAACATTTCATCAGACTCTGACGGTCATGTTTCTGACTTACAGGAACACATGCATGTGATAAGATACATGTACAGACATACACCGATCTCAACGATTTGCAGTTTACACACAGCGATGATGATGTCCCCAACAGCAAAAGTTCTGCACTTACGTCAACAGAAGGCAAATGGTTTTTCTGTGCAGCAGGATTGCGTTCAGCAAGGTAGGAACTAGCCACCCGGCTTGTTAGCTAACTAGTACGAACACGTTTCCTTATGGTAGGGGGTTGTTAAAGACTTATTTTCATGTTTTTGTGATTGACCGTAATGTTGGCTATGGAGTGTGGACTGTTTCTGCCTCTGCTTATCACGCAGTTCTTTATCAGGTAGGCTATACATTTATATAGCCGTAGCACATGGGCAGGAGATGACGTGGTTGGTACAATACATCAAAACATTGCAGGAAGGTTAGCTCAGTAGTTGCTTCTGCTGTGTGCAGTGATTTTGGCAAGATATTCTCTTGGATCCAACTTTTTATAACATTTCTAATGAAGTTTCTGGGATTTGCATGCCGATTTTCACGTTTTGGAATGTCCATGCACGACTATTTTGCTCATTTCAGATCAGACTGAGATTCTGAAGTCAACTGTCAACGCCCTGAAGGATGGTGAGGTGGTAGCGGTACCGACGGACACCTTGTACGGTCTGGCATGCCTGGCCCAGAGCTCAGAAGCTGTCAAGAAGGTGTACGACATCAAAGGCAGAAATGGACAGAAGCCACTGGCTATTTGTGTTGGGGAAGTCGAGGAAATATACAAGTACGTGGGCACCACAGGGGTTTAATGACATTGTCATAATGGTGGTGCCAGAGAAACATTTTGTTATAGATGTACTGCACTTTTCCCTCTCTCTTAACTGAGGGTCTCTTATGGTCTCTGCTTTTAATCTGACCGTGAATAAGGTTTTCCTTTTTTTGTGATTAACTTTTGAATGAGCAAGGTTTTCTGATATGGTTTTCTGAGTTTAATGTTGCCTGAGCAAGCTTAAGCAGAACTTAATGTTCATCTTGATCACTTATTTTTTTCTGCCTGCAGATACTGTAAAGTTCTGGTGAAAAGGGAGCTGCTCGAGTGTCTACTGCCTGGCCCTGTAACGCTGGTCCTGGAGAGATCAGAGGACTTGAACCCCGACCTCAACCCCTTCACCCCGGTATGGTGAACCCCCTGCACAGACACATTCACCAGCTCCTTTGAGTAATGTTTCCTCATCTTGTATATTATGCAGGGGTGCATTTCTCAAAAGAGAAGTTGTTAGCCTGTTAGCAACTTCGGTAGATGCCAATGGGAAAATGCACTGAAAACAACAAAGTAGCTAATGTAGTAAGCAACTTTGGTTTTGAGAAATGCATCCCAGAATTGTGTACTACTGTACTGTGTGAGGATGTGTGTGACTGTCTTCCTGCTCAATTCGCCCCCCTCGGGGCGCAAACCTGCGACCTCGTCAACTACATTGGTTCGGAAATGGGAGGCACAGTACGATACCGCTGGACTAGTCCTCCAGCCCAACGGCATCGATACTGTATGAGGCTTCCACGCCAACTGTGCTAGTTAGCCTCAGTTACATGTGCATATCCGTCTTTGTGGTTATTTCATTAAATTGTGTGTGTGTATGTGTGTGTGTGTGTGTGTGTGTGTGTGTGTGTGTGTGTGTGTGTGTGTGTGTGTGTATGTGTGTGTGTGTGTGTGTGTGTGTGTTAGCTGGTGGGCGTTCGCATCCCAGACCACCACTTTATGAGACGCCTGTGCCAGATGTGTGGCGAGCCTCTTGCCCTCACCAGTGCCAACATCAGCTCCAAGACCAGCACCGTCGACATCCATGTAAGCACTACTAACTTACTTACTTGGTTACTTACCCAATGCAGTCCCAAGCCCAACACGCCAGTTATCTGCGGCCAGATGTCCAGATGTATGTATACCTTTGCCTTTAGTGTCATTATGTGACACAATGGGCCTACCTTTGGCATCACATAGTGAGGCCTGGTCAAAGTGTTTTACAAACCGGATTCCTAAAAAAGTTGGGACACTTGGTACATTTTGTGAATAAAAGCATAGTTTGAATTTTGTGGGAGCTGAGCTCCCCCGTGACTTAGATGCGGATGTGAAGAGGTCTGGGTATACATTGGGACAACTGGAAAAGATGGCCCAGGATCGTGATGACTGGAGAGCACTTGTTCGTGGCCTATGCCCAAAGTTGCGTAAGTAAGTAGTGAGCTTCCGTTCCCTCGATGGCCATGAAAGCAAAAAAAAACCCTAAATTATCTGCGGGGGTCTCTTACGTCATTCACCATAGTAATCTTGAATACAATACAACACAATAATGTATCAATATAATACAATGTATAACTAAAAGTCATTTCCAATCATAGTACAGCCACAACTTTGTATCAGCTGCATTTCACCACCATGCGCGCAAACCCTTGCAATTTGGAGAAGACGCCTGCTTCTGAATCTAAAAAAAAGTACTGATAACCTTCATTGCTTTGACTACAATTCATCAAGTATTTAAATCAATAAAGAAATAAATGCATGCCACCTACATCTCTCACCATGCCAGCGAAAAGGCTATAGCACGACTTCATAAATCTTGCGGCTACAACTAGCTCCAGCTTAACTTCGGATGCTTGGCTGAATAGGACCGTATGTAAGCCTGGCTCAAAAACAGCTGTGAAGGAAGGAAATAATGTTCATGTCTGTTCGTGACAGTCTTGTGCAGACAACCAAGTTAAACAAAAAAAGACTGAAACAAAAAGGGTGAACGCATGGTAAGGGGATTTGTTATGTGCAACTGTGGTTATCAAACTGCTTGGTTATCCTGAAGGAAAAACTTTATAAGAATTATCATCGCAAGCAGCACTGCTTTCCTGACATTTGCAAATCGGGTCACAATGACACAGAAGCTCCAACTAAGATAACAAACTACTCTCCCTGCGCCTCACTGTCTTGTTTGATGACTTGAATAGAAAAAATGTATAATGACATTTCAGCATATTTTTGGAATCTCTGGAAGCTCTAACCGCTGAAAACAGAGTGACATGTGGTCCATTTGACTCCCAGTGATAAGAGAATAATATTCCTTTCTTCCACTGTTTTGGAATGAATGGCATGACACGAGAGTTGATCTATACATCACTTCAAACGCAATTGCATCTAATGCATAATCAAAAGATGAAAGAGGTGCAAGATATACATATGTTAAAACAATAATTTCCATTCCACCTCTACGTGTTTTGTGTGCCTGTGTAGGGCTGTGCCCTGGGCAGCTTTCTGCACCTAGTTGAACCAGGAGTGTGTAGGCTTGGTGTTTTTGGTTTTGAAGATGGAGACCTGCAAAGCAAAATGCTGCTATTTTCAAAATGTTCAATCCATGCATAAGATGGACAATAGCACAAGGTCAACATATCAACTGTTGACAACAAAAGCCAGTCAATATTGTTTTGAGGGAAATGTGTATTAATTTACATGTTTACCCCTACAACAAATCTCAAAATGGTTGGGTCGGGGTCAAAACATGTTGTGGTGAGACCATGTTGGACTACCATACCTACTTACTGTCCTGTCCACTGGGCTGAGCAATCTCATGCCTGGTGTGAGATTGTCCTTGTAGACCTACATAGTTATAATAGTGGTGAAATATTTAGTAACAGACCTGGAGAGTTAAATTTTAAATATTTAGTAATTTCAGGTGTAGAATTATGTATTCACCTCTGCCTTCTGCCAACTACTGAGCCCCTGAAGCTTGCACCATTTTTGTCGTATATGCATTTGGGTTTCTTTTCTGAACTGTTTAATTGTATGAAATGTGCTGAAGTTCGGATTATTTTTGTGGTGATTATTATGACGACGTTGTCTATTTTTTGCTCACCTCCGGAAGTCACTTGTATTATTAATTCAGCACTTAAAAAGAGGCCAATAGTCTTGTTTCTCTGTGTCTGCTTGTCTCCGTTGCGCTATGTTAGCGTTTGAGCTGGTAAATTATGTATGCATACTTAAACACCTAAAGTGCATGCTTGAGGCAGAGACGGCATTTCACAGAAACTATTTCTGTCACTCAGCTGGAAATGTCACTGTGCCATTTCTTTTTTCTTTTTTT
This sequence comes from Engraulis encrasicolus, assembly GCF_034702125.1. Classification (NCBI taxonomy): domain Eukaryota; kingdom Metazoa; phylum Chordata; class Actinopteri; order Clupeiformes; family Engraulidae; genus Engraulis; species Engraulis encrasicolus. The sequence continues at coordinate 30,560,512 of NC_085861.1, read as the reverse complement.
TCCCTTCCAAAGCTATGTAAGGTGACCTTGCTTTGCTTTCGTTTAGCTGTTGAGAGGGGGAAAAAAAACCTCTTTGACAAAGCTTGCTGCACTGGCTTTCTGTGTGATGGATTTGTGGCTTTCGTTGTTGTTGAGCTTGCAGCAGTACAAGTGCTGCTTTCATAGTTAGAACACTGTGTGCAAGTCGACCAATGTTAAGGTACTGTGACTATTAGTTATACGGAGTGATTAACCTGTAATGATGTAATAAATAGACTCATAATTGTAAAATAATATAATTTATAGAATATAATTATTATAGAATATCAAATTTGCTCGTCAAAGTGGTTCAACTGTTTGGCAAGAAACCACAAGAGAGCATTTTTATTACGTCAATTTAGAGACTTTTGCCCATTGAGTGAAGAATACAGTACATGTACACGGTCATAATATCACTGTCATGTGCATTAATGTGTGTGCACTCTGGGCGTGCAAATCACAAGCACCCGCAAGCTCTGCACACAAGTAAACTGATAAACTGAAATAAACTGCAATGTGATGTGTACGTGTGTATGAATAACCATGCGTGTGTGACCGTGTGTGTGTCCTTCATGCAGGAGTTCCAGGAGCTGTGGCCGAGGGTGGCGGTGGTTGTGAACGGTGGCCGCATCGGGGACCAGAGCAGACAGGGCTCCACAGTCGTCAACCTCTCGGTCCCTGGCCGATACAGCATCATACGCCCAGGCTGGTGAGTGGAGGCAGATGATGATGATCGTGATGATGATGGTGTGTGTGTGTGTGTCGTGCATGCTTGCAGTGGTCCTCCTCTCAGTACCCAGCAGATATAGAATCATAGCCTGATAAACCAGCCTAAATGTGAGGCCGGAGTAATTTAGTCTGGCCCCGATGAACGATACCTCCGAAGATTGTTGATGAGAACAACCTGTTTTTTTTTTTTTTTTCAAACCGTGCCGGCGCTCTGACCAATCGGCGATCTTTGCCGTTGATATGCTTTCCCAACGGTGTTTCGAGCTTCGTCGTCACTCCCTCAAAACCCTGCCCGCTTTGATTCAAAACAAATCACTGCGCTGTAATTGGTTTTGCCAGATTCAGGGCACAGTGTTCAAAACGTTCTCAGATCCAAGGCCAGACCCACTCGCAGCTGAAAATGAAAAATGCAATACCTGTTGACCATTGCCAGATGTTGGTCAACTCCATGCACCACAGATGCGAAGTAGTTATCAGAAACCATTGTTATGCACCAAAATATTAGTTTAGAGTTTACGGCAGAGTTGAATTTTCAAGAATGTGTTAGTTTTGTACAGAACATTTTTAAGTTTACAAAGACAGATGTCAACATTACTAAACAAAAATTACATTACATTTCTTCACTTTCTATGAAATATTATATTAAATCATAACTTTCCCCAATGTTCTTGCTTTAAATTAGAATGTGCAGTGTCCCTGGGGCATTTGTGCTCATTCTACAATTCATTTGAAGACTTTTGACATTTACTCACCTTTTTAAAGACACTTCTATTATATCGAGCATAACTGGTATACAGTATAATTGTCAATAGTCCTGTTACTGAGGTCAACCCTGTTTCCTCTCTCCATCATCCCCAGTGCTCTGGCTACCACAGTCGAGGTGCTGGAAGGCAAGTTTGGACTGCTAGAGGACACAGACGGTCAAAAGGTTTGACAGCCTGCAAGAAGATGGAAACTTTTGGAAGCGCACAATCCTCTTCTCTCTGCATTCTGTGCTCGGCTTTGCTTGAAGGTGGTACCTTCAGCCAAGGACGGAGGAGTATTCTGCTCCGAGACAGTCCAGGGAGAAGACTCTCCCTCACCCCCCGTCTCGCACTGTGGACCTAACAGCATGTGTTTGTGTGTTCTGTCATCTGGGTGGAGGGCTAAAGGATATCAATTCATCTGCCTCAAGGTTGACTATACTGTAACGTGGAGAGAGTCAGCAATATAGCTGGTCATATAATGCTAGATATTCATTTTGAAGAGTGCAATATGGAGGTAAACATCCATCCTTCTGGGGTTATTATTTTTGTTTTAGTAAACATACCACAAAACTCTTATTTCAGAGATTTGTTGCACTGGCAGATTATCATGGCCAAGGTCGAGATTGGTTGTATACAGGTAGGGAAAAGATTAAACCTTGGATATGAATTTGAACCTTTAATTCCTGGAATATATGTCATATGTATTTTAAATTGTTTTCTTTTTTATTTATGAGAGTGTTTTGTTTTATTTATGAGAGATGTACTTGTCAAATACAAAGCAGACGTTGTTACAACCTTGTTTGAACCCCTTACCTTTTTGCTGGTGTTTTTTTTTCCCCTATTATGCTGCTTTTTTCCCTGGTGGCTTTGACTTGTTGGGATTGATCATGACCTGAAGTCACATGGTCTACATTATAATCTTCTTGCCCTCCAATGAGACTTGATACTGGAGCAAGTATAAGAAGTAGCGTGCCGTGTTTTTTTTATTTTTTATAAAGGACCAAAATTCAATGTGTGAGTCAAAAGATTTTTCTTTCTTTTTTGATGAAGGCATATGCTGCAGAACTTTCTCTGGATAACCCATTGTCCTGCTGGGTTAGCTTATGGCACCTTTAATCTGCACAAAAAACAACTCTCTTTTTTTATATCTATTTCAGAATAAAGACTAAAGCTCAGACTAAGCCACGCATTATTATATCTGGTAGTGTTCCATCTGTGTCACGCTGCCTTTCGTGGAACTTCCCATCCGTCATCCTGTGTGCAGAGGGCCATAATGCCTCCGCTGTGATTGGTATTGTTTTAGAGAATTCAACTATACAGTAAGATTGAGAATGTATTAACAGTGAGTGGAACTGTGTCTTAAGGCAACATGGCATCATACCAGAGCGTTAAAGGGACACTGTGCAGGAAATGGTCAAAAAAGGTACTGCAACTATGCTGCTTATTGAAACTGGGCTGCCTATTGCCAAATTTGATCTTTACATGAAAGTTTACTGAGTATTAAACAAATATTTTCTAGCATGGTCCAAGTACAGTCATTTTTGCAGCTAAAAATGGCTATTTTTGGAAATTCAAAATGGCGGACCATGGAGATCCCCCTTTTCATGTATGAAAAGTGCAATTTTTCCAGTCGTAATGAATACTTAGAGTTTGATGGTGGTGGTAAGTATTCATGAAAAAGGTAACATTAGTGGATGGGCAGCATGAATTCTGGAAATAAACAACTAAAAATCTCACAGTGTCCCTTTAAGATAACATGCCGACTTGAACCATCTATCACGTTTGTGACCCAACGGCCTGTGACGGGTTAGGGTTAGGTTTAGGCATGGTTTTGTTAGGGCACAATTCCGCCATAATATCGCCATTTCCCTTAATTGTTTCGCAGTTCATGGCAAAAGCAAAGTGGCAGAAACGTTGCTTTACTGATGAGTGAGTGTTACGCATGGTTTTGGTCAGGTCACCGCAGAGCATTTTCGCGTTTAGCAACAGAAAATTGTGGCGGCTACAGAAATTTGTCGACACTGCAGGAAAACTTAATCTGGTCACGTGACTAATGTGCTTTCCTGTGGCGTTGAGGACCATGAATTTACTTGCAAATGTGTCGCACCTCAACGCGGAATGCACTGGCGTGAAATAAATGAAGAGCTCTTTTCCAAAACGCTATATCCACCACATTCGATTTTTTGCATTTTAATATTGGAATTGACTGTTAAGAAGTCCTATCATCTATGTGAGAATTCTTGCCATTCGAATGTTTTGAGAACATACATTTTTAACCTCTATAAAATGCATTTTGCAATGCAATTCATTGGAATGCCCAAGTCAATTTCCCAACATTCTATAAAATGGATATATCTCATTTTGGAAAAGAGCTCTTCAAATATGCCTTTGTATTATGCCAGTCTGCTCAAGAGATCTACAGAGCCACTCCACTCTTCTAAATGTACTTTTTGTGGTATTAGTCCTTGAAGGCTTGCAAAGCAAAAGCATACGTGGCTTTTTGATGAACCACTGACAATGCTATTGAGGGCGTTGTACTGTTAAAAGAGGACAAACAATTTAGGTTAGCTTGAAATTTCTCAATAGCTGAGAACTCAACCCTTAATAATCTCTTATATTATTCACTAAATTCCATAGATATAACTACCACGCTTTAATAGAGCTTTTATATCAATTGGTTACGAAAAACGCTGATGGACCGCTGTGATTCAGTGTCTTGCATAAGCATAGCGTGTCCCGTCTCGTCCTCTCCTGTCCCGTTCCACATTATGCCCTTGCCCTCCAGCAACACTTGCCCCTCTCATCCTGCCCCTCTGAAGTCCTGACCGACCCAGAATGAAACACTCAAGACGTGTGTATGACGTGTCTATTGTAAGACTTTGTAGTATAATTAAAGCTCATGTGACTGGAAAAAAAGGAAATAAATGGCTCATGTGGGATTGTTTCATTGAAATCATTTTTAAGGGAGATATTGTCCATGGTAAATTATAACAACAGGAATGATTAATACAAAATAATGACAAATCATTTCACATCACTTTCATCACTTCACCAAGCTGAAAACTTCAAGTCCTGCACGTCGGGATGTTGCCGTGTCCTTAGAAACCCTTCCACAATATGAAGCCCATTGAAATAAATAAGACATTTACAGTTCACAGGTTCTGCACTGGAACCATATATTAGCTTAGAATCTAATATATACGGGGTGTGTGTGTTATTATGTACAGAGAGGGATGCTGTGATTGAGTAGGCTGGTCCAGGTTTCAAGTGGCTGATTTGAAAGTGACACTGCAGTCTTGACAAAGGCGAGAGAGATGATCTGCAGAAGAGAAAGTGTGTGTGTGTGTGTGTGTGTGTGTGTGTGTGTGTGTGTGTGTGTGTGTGTGAGAGAGAGAGTGAGCAAGGGCATAGTAATAGGGGATGGTAATAGGACTGAGACACCATGGAGTATATATGGGCAGGGGGGTCCATTTGAGCTTGTTGTACATAGAGCCCAAAATTTGGGGCTACACCCCTGTGTGTGTGTGTGTGTGTGTGTGTGTGTGTGTGTGTGTGTGTGTGTGTGTGTGTGTGTGTGTGTGTGTGTGTGTGTGTGTGTGTGTGTGTGTGTGTGTGTGTGTGTGTGTGTGTGGCGGTCAGCTGGCGGACTTTAGGTCTCTGTGAAAAGAGATCTGTGTGGTATATATCTGGCAGCGGGGCAGGGAAGATGGAAGAGGTGGTTTCCATAGCAAAGTGAGATGAGCTGAAATGAATGGTCAGCTTCTGAAGGTCAGCCTCCGGACATGACGAAGAGATTTCTCTCCTTTTTGGTCCAGACACAGAAAGGGAAAAAAAAAGAACAGATCAATATCCCTCAATATCACCCGAGCTCTGTGTGGGTGGGTGTGCAGGGGTGTCGACAGAGAGGGACAAAGGGGTCAGTTGCCCCGGGCCCAGGGAGAGAGGGGGCCCAGAATTGGGTCCTCATTACAGTATATGTATTGAGTGGGGGGCCCTTTCAGATCACTTTGTCCCGGGCCTGGCAAAAGCGGTCAGTGGCCCTGTGTGTGTGTGTGTGTGTGTGTGTGTCCTTATCCGATCTCTCACATTCTCTCTGTAATAGCTGGCGCACATATTCTTCGCCCCCAGGGGGCTGAGTGAGTTTCTAAAGCACACCGGCAGGGTCAGATCAGATCACTGGCAAATTATAATTACACCTTGTGCAAAGAGAAGGCTCACAGGGCTCCCACCTCTATTATTGTTGAGCACACACAGGGCCGCATGCGCACGTTGCGCACACTCACACACACACACACACCATCTCTCACACGGTTGTCACCGCTATTATTTTTTTTCTCTCATTACACACACACACACACACGCACACAGTCTGTCTCACACACACACACACACACACACACACACACACACACACACACACACACACACACACACACACACACACACACACACACACACACACACTTGCTGTTTGAATGATCTGTGTCTATCTTTCTCATACGTTGATACAAATGACAGCACTCTCCATCTCTCTGCCATTGCAAAGTAGACACATCCTTCACCTCGTGTAGTAGGTAGGTGAACCTTTCATACTCTACTCGGTCTTCTGCCATCTTTGGCTACTTCAGCAGCTCCTCTCGTCTCTTGCTGAGTGCTCGTTAATGTCCGCCCTTGGAGAGGCCCATTTTGGAGCCATTGAAAGGCCCTGGCACTGACACGAGGGCCCTTCAAGAGCAGACTAATGATAAGGGGCCTTCAAAAGTGGAGCCCTCTCTCTCTCTCGCTCTCTCTCTCTCTCTCTCTCTCTCGCTCTCTCTCTGTCGGGCTCCAAGTTTCTCTCGGACAAATTTCTTTGCCAAGTGGCTGTAGCGGCTTTTCATCCAAGACATCCAAGACCAGGATATAAAGCACGTCTCTCCTGCCACTGCAGTCTGCCTTCTGATTTTGTGGCTTCTTCCCATTTCGTACAACAACTGTACACACACACACACACCCCTCCTCACTGCTCCTTCTACTTGTTTTGTGTTCAGAAGTTTCCATTATTAATGTCGTCTTGGATGCGGCCCTGGAGAGCTTGAGAGTTTTGCAGTGCACTGCACTGCACGCGCAACACACACACACACCAGCACAAAGCACCCTGACGCGACGACTCCTTCTCTCCTCCTCTCCTCCTTTCTCCCCCCCTGCTCCTCTCACATGAGCCACTGCTCCTTCTCCTTGTTGAACTGCTCGGCCCAGCGCCGCGTCAGCTCCAGGTACAGCTCGGGCGTGTGCGGCTGGTAGTCCAGGTAGAGGCGCGTCACCGTCTTCTTGGGCGCGGCGCGCTCAATCTGCGTGCCCTCGTGCCACTCGTTGAAGGAGGTGATGCTGACCAGCTCGGGCCGCACGCTCAGCGCCGCCTGCAGCGCCGTCTCGTAGTAGCGGCCGTTGATGCGGTTGCGCGTGTTGTGGTTGTTCCAGGGCCGCACGGACGTGTCGATGTAGCCCGGCCCCACGCTGGGCACGAACAGCAGGCCGTTGCCGTCGCAGAAGGCCTTGACCGACTTCCAGTTCTGGTGCGAGGAGCCGAAGGAGAAGCCGTTGGAGGCGAAGTAGGTGTACATGCCTGAGCGGAAACACAAGGGAAGAAATTAAAGGTACACTGTGCAGGAAATGGTCAAAAAAGGTACTGCAACTATGCTGCTCATCGAAAATGGGCTGCCTATTGCCAAATTTGATCTTTACATGAAAGTTTACTAAGTAAAAAACAAATATTTCCTAGTATGGTCATTTTTGCAGCTAAAAATAGCTATTTTTGGAAATTCAAAATGAACCATGACCATGGAGAAGATCCCCCTTTTCATGTATGAAAAGTGCATTTTTTCCAGTCATAATGAACACTTAGAATTTGATGGTGGTGGTAAGTATTCATGAAAAGGGTAACATTAGTGAATGGGCAGCATGAATTCTGGAAATAAACAACTAAAAATCTCACAAAGTGTCCCTTTAAAGATCTCAGGCACTCAATTGACTTAACCCGGCGCTATAAATCTGCTGTTACCAGAAAGGCATGTCGTAGTGCATTACTAAAGGCCCTGTGTTACTGTATGTCATAGTATTGTAGTGGTACTTAACTTTTCATTACATACGAGCAGATTACACGTCACAACCAAATGTTAGCGGTTGAGCAAAATCAGCAAAATCATTTCAAACTTTAAAACAGAGCCAGGAGAACAGTCACAGTGCAGCTCATATGCATAAACAACTTTTATTGGCTACTACACAGACATATTCTGCCTTCCTCAGTCAGCCCTCTAAAAGACGAAAATACATTAGAGTGAATCCAGCTCCAACCCCCAAAACTTCAGCAGAGTTCACCCTTCCCAACAGTCATTTTGTACATAGGATATGAAATTATCAAAAGCATATGGTAAGACCAGGCTAGAAAGGCATTCATACAGGAGGCGGGGGCAGGGGGAAGAGGGCAGTTAACATGTTATTTCTGCGCTATTAGCACATTATTGCAATGACAACATTGAAATTGTGATTTCTTACAGCAGCTATTAGCGAATTCCCCGCCAAATTTGTAAAAAAAAAAAAAAAAACTGTCACGATGGAGGATGGGGATGTTGGCCAGGGCACCAGCCAATGAACGACGGCCACTGCATACATTTACATAGTCAGGCTGTGCCCTCCTAGTGATGCCACACCTTCAGCGTTGCCTCTAGTCAGGCCAAGAACAATACAAACACGATTCTGAGCTCCCGAAAAAATGGGAACTCCTCCCACTTTGTCAGGGAGCAAACAACTACTAGCAAACTAAGGGAGGTGGGTCAACCATACCGTTTGGGAAATGTTAATTGCTATGCTCTTGGTCAGACCAAGTCTCAAAGAGATTTGAAAGTCGATGATAATCAGGCTAACATTTACATTTACATACCATCAAAGCCGGCGGCCAGGAGGTCATGCTTGTGGCGCTCCTCCACCAGGAGGCCGATGAAGAGGGCGTCGTAGGCCGAGCCGCGCAGGCTGTGCGAGCCCGAGGAGGTCAGCAGCTCGGCCCAGGCCTCGGGCGGCGTCAGGTACGAGTCGTACACGTAGAACAGAGGCAGCACGCGGCCCGAGGTGGCGGAGAAGCGGTAGAAGGCGCCGTGCTCGCCGTACCTGGAAAGACAGGAAAAGAAAAGAGCTAAGTAATAAGCAACATTTTCTAGTATGGTCCAATTACTGTCATTTCTGCAGCTAAAAATGGCTATTTTAGGAAATTCAAAATGGCGGACCATAGAGAAGATCCTCCTTTTCATGTATGAAAAGTGCAATTTTTCCAGTCATAATGAATACTTAGAATTTGATGGTGGTGGTAAGTATTCATGAAAAAGGTAACATTAGTGAGTGAACAGCATGAATTCTGGAAATAAACAACTAAAAATCTCACACAGTGTCCCTTTAAAAAGAAGTTTGAAAAAAGAAAGAGTTGGTGGAGAAGCGGTAGAAGGCACTGTGCTTGCCGTACCTGGCAAGACAGGAGAGAAGACAGGAAAATAAAAGAAGAAAGAATAGAGCACGAACAACGGTGATAGAAGTTTTGAAAAATAGATGAAACAGAATGAAGTCAATGTAAAAGTTTTTTTTTTTAAACAACAGAATAGAAAAGATGTCAAGGAAAATAAAAAGCGACTCAAGTAGAGAAAGAAATAGAAAAGACATGGTGTAATTTTAGCATTTCGTCCACGCCAAGCTCCCTTTTCTCATGCTTTAGACCACTGCTCGTCAGCTGCTCTCTGGAGTCCAGAGAACTGAGGACTGAGGAGGCTGTTCCAAGGCCATTGGGGAGGGGGACAAAGATTATTTATCTATTGTCATTATTTATTTATTTATTTGCATGATTCAGCCAGCCTCTCTGTAGGCTGATGCTCTCTGTGTAGCCAGGTGTAGTATTCTATCAGCAGCAGTAATAACAGTAGCACAGGAGAGTATCCATGCAAGTGGTGACAGACAATCAATCAATCAATCAATCAAGAGTTTATTGTCATTGTCAAAAAGGCAACGAAATTGTGTTTCGGGTACAATACTTAGTAGCAGCAAAAAAACTAATACAAAGTTTAGTACACCTGACGCTAGTAAAGAGAGAGAGAGAGAGAGAGAGAGAGAGAGAGAGAGAGAGAGAGAGAGAGAGAGAGAGAGAAAGAGAAAGAGAGGAGGGCAGAGGCAGGAGAGACAGAGAAAGAGAGAGAGAGAGAGGAGAGAGAATGTGAGAGGGGGAGATACTCATTACCCAAGCAGGTGTTGGGTGTCAAAGCCACCTCGCAGCATTTGCCACTACAGCTGTGGCTGCCTCTGACAGCTGGTCCCCTTGTCCTGCTGTGGGACTAAAGGCTAGGGCCACCCACCCACCTGCCTGCCTGCCTGCCTGCCTGCCTGTCAGTGTGACTACCTACAGGGGTGCCGACAGGGGGGGGGCAAAGGGGATAGTTGTCCCGGGCCCAGGGAGATAGGAGGCCCATAAATGGTTCCTCATTGCATTGTATGTATTAGGTTGGGGGCAGTGGTGTAGTCTACGTAGAGCGCAGGTATACGGAGTATACCCACTTCAAAATTTCAGGGATTTCAGTATACCCACTTAAAATTGATTGATCCATTATTTAGAGTAGCACAAATATATACAGTATACCCACTTCAAAAAATGCTCAAATATACAGTATACCCACCATAAAAAAGTAGACTACACCACTGGTTGGGGGCCCTTTCAGACAACTTTGTCCTGGGCCCGGCCAAAGCTGTCAGCGGCCCTGCTACCTACCTGCCTGACTAACTGCCTGTCTGTTCATCAGTGTGATTGTCTGCTTACCTGTCTGTCCATCTTTCTCTCTGTTTGTCAGTATATCTGTCTAACTGCCTGCCTGTCTGTCTACCTGCCTGCCTGCCTGTCTAACTGCCTGCCTGCCTGTCTACCAGCCTGCCTGTCTGTCTAACTGCCTGCCTGTCTGTGTGGCTGCCTGTCTTCGTCTGCATGTTATAGTGTGTCTCTGTGTGACTAGTTTGTGTGCTTGCTTGCTGTCTGTTGTCGGTCTGACAACCTCCGTTTTCTTGTCAGCCTGGTTGCCTACTTGCTTTGCTATAGCTGCCTGTTCCTCAGCCAGTAGGGCTGTCTTGTTGCTTGTGTGTGTGTGTGTGTGTGTGTGTGTGTGTGTGTGTGTGTGTGTGTGTGTGTGTGTGTGTGTGTGTGTGTGTGTGTGTGTGTGTGCCTGCGTCCGTGCGTGCCTCTGCTATATCTATTTGCCTCTTTGCCTGCCTGACTGAATGCTTGTCTGTCTGCCAGCTTGCCTTCCTCTGTCTGTCTGTCTGTCTGTTAGCATGGAGCATGCCTCTTTGCCTGTTCGTCTGTCTGCCTGTCTGTCTCTTTGCCTGTCTGCCTTCCTATCTACCTGTCTACCTGTCTGTCTGTCTGTCTGTCTCTCTGCCTGTCTGCTTTCCTATCTACCTGTCTGTCTGTCTCTCTGCCTGTCTGCCTTCCTATCTACCCGTCTGTTTGTCTGTCTGTCCGTCTGTCCGTCTGCCTTCCTATCTACCTGTCTGCCTGCCTGTCTGCCTGCCTGTCTGTCTCCCTATCTACCTGTCTGTCTGTCTGTCTGTCTGTCTGTCTGTCTGTCTGTCTGTCTGCCTGAGCAGGGTTGTGAGTTGGGCAGCGGTGTTAACTGCAGTGGCCCATGTGAAGGATGGTCTTTGGACATTAGCCAGACAATAACTGCAGCAATCTAAGAGTTTAAAGATGCATGTGTGTGAGAGCTGATGCCTTTGAATAAATTAGAGTGCGGGGGTGTGCGCGCTGGTGAGTGTAATACTGCTAGTGCTATTGTGTGTGTGTGTGTGTGTGTGTGTGTGTGTGTGTGTGTGTGTGTGTGTGTGTGTGTGTGTGTGTGTGTGTGTGTGTGTGAGAGAGAGAGGTAGTGTGTGTGTGTGTGTGTGTGTGTGTGAGAGAGAGAGAGAGAGAGAGTGTATGTGTGTGTGTGTGTGTGTGTGTGAGAGAGAGAGAGAGAGAGAGAGAGAGAGAGAAAGTGAAAGTGAAAGTGTGTGTGTATGTGTGTGTGCGTGCATACACGCATGTGAGTCTGTGTGTGTGTGTGTGTGTGTGTGTGTGTGTGTGTGTGTCTGTGTGTGTCTGTCTGTCTATGTGTGTGTGTGTGCGTGCGTCTGCTTGTGTGTGTGTGTGTGTACGCGCACGCGTGCATACACGCATCTGTGTCTGTGTGTGTGTGTGTCTCTCTATGTGTGTGTGTGTGCATGCGTCTGCTTACGTGTGTGTGTGTGTGTGTGTGTGTGTGTGTGTGCGCGTGTGCGTCTGCGTGTGTGTGTGTGTGTGTGTGTGTGTGTGTGTGTGTGTGTGTGTGTGTGTGTGTGTGTGTGCACGCATGCATAAATGCATGTGTGTCTGTGTGTGTGTCTGTCTATGTGTGTGTGTATGCGCGCATCTGCATGTGTGCGGCTCAGTAGCGCTACAGAGTGACCTTTGTGGCGCATGACTGAGCCTCGCTGAAAAGTCACTCTGAAGACGGGCTGCCACGGCGGCCGTCACCCATGACGACACTGCCGCAGCGCATCCCAGAGGTCAAAGGTCACCTCGGAGAGAAAGGGCAGACAGCGGGAGGCTGTTCATATGCATGATAGGCACTTACTGTAACCTTGCAAAAGGGCCTCCAAGTGACAAGACAATCGAAGAGGACACAGGAGCGGAAACACTCTGTTCAGTAGCCTCGCGAGCCATCCTACGTACTTCCGCCAAAGGATTGGCTCCACTACTGTAGTCTGGCCGTGCTTCTCTGTGGAGTGCTTGCAGCAGTAGAATTTTGATTGCAACGCCCCCCCAGAAAACAGCCAATAATCGAATACGCCCCCCACGTGGGGACGAAAGGGGGAGAACGCTCGTGACAATGACGTACACATCTGCGCCAGAGCCATTGGTCTGCGCTATGTTGTTGTTGAGTAACTGCCAGCGATTGGGTGAGAGGTGTCCAATAATTTCAAACCATAACTGAGTGCAAACTTCCTGCTTCCTACAATCGCTTCAGAGCAAACAAATGCCAGACCATAAATACGAAAAGAAATGGTAGTATTATGGGATGGTCAGGACCAGGCTATCTATTCAGTGTAAAGCCACTGTGTGCTGTGTACTGTACGTATTTGTGGAGCTTGTATAAAAAAATGCCTCCGAGATACTTGCAAGGCAAGCAAGTAGTGCAGCCAAATGTTGCAAGACACTGCGAGGGCGAATTTAAGTTGAGTGGCCTTTTCAAATGTTAAATGATACCACTGGAGCACTAGGACAGGCGTAGCAGAATTTGCTTCAGGAGCAGTGGAAACCTCCGCAGAGAGTTTCCTAGATAACGAGCTGTGTGGTGGAGGAGACACAAGCAATACTGTAGAGATAGCACCACTGGCCCACATTAGTTGCCACTATTTATTCGCTTCTCTTCTTTTTTAGGGCTTTTTTTGTCTTTACTTTTTACAGGACAGTGGAGGAGAGACAGGAAATGAATGGAGAGAGAGAGAGATGGGGAAGGATTGGCAAATGACCTGGGCCGGAATCGAACCCGGGTCGCCAGCGTAGTAACCCCGTGCCCTACCGTTAGGCCACAGCAGGGCATTGCTTCCCTCCTTAACTCCTCCCAGTTTCGTCGTTACAATAGCATACATACTGTACATGTAATGAGACCAGATGATTTGGGGGCTATTGTGTCCCAGGTCCAGACAAAAAAAGTGTCCCGCTTTCAGACTCTGGAAACCTGTTCACCCTACACACACATAATGTTACATAGTATTTATTACGGTATATCTTTGCCACTGTCAGTGCTGCTATACAATTTTCTGTTGTCGCCATTCTGGCTTGTAGATTGAAGATAAACTGCATCTGCTTTGCAACTGCACTCTTAGATTCTCATGCATATCAGTCAGGTCAGAGCCTCGCACCATCAGTGTGCTACTTGATTGTGTTTTTTGTTACTAAAGCCCGATTCGCACGGGATAAATATTACCTATGGACCCTAATTCGCAATTACCCCTGGACCTCCGTGATTTTTCGGGGCGCATTCGGACGGGATAAATAAACGTCTGTTATTTAGTCAATTCACAGACATTACAAAGGAGTTCAGACGGCGCGCCTATGTAAAATTACCCCAGGACGTCTGAGTTTCGCCGAAATACAGTAGGTAAATCACGGCGGAATTATTACCTCACAAATCGCAGACATGGCACATTCGCACAGGACTAAGAACTCAGACATTCTCTGTAATTATTCCGAATTACCGGGGGTCCATAGGTAATAAAAGTCCCGTCCGAATCGGGCTTTAGAATGGTAACACTTTACAATAAGGTTACGTAGGTAATGAGGGAATAATGTTATTATCTGATTATGTTATTATCTGATTAATAGTGAATAAATATATGATTCATGTATGCAGGAATGTCTATTTCATTAGTAGTCAATACGGAATTATGAATTACTCACGATTGGAGTCATAAGGAAATACCATTTCAATCGTGCCCCATATACTGCCCGCAACATGGTTTGATTGATAATAGGCAACTTGACTTATTTTGATTCCGTATACACCTAACCAGTCTCCTGAGTGTCTCACCTGTCAATGATGTACTTGACGTTCTCGTGCACAGTTTGGTCACTTCTTCCTGGGTAAGGCTGGATGTGAAAGGCCACCTGTGACAAAGAAAAAAAAAAGAGAGAAAAAGATTTTTTAAAAGATGGATTATTCCTCATCCACTCATTCCTCATCACTATTGGTCTGACCATACCCTTGTATTCATTTGTAATGTAACTTTTTTCAGGAATTCCCGTGGGATGGGAGTCAAAATTTTAAAGATGAAAGGGAGCGGGAATAAAGATGAATGGGAGCGGGCAGGAGCAGGAATAAAAATGAATGAGAGCGGGAATGCTTGCTTATTTTTTCATTAAAAAAGCCAATGAAACGGGAGTGGGATTGATTTTGAGTGGGAGTGGGCAGGATTGGGAAACATTCTTTTCAGGAGTGGACGGGATGGGATTTGTTTATTTTATTCCAGTCAGGGATGGGACGGGATGGGATTTTTTTACTGGGACCGGGATGGGACGGGTGTGAAAATCCACTCCCGTGTCATGCTCTACTCCGGACCCAAACGTAATGTGGAAGCAGGGCTGCTGACAACTTTAGCTGGGCCCAGGACAAAGTCATCTGAAAATGCCCCCCCACCACCACCACCAATATACACAATGTGATGAGAACCCAATAGCCCACTCCCCCACCACCTCTCTCCCCCTGTGTAGCGAAGGGGAGTAGAGTTGCCCTGTCAGGACTAGGACCCCACTTATGGGTACTAAAATGGGGCTCTGACCGTTACACCAAAGAGCCAGGCATGACAGTCAGAACACACCCACAACCCTAGTGATGGTCACTCCATCACGCTGCCTTCCCCTTCTGGAAGCACACCCGTGCGCCTCACACACTCATGATGTCCCTCACGCGGCCGCCCATCATGCTTCTCCCATCCAGTGTGCCCCCTCATTCATGCTTCAACCATTAATGGGGGTCCCTCACATCAGGGTCACCAATCCTGGGGCTTCCTCACATGGAATTAAGGCTCACACAGAACGGGTACGCTTCCGATGGCCTCACGGCAACCATCCCACTTCTGACACCATTTGTAGCGAAGGAGAGTAGAGTTGCCTTGCCGGGACTCTAAACCCCGGTGTTCTGGGGACTAAACTGGGGATGTGACTGTTACACCAAAGAGCCAGGCTCGTTGGCATGACAGTCAGAACCAGGCTTGTACGAAATTCCGAATGGAAAGAATTTCAATTCAAAGTAATGCCATACTACCAACACTAGGTGGTGGTGTTCTATGTACTTTCAATGGGTGGTGTAGATTAAATTCAAAGAAATTCAAGGTAATGGCACCACCTAGTGTTCGTATTATGGCATTATTTTGAATTGAAATTCTTTCCATTCGGAATTTCGTACAAGCCTGGTCAGAACGCACCCTCAACCCTAGTAATGGTCACTCCATCACACTGGGCCTGGGACAAACTGACCCCTTTGCACCCCCCTGTCAGCTCC
>NC_085861.1:30524938-30539938 GCF_034702125.1 Engraulis encrasicolus | reverse complement strand
CCCTGCCCCCCTACCACAACAACAGTTGCCGTGGCGATGCAGCGCTTGGCAACGGGCTCTGCTGGCTGGCAGGCGCTGTCAGAGTCACATTGAGGCGAAGTCTCACTAATGGACTACAGTGTCGCTCACTCGTAAGCAAGCTGGGGGGAGGGGGAGGGGTTACGCGAGGGGGCTGACGCCACAATGCAGCCACTTAGAATATAACACTCTGAAGAGTGTGAAGATGTGAAGGGGAAAATGAGCAGAAAAGAGTCTTGTGATGAAAGCTGAATGTGCGTGCAGTGCAGTGCAGTGCAGTGCAGTGCAGTGTAGTGTATAGTGGTGCTGTGCTGTGCTGTGTTGTCTCAAGTTGCACGATGGTGTGTGTCTAAGCAAGTCCTCCACCCAAACACACACGTGCGCACACTCACACACACACACACACACACACACACACACACGCATCTCGACTCACATTTCATCTCATCAAGACTTCATCCACTGCAGATGTGACTGAAGTGAGAAGAGCCGAGAAGTGTACTTTGAGAGAGTGTGTGTGTGTGTGTGTGTGTGTGTGTGTGTGTGTGTGTGTGTGTGTGTGTGTGTGTGTGTGTGTGTGAGAGAGAGAGAGAGAGAGAGAGAGAGAGAGAGAGAGAGAGAGAGAGAGAGAGAGAGATAAAGATAGTGAATGAAAGATAGAGTGGGAATGAGAGAGAGAGAGAGAGAGAGAGAGAGAGCAAGCAAGAACGAGACAGACAGACACAGACACAGAGAAAAGAGTGATGCAGTCAAACGTTTGATGATATGCACATAAAAATGTGAAATGTGTGTGGAAAGCGTTCAAATGGTGAACATTCATATTAAAGATGCCAGTGTTCCAGTCCTTTATTATCCCAGTGTCTTATTTAATGACCGTGTTATGCTCACATGTTCAGTGACTGTGTATTAAAGTGTGATTTCTTGTGTATTCATGTGTATGTAGTAGCCTATGTGTGTAGTTGTGTGTGTGTGTCTTGTATGGGTGTACTGTACTGTATATATTCCCAAGTGTGGATATGTAATGCATATAGTAGACCAGGGATGGGCAACTGGAGGCCCGGGGGCCACATGCGGCCCGCCTCCTCACTCAGTGTGGCCCTTTGATAAAACATAATTAAAGAAATAAATAAATAATGACTAGATTTTCCAAAGCAGTAGGCCTACTGTCCGTGGTCCCTTGTAATTATACTGTTAGCCGATAGAGATCATTCCCATTTCTTCAAAACAATATTGGCAGTCAGTGAGCAACCAATTGCACCTCGAACTCTGCAACTTACAGTCCGATCCTTGGTCATGTGGCCCTATAATGGTGGCGATGAAAAAATGTGGCCCTCCTTATCATGAAAGTTGCCCATCCCTGTTGTAGATAGTGTACTCATGCCGTGTGTGTGTGTGTGTGTGTGTGTGTGTGTGTGTGTGTGTGTGTGTGTGTGTGTGTGTGTGTGTGTGTGTGTGTGTGTGTGTGCAGCCTGATCTCCAAAAATTCCGTGCTCCTGGACACGGATGTTAAGGACACGAAATCCGTGTCCAGGAGCACTGATTTTGCCAAAATTCCGTGCTCCTGGACACGGAATTGTTTTCCGTGCTCCTGGACACGGAATTGTTTTCCGTGATGGTCACACGGAAGTGCTTTCTATAGGCTATTACCACAGCACTGTGTTAACTCTATCATTAGAAAATACATACCAAATGCTAATCCTAAACAAAATAATGCTATAGCAATTTAAGTTGTGCCCTGACCAAAACATTCCCTAACCTTAACCTGTCATTAAAGACATATTTTTGAGAAATACCTTTTTCAGTTGGTTGCTAGTCTATCAAATTCATATAATGAATGAAAGAAAACTAGCTGTTCCCAGACAAAAACAATCCCTAACCCTAACCTGTCAGTAAGAAATGTTTTTTTTTAGAAAAAAATATTTGAAATTAGAAAAATCCTGAGAAAACACAAGACTGTGGAAACATAGAGCTGTGGGAGTATAGAGGGAGCACTTCTGTGTGTCCATCACAGAAAATAATTCTGTGTCCAGGAGCACTGAATTTTTGGCAAAATCCGTGCTCCTGGACACGGATTTTGTGTCCTTAACATCCGTGTCCAAGAGCACGGAATTTTTGGAGATCATGTTGCAGCGCACGCGCGTGAGCGTGTGTGTGTGTGTGTGTGTGTGTGTGTGTGTGTGTGTGTGTGTGTGTGTGTGTGTGTGTGTGTGTGTGTGTGTGTGTGTGTGCCCAAAAGTGCACGTAAGAGCGTATTCATACGACACACACACAGACGCAGACACACACACACATTCTCTCTCTGTCTCTGTCTCTGTCTCTGTCTCTGTTTCTCTCTCTCTCTCTCTCTCACGCACACATGCACACACACACACACACTGACTCTCTTACACTTTTACTTACACAATAGCCAATGTAGGCGTAGTGGGCCAGTGGGCAGACTGAGTGGGCTGAGGTTGTTTGCAGAGCTCAGCAGGACCTTTCAAACGGCAGCAGCGACTCTCCAGCACAACTCCAATCTCCACTACTATACTATACATATTATACAACACCTTCCACACTACACAACTCTCCAGTGCAACTCCAATCTTCAATACTGTACATTCAACACCTTCCACACTACACAACTCTACAGCACAACTCCAATCTCCAATACTACTGTATACAATACCTTCCACACTACACAACTCTCCAGTGCAACTCCAATCTTCAATACTGTACATTCAACACCTTCCACACTACACAACTCTCCTGCACAACTCCAATCTCCACTACTATATAGGGCTGTCACGGTAACACATTTTGCTGGACGATAAATTGGCCAAGAAATTATTGCGATAAACGATAATATTGTCTTCTCTGTCATTTTCAAAAAATAAATAGTGACAATTGGATAAAAATGCAAATGCACCCTTTCTGATTTTGGAAGCATCGCAGCAGGGGGTGCTAGATAGAGGAGTAGATAGAGAGATAGACAGGGTAGACAGACTGAAAATTAAAAGTACACCAACGTTTAAGCATCATTGCGCTGAGTGAAATGTGCCTATCCATATTCAGTCTAAGAGAGAGTGACGAGGAAAACAAAGAAGCATGCAATAACTTATTGTGGCAAAAAAAGTTATCATACTTGTAAAAACGTATTGTACGATATATTGACTTAGGCCTATTGAATATTGTGACAGCCCTACTATACATACTATACAACAGGGCTGTAGTACTCGAGTCCGGACTCGGTCCGTTTTTTTATGGACTTGGACTTGTCTTGGACTCGCTATCAATTGGACTCGGACTTGTCTTGGACTCGGACACTGGTCTTGCCAAAGTACGCTTTTGGACTCGACCAGGTCTGTCTTTATTTTGTTTAGAACATTGGCTACCATAAATTCAAGAGTGGAGCTTAAAATCCAACAACATACAAGTTTGTCTTCACATCCATGGCATATGGGTTACCTTCAAACATCCGCTTTATTGATATTCATCCTTTTCATTGTTTAACACTGACCGACATGTGACTCAGACTCGGACTTGGACTGGAAATCTTTTGGACTCGGTCTTGTCTCGGACTCGAACCTCTTTGGACTCGGACTTGTCTCGGACTTGACTATTCTGGTCTTGGACTTGTCTTGGACTCTACAAAGGTGGACTTGACTACAGCCCTGCTATACAACACCTTCCACACTACACAACTCTACAGCACAACTCCAATCTTCAATACTGTACATACTATACAACACCTTCCACACTACACAACTCTCCAGAGGCGTCTGGCTGCAGCCTCCAGTCTCAGCCCCTAGTCTGCTGCACTATTGGACTCCCTCCACTATTTTGACCGGAAGAAGTTTTCTAGGAAGTTTTTGGCACTGCAAACAACGTTCAGTGTTGACTTCTAGATGGGGATATGGAGCAGAGGAACAAAAGTAGAAATCTTTCAGGTGTTGCATTTCAAAACATCGGAGCAGCTCTAGCTCACGTTATTCTCTTTTGTTTACATATACACCGATCCGAGAAGCGATTTATGGGCGCCGCCATTGTGCGCTGCCGCCATTGCTGAAGTGTGCCGTTCTCCGTTATGCCATCTTTAGTTGCTGCGCTTATCAATTCTGGTGACTGAGACCATCAAAATGACAGCCTGAATTAAGTTTTGAATTAAGTTTCATGGATAGACGATGACAGACAGTTGCCACAGGTGATTAATGAAGCTATATCATGAACTGGTGGAATGTATAATGAAACATTCAATTTAAGAAGGACATGTAAAGCTGTACTGAAGACCTAGCTATGTGTGGGCTAACTGGCATCTCTTCAAAACGAGTTCGTTATTAAATTCTGGTTTCACTTAAAAAGTTCAAAAATGTCTTGTTTTCAACCCCAAGACCCCCCTTGATGTACCAGAGAAATGTTAAGTAAATTGGGCTTCTTAAATGGCTGTGTGAATTGTTTGTTGTCAACATTACATACTCGGATTTAGCTAGCAACCCGGATGGTTAGCCTTCTGTTAGTTACCAGACATCTCTCCAAAACGAGTTCGTTATTAAATTCTGGTTTCACTTAAAAAGTTCAAAAATGTCTTGTTTTCAACCCCAAGATCCTCCTTGATTTACCAGCGAAACTTTTAGTAATTTGGGGTTGTTAAATGGTTGTGTGAATTGTTTGTTGTCAACATTACATACTCGGATTTAGTTAGCAACCCGGATGGTTAGCCTTGTGTTATTTTACCACAAGTTGGCTAGTTGTTAGCCGCTAGCTCGCCTGTGGCAGTCTCATTTCCACCTATATTTATTCAGCGATTTATAGACTTTCAAAGCTCCTAAATGTCTAAATGGATTTTAATGTTAAAGCAATTACTAGTCAGAATAAACCATTTTCGAGTGGTAAATTGGGTGGCGGCCATGTTTGTTTTCTGCGCCGCTGTGGCTGGAGGAGGTCTCTTTTTTGTGTTTTTTTGTTTTGTTTTTGTTTTTTTTTAGCTGGAAGAAGTCCGTCCGTGGAGGGCGTGATAGTAGAGGGGCGGGGTCTGACAGTGGTGGAGACAATACGATTTGTCTGCAGCCAGATACTCTTGCAACTCTCCAGTGCAACTCCAATCTTCAATACTATACAACTCCCTCCAAACTACACACCTCTCTCTACTCAAATCTCCACTACTACACAATAGCCTCCACACTACACACCTCTCTCTACTGTTCTCCACTACTACTGCATACAACAGCCCCCACACTACACAACTCTCCAGCACAACTCCAATCTTCACCACTACACAACAGCCTCCAAGCTGCACACCTCTCTACTCTTCTTCACTGCAATACAACACCTTCCAAACCACACAACTTTCCACCACAACTCCAATAGAACAACTCAAACAACTCCAATCTTCACTACTAACACCTTCCAGATTACACAACTCTCTCTACTCTAATCGTTTCTACTACAACACCTTCCAAACTACACTACTCTGTAGCACAACCCCAATCTTGCCACCCACAACGCCTTCCAAACTACACAACTCTCTACTCCTGTCTCCCCCACTACTACACATTTATATTTCAAACACTATTATCCACATTACACAATTCGCCACTTCCTACACAACTTTCAACTGTTCTCTTCCTCAATACTCTACATACATCACTCTCTCCTCTCTTCCCCCAGCTCCAACAGCTTTCGACTCCAACCTTCACTACTATACAACACTCTCCATACTACAGCACCCTTCAAACTACACAACGCTCTACTACTCTTCTCTTCCCCACTACAACTTCCAAAATACACAACTTTCTCGACTCCTGTCTTCCTCACTACTACTGTACTGCTGTCTTGTCCCATACTCCTCTCTACCAATGTACACCACTCCCCTCTCTTCCCAACTCCAGCAAGTACTATCCTGCCAAACTCCATCTCTCCATTCTCTTCTCATCTCAGCACCGTCCAACCACTACCCCTTTCTTCAGCACTCTCTTCACTCTTCTCTACTCCTCTCTTCTCTTACAACAGTGGTAAAACCCGAAACTTTTCCACTGGGAAAAATAAATTTTGGACCTGATATCCTGGTCGTGCAGCCCTTTTGCTGCCCCATTTTTTGTCCATTAATATTGCTAGATCTTCCAGGAATAGTTTGTCCGCCAATATGGCTGAAAATCCACAGGACAGCATATAGGCTACATCTACTTATTAACCATACACGTGAATACTGTTGACAACCAAATTATGGAATCATGTTAACTGTTATCTATTTATCTGTGGATGTCGCGGCTTCATGCACCCGTTTGGGAACCACTGCCTAACAACATCTTTCACATCTCGACACTCTTTTCCCTCCTCTTCACACCTCCACACCTTACACATCCCACTTGCTCTCTCTCTCCTCCTTTCCACTCCTCTCCATTCCTCTCTTTCCTTACACCATCTGCCACATCCCACCACTCTCCCTCCCTAGTCTACTTTTGGGCTTGCTATGTGTGATCCCTTGTGGTCAGGCACTCCTCCATGGTATGTGGGTAGGCGAAGAGAACTTTGTGGGGTGCGTACAAAGTAAAACAAATGGGGTGTCAATATTTCAGAGTACACTTATAGCAATCCAGATAGAGTATTTGCAACACTGTGGATCTGTACACACCTTAATATTTGATATAGAGTAGAACTCAATGTTACAACTTTGTGATCGAAGAGTACAACTTTTAGGTGCTCGCATGCGTGTGTGTGTGTGTGTGTGTGTGTGTGTGTGTGTGTGTGTGTGTGTGTGTGTGTGTGTGTGTGTGTGTGTGTGTGTGTGTGTGTGTGTGTGTGTGTGTGTGTGCTCGCTTACATATATACTGTGTGTGTGTGTCTCTGTGTGTGTGTGTGTCTGTGTGTGTGTGTGTGTGTGTGTGTGTGTGTGTGTGTGTGTGTGTGTGTGTGTGTGTGTGTGTGTGTGTGTGTGTGTGTGTGTGTGTGTGTGTGTGTGTGTGTCTGTCTGTGTGTCTGTCTGTGTGTCTGTCTGTGTGTGTGTGTGTTCATACTGCTGCCACTCCAAGGGGAATGTGTATCTCCTGGGATGGATCAGGGTTCTGTGGGACCCGGTCAGTTCCGCTCTCAAAAGGAATGCTCAATTACACACACGCTCAATTACACACACACACACACACACACACACACACACACACACACACACACACACACACAAACACACACACACACACACACGCAAACATGCACACACTCGCTCACTCACTCACACATTACTCACTTCAGACCAACTCTAGGGACCCCCACAACCCACACCCACACCCACCCCCAATCCCAGTAAGGCCTGTGTGAGTGTGTGTGTGTGTGTGTGCGTGTGTGTGTGTGTGTGTGTGTGTGTGTGAGTGTGTGTGTGTGTGTGTGCGTGCGTGCGTGCGCGCGTGTGTGTGTGATTGAGCGCACCCACTCCAGATCCTCTCTCTGGAGACCCCCCCCCCCTCTCTCTAGAGACCAACACCCCCCCCAACCCCCCCAACCACCGCCGCCACCACCACCACCCAGTCATGGCCTACTTACTGCGGTGCACATTCACAGCCCCGCAGGCTGCAAGTGTGTGCTCAGAGAACGCAGGCACACTGACTCACAGGACACACAACAGACCTACACTAACACAAATTAGCCCACACACACACACACGCACACACACACATCAAAAACATAGTTACACACACTTAAGAATCAAAAGCACACATGCGTCAGTACACCCATACTTACGGTAACTAGAACACACACACACACACACAAACACACACATACACACACACACACACACACACACACACACACACACACACACACACACACACACACACACACACACACACACACACACAAAAGGACATGCATATATTTATTCATCCGTGTGCCCTAAGGGGAATAGCATAACACACTGGTTGTAGGCCAGACTGTTCCCTCAGCTCCTGGTTGATGCTCACAGTCACATCTCTGGCCTCCTTTGACCATCATCTCATCAAACCCTTTCCTCCAGGTTTCTCATTCCTGCGGAGGAATCATGCTATGTGAAGAAAGCTATGTCAATGCTAAGCACCACTTTCTGTCGCTTAACATCAATTGGAGATGGCCCTGCCATTGCCTAACGGTAGGGCACTGGGTTACTACGCCAACGACGACCCGGGTTCGATTCCGGGTCATTTGCCGATCCTTCCCCATCTCTCTCCCCACACTCACTTCCTGTCATAATCTCCACTTTCCCATCAATAAAGGCACAAAAAGCCCCAAAAAATATCTTTAAAAAAAATGAATTGGAGATTCACAGGAAAAGTACATCAGGGCGCCATTGTCTCTAACACTCCAAACACAGCAGGAGTCACACTTTAACCCATTGTAGCCTAAAGGGCGGGTTATACTTCCTGGCAGTGGCACGGAGTGAGCTTGTCGCAGCCATGATGCAGTTAATTTTGATTTATGCCCTGTTTTGAAGCGCGGTCTGCGCGATGTCATTCCACGCTCAAACTGCCTTCAATACAAAGAGTAACCTAGACGTGTCAGTTGTTTTTTTAGCTTTCACAGACTCGACGACAATGAAAATGAAACATTAAATCTTTCAGCCACCACGGTAGTTTGGAACAAAGAAGTGGCTCATTTGTCGAGGATAGGTCGCACGAAGCGGAATGTTTCCACGACCTCGGAAACACTGTTCAACTGTCCAAATAGGCTAACTTCAGCGTCGTAACTTGCAAGCGCACGTGTTGTCTTTGGTTCGTGTAAATAAATGAAACGTCAAAAGCACGGGCAACTTATTTAATGAAGAGCACACAGTCTGTAGCCCGACGAAGGTTAGAACCAGGAAGTAGCTTGTTCTCGACTCCAGGACAGAGCAGGCTGGTCGAGAGGACCAATCAGAGACCTATTTTCTCTCCTTCCCGCCCTTCACTCCGTCGCTGTCTGCATCATTCCCTGCGTCGAGACACAATTTTGGGGAGGTGCCCCAGAGTACCTGCGTGATGGGGGGGGCTTCACTCCATTAACTGCACGGCTCACTGCATCACGACGCAGGGACGCTGGTCTCGAGGCATAAACCACCCTTAAGGCACCTGCAAAAAAAACGCCTGCTAAATGCCTAAGCCTCTTTTGGGAAAAGGTGCCCTCAGCCTTTAAAAACCTAAATATCTCAGCCCCTGAAGCACATAAAAACATGAAATTAATTGCATTGACTCCCTTCTTGCATTGGAATGTGTTCAATCAGCAACATACTCACAGTTTTAATAGTAAATCTCAACTCTCATGAGCCTGAGTGCTGCGTCTATGTCGCTCCAGGCGCCTATAGGTCAATGCAGCATCCAGCATGAATGGGTTAAACCTAGGGCTGGGCAATATGATGATATATATCGTTATTGTGATATAAAAGTGTATATCGTGACCTTTCTCCTATATCGTTTATATCGTGATAGTAATTTTATCAATTTTATACAATTGAATACATTTAATACATTGAATTACATTTCATGTTGTCACAATACACACTATAAGTTAATGTAATTGTAAAAATAAGAATAAAAAGATCCATTTAAAAGAAAGGTTGTTTTGCAACATGAAAAAATAAAGAGCAAATAAAGAGAATAACTGAAAATGTATGTAATTGTGCTATATCGTGATATATATCGTTATCGTGATATTAAGTAATCCATATCGTGATATTGGTTTTTTTCCATATCGCCCAGCCCTAGTTTAACCCCGCACTATGATGTACAGTCAATCCGGAAACAGTCAACATGCGCTGTGACTACAGAAGCAGATCAAGATACTCTCCATAGGATTTCATTCAAAACTCACACCCATCTATTGTAGCCTGGTGCAGACTCAAAATGTACAATTTCAATGTACTGAAAGGTTGAAACACACACCCTTTTAATCCCTTTTCATTTCGAAATGAAAAAATGAATGTAGTTGCTGCCAAAGGTGGTTCTACAAAGTATTAAGCAAAGGCTGTGAATACTTTTGTAAATATGATTTCTTTGTTTTCTATTTTTATACATTTTCAAAACTGTCAAGACAACTTGTTTTTCATATGGTCATAATGGAATAATTTGTGTAGGATTTTGACAACAGAGATTAATTTGTAGCATTTGGGATAAGGATGTAAGATAATAAAATGTGAAAAAAGTGAAGCACTGTGAATACTTTCCGGATTGACTGTAAGTCTGTTAACAGTATGCTAGTGCTTCTATATGCCAATGTGTGTTTTTTAATATTAATTTGAAATTCACAGGAAAAGTACATGCATATTATTAACCATTCAAGTGAATACTGCTACCATCACATTTTTGTGAAAACTTTCTCTCTGCGACCCCCCTGCAGAAGCCTACCTCCATGACCCCCTCTAGGGGTCTTGGCCCACACTCGTGGGAACAACTGAAGAGTTCAGATGCAAAAACCCCTAACTCCATTTCTGAAGACCTGCACTTCTATATTTTTAGAGAACCCAGTTGTTGGTTTGGTTTACATGTATGTACTTGATAATACATACAAATAGTTATATTACATAAATAAAATAAAAAATATGCAATTTTGATTGCTTTGTATTAAATAAAAATGAATTAAGATTATTTTCTGAAAAGGCACTTAGGGGGTTTTGCGGCTGCTTCTAGCCCTGCAAACACTGCAGGCGAGAAGTCCCGCTATGAGCCCTGCACTATAAAGTAAGCCATGCCACTGCTGCTGTATGCCAGGCCGCCAAGCCATGCCCGCGGGGCGATATGCCAGGGTGCCCAGCTGGAAGCCACATAGCCTACTGTAGCGCTGCTGGCAGCTAACTCGCTAAATGCTTCAGGCGAGACATCACGCTTTAAAAGCCACAGACCATGGACAGAGGAGAGGGCCCATAAGAGCCATGGATATCGGGCATCTTTTTGAAAATGTAATAATCACGTAACAAAAGCCATGCCAGTGGGGCTATGCACCAGGGTGCCAAGCCGGAAGCTACAAATACTCAAATCGAGTGTGAGGCACATCTTAGCTGCTAGGCACATCAGTTGGCCCAGTCGTACTATTCAACACTCTATGCACTGTGTTGCAATAGAGACATGAGTAGATCGCTCATTAAGGCATTAGCTACAGTGAGAACATTTCCCTCTCTCTTTCCAATTGTGTTACATTGTTGGCAGATCTGCGCAAGATATTGAACTGGATAGCCTTCAAGCTTGCTGCCTCAAACACAGGGATCCAGGGGGAATCACACTACAGAGTATAAGCCACACAATGCAGCTCTGAACTCCACTGTTCTACGCCAAGGTGCCACACTGGAACTCACACCTTGTATGTCACCTCTCATCTCTCAGCAGCATTTTATGATGTGGTTCAGATACACACGCACGCACGCACGCACGCACGCACGCACGCACGCACGCACACACACACTTCATTTATTTATCTTTTGAGGTGATGGAACACAAAAAAGTTACTCTCTCATACACCTATAATGAGATGTAATACAAAAAATCTTGAATCATGAATCGTGATACATGGCTTGATACATGCCCTGTGATAGATAGTGTAATGTATGTGCTCTTCTTCACGAGGATAGTGCAGTGAGCACAGCAAACAGTTCATTAGCCTGATTATCATCGACTTTCAAATCAACAATTAATGTTTCCCAAATGGCATGTTTGACCCGCCTCCTATAGGTTTGCTACTGGTGTCCGACAAAGTGGATGGAGTTCCCGTTTTTTTGGGAGATCAGAAACGATATTTACATTGCTCTTGGCCTGACTAGAAGTAACGCCAAAGGTGTTGCGTCACTAGGAGGGCGTGGCCTGGCTACCAGTTCATACACCTTATTTGGCATTTGAAGAGGGGGAGGCTATGAGCTGGGCCAATGTGCAAAGCTATGTAAACCCCTATTTCCTACCACAGAACTAGAACTTTCATTTCAATTATTTATTTCTTCAGGACATTGCACATTAATGAACATACACATACATGCACATATATGTAAATGTGCCAGATTGTAGCCCAAAGGCTAATTTCCATCTGGTGTCCAAAATAGGCAGGCTAGATGTTAATCAATTAATTAATTAAAATCCCAAACATACATCTAAAACCAAAACAGACTGTTAGTAGATCCTCAGCTGAGGAACTAAACCGTTTTCAAGCCAAAAAAAGATTCGTTGCTAAGCAGTTTTCTCTACAATAATGACTGGATGGACAAGAGCCTTCACACACATGGATGACTCAGATGCACATTTCTGGAGCCGACATCACAGACGAACTCAGGAGAACATGACTCAAAAGCTGGCTACAATGCCAAAAGGCGTATCAAGATATTTTTTGTCTTTTTTTATTTATTCATATATTAATTTTCTTGTGATTTCACCAACTGGAGATGTCTAGAATCATGTACGGTAACACAACTGGGTGTCAATAAAGTAAATTTAGAGTAAATTTATATAAATCCAGATAGAGTATTTAGAGTATTTAACACTGTGGAGAGTCAAATTACTCTGACAGTGAGCCAAAAAGTCGATGTAAAACTCTGCGGGTGGCCAATGTGATTTCAACTCTACACCTCTTAGAGGAACAGTCCACGTCCTTTAAGCCTTAAGGAACTAGCTCATATGTAGTTATGCCCTGGTAAAATCTGATAATACGTAGATAATACCTATTTTTTATTCATAATACTTATTTTTCCTCTATCTGTTTGCATTACCTTGTTTAACAGTATAGCCATATTGAACGTAGCAATGCGTAGCAAAACATGATCAAATGTACCTATAAACCTCTTTAAAATTAACGTAAAATTCACCAGAGTGCAAAATGGCTATTTTTTTTAATTTTTTTTTAATTTAAGTTTAATTCAGGGAGTGTTTACTCCCTGGTGCAAAATGGCTATTTAATTCCGTCCAGTGGCTTGATGCTAATGGTTCTATACACTTACGTGTATACTAAGCTTCGATTCTAATACTATTAAATCGAAGAATTGAAGACACTGAGAAGAAAATTGTACGCACATTCATGTTTAATACTTAGAAAAACAAACATGTGAAAATCAAGAAAGGGTGGATCCAAAATTGTGTAGAATTAACTCTGAAAATGTTGCACTAAATAAAGAGTAAAATTATTTTTAAGTTGGACCAAATGGCATCTAAATCAGAGTTTATTTATTTATTTATTACTTTATTTTTATTTTTTATTTTCATTTTGTAGTTACATTACCACTGGTATTTTTAGATGCGTTCTAGCATCTCTACTCTATAAGATGGTAAGCCCTGTCGGTCTGTCAGTCGGTCTGTCTGTTTGTCTGAAACGCATTCTTGAAAGTGTTATGCCCTCCTGTGTCCACAAGGCGGCAGTGCATAGACGGACGCATCTTTGTCCGCCTGTTGGACTTGTTACTGTGGAGTCCACTGGATTTCATCCACACTCCTTTATCTTAACTTGCGTGTCATCATGTAAGCTGTAAGTCCCACTCAGAAGAGTGAAGAGAACTCTCTTACATAACGCTTCCAAAACACCACGTCCCCAAGGCCGCCGCTACACGTAAGCAGAGTACACAAAGGGCACCAACCAGTGCTCAGGGCACCAAGTTGCCCCAAAATTGGGACCTCTAAAATGGTTACGTACTAAAAACCATCATGAAAAAAATATTGAATTACATTAAAAACATTAGTTACTAACAATATTAGTTAGTATATTGTTGTTGTTGTTATTATTATTATTACTATTAATACTATTATTATTTAATTATGAGGGGGGCCTCCTGACCAGTAATGCTTAGGGCCCCCAAAACCTTAGCAGCGGCCCTACACGTCCCCCTGATATTTCAGTGATACACAAAACATCACTTGAAGCGGCTGTTGGTGAACGAAGCGACACGTTATGGGACAGCTTGTGCACCAATTACATCAACTGAGAGAAATATGTTTTCTCTCCCTTCAGTGCATTTTGTTCTCACAAGTTTGTGCACATTTGTGCACATACGCACATAAATAAATGACACGAGAGTAAAAAAAAACCCATCTAAAAAACATCTAAAAACATCTAAAAGATCTCTTTCATGCACACATAAAAAGAGACTTGACAGAACTCAACACATCTGCAGATCCATCTCTCTAGCTGCACTGGTCCCAGAAGATGACAGTGCAGTTATGAGACTGTCACTGTACTCCAAGGGCCCATCACTTTACTGTGGTAGACTGAGGTACAATTCAACTGAGCTGGCTTACGTTTACGCTGAACATGCACACAACAGGAGGATATTCTTCAACTGTTTTTTTATTGAAAGCCAAGTGAAGTTAAGACGGCTATCCTCCCTCAGTGCCAAGCTAGACCAGAACCTTTTCTTTTTACTTTGTTCAAAATGTCTTCAGAGGCTTGTGAGTCTGTCCAGTCTTTTTTTACCTCTCCAGTTTTTTTTTCTTTCTCGTTTTTCACCACTTCTCCACCCCTCCACTCCTCTCCCTTTGCCAAGTCTGACTCAGTGTTCTTTTTCTGTACCTCCGGCAAGTACATTTCAGAAGTCCATTTTAACTCTGCACCCCAAGTAAACTCCTACAATGACTCTTTTTCCTCTCCCATTGTTCCGCTCCCCTGTTCTCTTTTCCTCCACTGCATCTCACATCTTAGAAGTCTTCGAATTTCTTTTTGCTTTGAATTCACTTTCTTTATGTTATCCACCCCACCCACTCTCCATTTTTGGCAGTACATTTAATTTCTCCACTCCAAGTAAACGTATGATGACTGTCTCCATAGTCAACTCCTTAAAAACAGCAGCAGAAGCCTCTTTCTTTGCTTAAGTACAGTATGTCTCACATGACACACACACACACACACACACACACACACACACACACACACACACACACACACACACACACACACACACACACACACACACACACACACACACACATTCAAACTCAAGTTGATTTTTTTAAGCCTCGAATTCAATCAAACGCCTTTTCTATGTTATGCCCCCCCCTTCCACTCTCCATTTTTGGCAATACATTGCATTTTTCCACTCCAGCTAAA
>NC_085861.1:30482438-30519938 GCF_034702125.1 Engraulis encrasicolus | reverse complement strand
ACCAGTGCTCTCCCCCATCCTCCTCCATGACTGAGGTACCCTGAGCATGGTACCGTCCCACCGCACTGCTCCCCATGGGGCGCCACTGAGGGCTGCCCCCTTGCACGGGTGAGGCATAAATGCAATTTCGTTGTGTGCAGTGTGCAGTGTTCACTTGTGTGCTGTGGAGTGGTGTGTCACAATGACAATGGGAGTTGGAGTTTCCCAATGGGCTTTCACTTTCACTTTCAAATGAAGAACAATACACCACCACCACCACCCCTAGGAAGCAAGGCACTGAAATGAAGAACAATACACCACCACCACCACCACCACCACCACCCCTAGGAAGGAAGGCACTGGAATGAAGAACAATACACCACCACCACCACCACCACCACCACCCCTAGGAAGCAAGGCACTGGAATGAAGAACAATACACCACCACCACCACCACCACCACCCCTAGGAAGCAAGGCACTGGAATGAAGAACAATACACCACCACCACCACCACCACCCCTAGGAAGCAAGGCACTGGAATGAAGAACAATACACCACCACCACCACCACCCCTAGGAAGCAAGGCACTGAAATGAAGAACAATACACCACCACTAGGGATGCAAAAGACTTTAATCGATCAATGCATTAATCGATTAAAAATCATTGATCGCAATTAATCGACAATTCAACTGACAAGAGACCCCGGTGAAATGGGCATGTGAAGAGTGTGTGAGAAGAGGGGTGTGAATAGTGGGAATATTTAAATCACCTTTGGATTAAATAATTGAAATAGAATTCATTTAAATATGCTATTTTATCTCAATTTTTAATTTAAGTTTTTAGACTTAGTAGGGTTTTTTTCAAGAAACATTGAGATTTCGGGGGGAAAACGCCGCTTATCAATTCATTGTAAGTCGATCGATAAGGCTATCAACTAATGATTAATTAATTAATCGATAATTTGCATGCCTAACCACCACCACCACCACCTTTAGTAAGCGACACATTAGCATTAATAACAGCATCCCAGGGGGCAGCCGTGGCCTAATGGTTAAGGAGATGAACTTTAGATCAAAGGGTTGCATGTTCGAATCCCACCCTTCCACTCACTACCACATTACATGCCTGAGGTGCCCTTGAGCGAGGCACCTAACCCCACACTGCTTCAAAGACTGTAACCAATACCCTGCAAATAATTGTAAGTCGCTTTGGATAAAAGTGTCCGCTAAGTGTAAAGTAATGTTAAATAATTGAATAATAATAAAATGATAAATAAACTATAGAGAGTGAGCCATTGGGGTTAACACCTGATACAAAAACACACTGTCAATAGATCTGAATAAGAAATTATGAAAGGTCCGCAACAGTCATCAATGCTGCCAAGCGTTTAATGACGTGACATTTTGGATGCTTACTGCGGTCCTTCATCACACTGCCAGACGTGCTCTGTTTTATCGGTTTGCTCTGGTACCTGCGCTACTAAGATGTGTGTGAAATTTCTTCACTTTCTTTTTGAACAGATCTGACATGACACAGAGACCTCAGATGAGTCAAATGGCAAGAGAGTCTGTCTTGGAATCAGAAGGCTGCAGGTTCGAATCCCGTATAATGACTGAAGTGGACTTGAGCAAGACACCTGACCCCACACAGCTCCAGGGACTCTAACCAAAACATTGTACCTACTGCACATAGCAGCAATCTGTTAGTCATTTTGGATTAAAGTCCCATCTGAGTGTAATGTAAAATGAAATGAAATGCTTCTGCTTGCAACGTGCGTTTTAGGCGTTGCAACAGAACCCACATCTTGCTTTGCCTTCAAAGTCAAACCTTCAAATGTACTCATTTCTACTCATTTGTTTGATATGTACTCATTCGCTATGTGTTAAATGATGAACCCATGTATTTCTGGTAATAACATTAACTCAAAAAATACAAGTAACAGTCTGTGGCCTTCACAGCTCAGTACGGTATAGTCATCTATTATGCCCTAACTTCTTTGGTCGATACACCGGGCACCATGTCTGACAGTTATGGGTTTGAGTTACAATTTGTCACGCTTGCTCTGGACCCTGTGAAGCATATGGTAACTTTTCATAAAGTGCTTCTCGCCTTTTCATTTCATTAATGGGGTCTGGAAATGAAGAGAAGAGGAAAAAAAAGCCATACACACACACACACACACACACAGACACACACACACACACACACACACACACACACACACACACACACACACACACACACACACACACACACACACACACACACACACACACACACACACACAGCCGCTGGAGCGAAGCAGACCCCGTCCACATTTTAGCTTCGTGCATGCTTGATCCATTGCACTAATTAAATGGGCTGGCTTGGCGGTCTCGGCTTGGCGCTGTGCGGCCCATCTGTCAAGGGCCTGAGCGAGGTGAGCTGTGCTGAACTACACTGAGCTGCGCTGCGCTGAGCTGTGCTGAACTACACTGTGCAGAGCTACGCTGTGCAGAGCTACGCTGCGCTGTGCTGAGCTGAGCTGTGCTGTGCTGTGCTGGGTTGAACTGTGCTGAGCTGTGCTGTGCTGTGCTGTGCTGGGTTGAACTGTGCTGAGCTGTGCTGTGCTGAGCTACGCTGTGCAGAGCTGCGCTGCGCTGAGCTGCGCTGAGCTGTGCAGTGCTGTGCTGTGCTGTGCTGTGCTGTGCTGTGCTGTGCTGTCTAGGCTGGGTTGAGCTGTGCTGTGCTGTGCTGTGCTGTGCTGTGCTGGGCTGGGCTGGGTTGGACTGTGCTGTGCTGTGCTGTGCTGTGCTGTGCTGTGCTGTGCTGTGCTGTGCTGTGCTGTGCTGTGCTGTGCTGGGTTGGACTGTGCTGTGCTGTGCTGTGCTGTGCTGTGCTGTGCTGTGCTGTGCTGTGCTGTGCTGTGCTGTGCAGAGCTACGCTGTGCTGTGCTGTGCTGTGCTGTGCTGTGCTGTGCTGTGCTGTGCTGTGCTGTGCTGTGCTGTGCTGCTCCAGTGGATACTGTATGTATAAGAGGCACAGGAGCCACGGAGACCGACACAGAGAGAAGGAGGACAAGAGTGCTGCTATTGCCACGACTACTGCAACTGCTGCTGCCTACGCCTGATACCTAAACCCTCCTGCAGATGCCATAAATGTTTAAGTTCAAGGCCACAGCTGCTGCTCTTTCTCTGTCTTGCCCATCTCTCTTCCCCCCCTCTCTCTCTCTCCCGCTCTCTCTCTCTCTCTCTCTCTCTCTCTCTCTCTCTCTCTCTCTCTCTCTCTGTCTATATACAATCTTCCTCAGCCTCTCTCATCTTTCCTTCTGTTTGTCTGCCACTGTCCATCTCTCTGTCTCTCACCACTTTGCCTCAACATCTGCTAAAAACAATGCACTGATGTGCACACTGAGAAGTTCCCTTCATTCCTGATATTCTTAGCCATATGTGCGCATGGCCTATGTAGGCCATTTCAATTGTTTTATTATCTTAAGCTCTGCTTAGTGACAGCTGGGTTGGTCTGTGCACTGGAATAGGTTGACAGAGCACAGTAAAGGGATCCCCTGTTCATTCAGTTTTAATGAATTCGACTTCTGCTGTTCAGGAGGTGTTAATCCTGTCATAGAAAGTAGAAACTCTTCTTTGAAGTTTTCGTTTTACTTATTTTTGCCCGAATGTTCAACTCTGCTGCTACCTTCAAACCCATAACCTGAGGCAAAATACTTTGCTTTCTATTTTCTGTTCCCCCATCTACACATAGATACATTTGGTGTCTGGTGAAATCGCTTGCCAATGTACAGGAGGCAGAAACTTTACAAAATAGGGTGCGGATTGCTGACTTAAATAACAGGGGTGTCGAAAGTAAAAGTAGAAGTAAATTTGTGGTGCAAGTACAACACTAGCACATGATATTACATAGCAGTTACACCAGCTGATCCATTGTATAATGAGGTGGATAGACTGTGTTGTTACTGATATACACTAAAAACCTAACAAGAACCCACCACAAATCTGATCCAAGGTAGCTGAGCACAAGGTTAGTTACTCAAATAACTTTTGACACCTATGTTAAGTAATATCTCTGTTGCTCTTTTCAAAAGACAAAGTGATATTCTGGGAAGAGCATTCATTCGGAGGAGCTGCGTATGGGAGCTGTCCACTGCATCGGTGCTGAAATGCCTGGCCACAGCCTTTTTACGCATGTCTGAAAGTCTCGACTCTCAGTGTCAAGACGTAACCATTTTACACAGTATTATTTCACTAATGGAAGAACGTGTTAACAAAACTGGTTTTCTGCGTATGGGTATGCAGGGGGCATAACTGAATGGGGGAGGGAATGTGGATCGGGAGGGAATTATAGCAGCACCTTCAAACTCTACCTGCTCCCGCCGCTTCGATCTGCTCCATGTGCGACTCCAACACCTCCGGGTCCCGGGAACTGTAAGGACCCAACTCTGGATAGAAGCTGGATCCTATGTCGTCCGGAGGAGAGTGCTTTCCCGTAGGGTAACTTGCGGCAATCTTCGGGTCCCAGTGTGGGACTAAAACGTGGTCCCAGTGCAAGTACTTCCCATCGGTTTGTGGGTGTCCGTACCACATGTAATAAAATATGTGGACATCGTAGAAAATTCCTTTATCCTGGCCAGAATTTACGGCTGCTGCTTTTGCGTCCCCGATGGGTGCATTCCGGGGTCCACCTTGGGATACAGCTGCGTCGCTGGCCGCAGAGCGGCGGTCCAGCTTACCCCCTATGAGGGGCATGAACTCTAGCCCCGGTGCCAGGTCCGAAAAGCCCTCCGTGGGCTTCAGGGTCCGCAGACCCATCAGAGTCCCGAATACAAAGAGCGTAAAGAGGAAGAGAGCCACACATGCCTTCCGCCTGAGCCGAGCCATTGTTCTGAAAAGTCACTTTGCTTAACAACAAATTTAAAGCTATTAGGATAATGGTTCGTGTCCCTGTGCAGAACAAGGAAACTGCCGAAGAGAAACTAGCTACCACTGATCGAATAGGCTTCACGTTGGCAGTGAAGACAAGAACGGGGGTGTGTGTCTTACAATACAGTTCAACCCCTGGAGGAGTGGGGATTTAACCGAATTCTTATGTAACATGGCGCTGTCTAATAAGGACATAACTTATGAGCAAATAGTGATGAAACGTAATGGGAAGCCATATTGTGATTGTAGCCTCTTTACCTGATATATGACTTATAAGCAAGTAGATTGTAGGCTACGTCCTGATTTTGAACTGAACACTACAACACAGAAAGCAACAAGAAGTTGCGCGCAAATATGTCGCCATCCCTCGCCTAAAGTCAGTTGCGCCTGTTAGCTACCATGTTACACCGCCTATTCCCTCGCACTACAGGCGCAGTTGCAGGGTTTTCACAGTGCGGCGACACATTCCATGAAGCTATTTACCAAATACAAATGACATATTTATGTAAATCATTCGATGTATGATACGACTGAGTTTGAGCGAGGACAATACCTTCCATGGTTCCCCACGAGAAGCTGTCAATGCCTTAACACTGGTTGCCAGCCCCCCCTTAATCAATATGCTGTCAAAGAGCCGGGGAGATAGTCGCTCTTTGCATCTCCATCCAACATCTAATCACATCTCTGAGGTCATACATTACGCTTAGACCATGCAAAATGACCCTTTCCGCTGTAAAGACACTACGCGGAGCCTGCTTGCAACAAATTGACAAAAGTCGTTTCAATATCCTTCTGGTATGGTGTCCACTAGCCTCCCTCCCATCCGTTCGCCTGGCGGTCCTCGCTGACTGTGTTGTGGTTTGTGATATTCCGGATGGGCTACGTGGAGGCGGGGCTTACGGGCGTGAAGAGCGTGGTATAACGGGCTTTGTGGGGGCGGTGTCAGGATCGTTTGTGGGGTGTAGTAGTGGTGTAGTGGGGGAGTTCTTTGCTCCGGCAGACTGCCCACGGTCAAAGACAAAACTTTACGAGTAGACCATAAAATGTTGCATAACATTGGCAATGAGGAAAGACCATCAGATCATTGGACTATTTCCCCAAAGCACTCCGTCGAGACCACAGAAATTAAATGGAGGGTATGAAAACAATGCAATAGGCAAAGTGAAGTGAATCAGTGAGACGATTCAGTGGTGCTAGCAGCAACAGTGATAGAAATAGCAGTAGTAGGAGCATTCACATTGAACACAACTTGCATTCACAATGAACTAGAGGCCAAACACAAAGCCTACATAAAGCACCAAGAGGACAACAACAATGGGAAAGGCATATATGATCAAAGGACACCCCTATCATAGATGAATGTGTGGGTGCCAACAACTCCACAGACGGGGCCAATAAAACAAAAACAAAAATGTGTTTGGTCACAATGGTCACAGTGTTTGGGCAGTCAAGTAATGACGAGACATTGTCAGGAGATAGGTGTAGATGAAAGAGTATATTAAACAGGTATACTGGATCGCACAGCTTTTGGGCATTTATGGGGGAGGCCGGGATGTGGATACACACAGTTACAAAAACAGTGTTCAGTTAGCACTAGACTCTATAATAAATGGTGATCTTAAATTTTCATACTGACATCCTTAAATTTGACTTGGTAGATCGCCGCAGACCATCAACTTCAAAAGTAGATCTCGGTTTTAAAAAAAAAAAGGTTGGTCACCCCTGACTTAGAGAGTAGTTTGTGACCAAATACTCTAGATGTATGATATGCTAAATCGACTCTCTATGTCAGGCGTGGGGAACCTCTGTCTCGAAGGCCGTTTGCGGCCCTTGAGGTCGTTTTATCCGGCCCCCGATATGATTTTAATGTCACAATTAGGTCCTGGTTACAAGTACTTTGTACATTGTATGTATTGGGAGGAGGCCTTCAGATGACTTTGTCCTGTGCCCAGCCAAATCGGTCAGTGGTCCTGCGTCTGTGTGTGTGTGTGTGTGTGTGTGTGTGTGTGTGTGTGTGTGTGTGTGTGTGTGTGTGTGTGTGTGTGTGTGTGTGTGTGTGTGTGTGTGTGTGTGTGTGTGTGTGTGTGCGCGTGCGCGTGCGTGCGTGCACGAGGGTGCATGTATGAGTGTTTTTGTGTGTGATGCAGTATGTGTGCCGCTTCGTTGCCTGTCAGTGTATGGGTGAGTGTGCCATTTAAAATAAAAAAATAAAAAATACATTGCCTCTGGACTTGGAGCATGCAACCACACTGCAATCTATAATGTTCGAGTGAGAGAGCGAGAGCTGTCATTTCTACTTCTGCGCCCTTTGTTCTCCGCTGTCTGTAGCCAGCTATGCAGCATTGAAAATAGAAGCCCCAGAGTGGAGGCCCTTTGGCAGAGCACCCGGTTGGCCTGTTTCATAAAAGCACAGGAATAGTAAAGCTTTGCATTTATATAAGCACTTGGACACCCTCGAGCACTTTGAAGAGGAACCGTTTTCAGCTCGCTGTAGCTAGCTGGGCCCCGTTCTGGCTCGAGGTGATGCATACAAAAACTGAAAACTGGTTCTGCTTTGGAGCTTGGAGCCTTGGGGAGGGAACTTGGGGGTGGACGGTGGACGGACAGGAGGCAAGCTGGATGCACTGTGCTCATATGAAGATGCTGTATGTTTTGTTTGTTTGTTTTTTAGGGCTTTTTTGCCTTTATTTCTGACAGGATAGTGGAGGAGAGACAGGAAATGAGTGGGGAGAGATAGAGATGGGGAAGGATTGGCAAATGACCGCGGCCGGAATCGAACCCAGGTCGCCAGCGAAGTAACCCAGTGCCCAACCGTTAGGTCACGGCAGGGCCGAAGATGCTGTATGTTTGAAATGGTGTGGGGTGGAGTGGAGTGCATGAATCTAAACGCTCTGAGCGAGCGTGGATGTTGCATACAGATCTGAATGTCTGTGTCAGAAATGACACAAAATGTGTGTGCTCAGGGACAGCACATTTGAATGGGTGTGCTCAGGGACAACGCATTTTGTGTCATTTGTAGATATGTGTAAGAAAGGGGTAGTACAAGTGTAAGAACAAGGAGTAAAAGAAATAAAAAATATTTTTGTGTAACATTTAAACCACAGTCCTAGTTTGTGATGAGTATTTGGCTACATTGTAAATTTAAAATACATTTAGGATAAGAATTATTAATATGCATTTTTTTTACACAAAATGTGTCAAACACAGCATTTTAACCAAATAATACACATGTTGTGTCATAGTCCACACACTATGTGTTAAAATCACATTAACAC
The DNA here is from genome assembly GCF_034702125.1 of Engraulis encrasicolus. NCBI lineage: Eukaryota > Metazoa > Chordata > Actinopteri > Clupeiformes > Engraulidae > Engraulis > Engraulis encrasicolus. The sequence continues at coordinate 30,511,764 of NC_085861.1, read as the reverse complement.
AAAACATTTGTCAAAAATGACACATTCCTTCTTAGAGTGTATGGATCTAAATTCTCGGGGATGGTTTGATGCATGCAGATAAATGTAATGTTGTTTTGAGGGGAGGTTGTTCACCATTGGGCTATTATGGAGCATATGATGACAACATGATCATTGTTTCCTTGTTAAGGCCGGGAGGGGATTGTGAATCTACTGCAAATATGTTTGGCTGAGATGGTGCATGAGTTATCTGACTGTCTAAGCTTAGTGGTATGATATGATATGCATGCACTGGGCTGGGGGATGCAAGTAAGTCATGTGTGGTTAGGGCTACAGTCAATATTATATTGATCTCTATGTTTTGTTGTTGTTGTTGTTGTTGTTGTTGTTGTTGTCGTTGTTGTTGTTGTTGTTGTTGTTGTCGTCGTTGTGTGTAATGTGTCTCAATGTGTAGTGTGAAGGGAGGTGAAGTGTCTGTATGTTTGTGGCTGGAGCAGAGGGTGGGTGGAATAGGAATCTGTATATTTTGAGCTTGGAGGAGATTGGGAATGGGAATCTGAATGTTGGTGGTGCATACAAGTCTGAATGTTTGAAGCTTGGCAGCTTAGGAATCTGCATGTTTTTGGGCTGATGTGAATGTGAATAAAATGACTGTATATATGTTTTGGGATGGGTGGGTGTATGTGTAATGTTTTGTTGTTAAGGGGATCGATGGTGTGAATCTGAATACATCATAATGAAAGTGGTTAATACATTTTGGACACAACACAGTAATTTGCATTACATTGGCTTTAGGGTCAATACTTTTTTGTCAGTGATTGTTTAAAGTTTACAATTTGCTAAGTTAATTTCCATCCCTGTTACCAAGAACACGGCACATATTAGTGAGCTTAGCTATTGTACACTTCTATGTAATGGCCTGTTACATTAGCTGCAGTTTTTTTCAGTTGTTTAGACACTTTAAAAAAAAAAAAAACTGCACACGAGTTTAACTACTACTCATAAAAACAGCAAAGCAGTTCTCACTCCACCAAAATGTAACACAGTGTTCAATAGTATACTTTTAAACACACATTTCAAAAGCATACACTTGTCTCACCCCACACATGTACTGTAGGCTACAATGATAGTAGAGGTGCACTGTGTTAGCTTGTGGCCAGAATAGGTATTGCAACTACGCTTCTCATTGAAAGTGTGCTGCCTATTTCATCTTTCATGAATATTACTAAGTAACAAACTAGTATTTCTAGTATGACCAAAGTTAAGTACAGTAAGTTTTGCTAAAAAGGTCTATTTCTGGAAGTTAAAAATGGCGGACCATGGAGAAGATCCCTCTTTTCATGTATGAAAAGTGCAATTTATAATATAAAAATATTACACGGTGCACCTCTAAAACGTGTGTGTAGCCTACAGCCAGATAATTGTGTTGACTTGGGGGAAAGTATCAAGATTGAGAATTATGGGTTTTGCTAAACTGAGAAACTTGTGAAATCTGAGCGCTAGGGATCAGAACTAGTGCCATAGTATTTTGTGCGTACGCAGTTGAAATAAATCTGTAAAAGGGACATTCCATAATTAGAGGACATTTTGGCTTATGAATATCTGAAAAAAAAATCTTCTGTTTTACCATGGTATGAATTCTATGATTTGTCAAGCTCAGTCATCAACTGTACTTTTTGCACATTGATGTCCATAGGTTACATTAATTATGGTAACAGGGTTGCAAGTAACAGGGTTGCAAGTAACAGGGTTGCGAATCCATGCTAATACAACATCTACCTCAGGAACAAAAGGTAGCTAGGAAATGTAGCTATTCTAACAAGGTCAAGAACAGATATGATTTCACAAAAATATAAGAGTAAAAATTATATTATTTTGAATTATTTGTAAAATATGAGTAACAGGGTTGCGTGTGTATGCTTTAACCATGTGGTTATCCCACATAAGAAGAAAAGTATTTTTAAAATGTAAGCGGTCACTCACCTTTGGTCTACCCATGTTTTTTGAAAATACTTGGATGATGTCATTTCATATTTGTAGTGTGATATAATATTTTAACCCTTTGTTACCCTGACAAAAATAGTTTTGGTAACAGGGTTGCGAGCATATTCAGGGACACAAGTTCATGGCACAATAAATAGTATTTAGAATACATTATAATGATCAAAATTTATTTTAACAGATAAAGTAGATACATTTAATGATAAATAAAGTAAAAAAGAATACATTTAATATGTGAATTAGATTTTAAAACTGATTTAAAGTTTGCCACCAGGAGGCGGGGACAGGAGGAAAAACTCACTTTTAAGGGTTTCAAACAACTACTCTCCATTTTTAGTCCTGTATAGAAACCACTGTTCTATGAAAATTATTATATTCTATTTTAGGTAATCCTAATTTGCAAGTTCTGTGTCTTTTTTCTTATTTTGGTCACACATATTTGTAATATTAGGTGGGGGACAGCAAATGTCCTCTAATTCTGAAATGTAGGAAAAATGTTTGACTCAGTGTTGTACCACTAGAGGGCGCGTGAGCACTGCGGAGTGGCATTTTGTAGGCTGCGAGGCTGCACAGATAAAGCGGTCCGGACAACCTGCGTGGAATTATCATACAAATGGGTTTGCCCACCAGTGTTTCAAGTTTGCATTACATATCTTTTTTTGCATTACATATCTTCTTCATTACTTCATGTACTTCATTACACCTCTGTCTTCAGAACGATTGACAACATTGACAGAGAAATGTTTTTTTTCTAGTGTAGCCTAGCCTACTCGAGAGCAGGTTATTCGACAGGAACGCAAACCGATTTTGAAAATAGAGAATAAATAAGTGCTGTCCAAACAAGTGCTGTTTAAAACGGTTGTGAAGTAGCCTATTACAAGTAGCCTACTCGGATGACCACTGGGAGGCAAGATACTAACTTGAATGCGTAATGTGACGTTTATTCTGTCTTTTATCGGAAAACAACAACAACAACAACAACAACAACAACAACAACAACAACAACAACATAAGTCATATGCAACCTAATTCACTAGATTCACTAGCCTTGGTGATAATTAGTCTTTTAGCATGTATGCATATGGAAGAACTGAAACTAGGCCAATAGATCAGGTGACTTTCCAAGATGACCACACAACTAGTGTTGAATTCCATGCAATGTGTGGCCCGTTCCTTATGACAGAAATGTATTTCCAGTGTCAGTTTGTTTCATTTTTCTTCACCACCTACTGCACTCTTGTACTGTAACTTTTGGCTACAGTATTACCTTCTAGTTTCCTTCACTTACACAGCATATACGGAGCTGTCCGTGGTCCTGAGGCTGCGGCACGCTACGGCTCCTTCTCTTGGCACTCTCACCTGCTCCTAACTCAAGGATTGATTTCTGCATGGGCCTACCGGGGCCAGGCCCAGGGGCCCAACAATTAAGGGGGCCCTGAAGCCCAAGCCTCTATTTTCTAGTTCTCATGTTGCGTTAAAATCACACTTTTAGCAAGTGTGTTTTCATTTTTTCCTCGGCGGACAAATCCCCATGCCACCAACAGTATAAGTTCTCTAACTTCTGGTCTAAAACCCTCAATCATTTTGTAAATGAGCAACACCCATGGAGGGGAGGGGGGGCTTTCTTGTTGTCTGGCCCAGGGGCCCATGGAGTCATGACCCATCCCTGCTCCTTACGGCATAACGCACACACCGCAGTGGAGACCTGTACTCAATAACGGAACCCTGTGCATGCTCTTCTGCTAATCAGCATCACTTAGTGCAGGACAGCGGCGGCTCTGGGAGCTGCATGGGGAATCGATCACCTTGAGAGAAGCTGATTAATGTGTGTGTGTGTGTGTGTGTGTGTGTGTGTGTGTGTGTGTGTGTGTGTGTGTGTGTGTGTGTGTGTGTGTGTGTGTGTGTGTGTGTGTGAGAGAGAGAGAGAGGGGGGGGGAGAGAGAGGGAGAGAGAGAGGTAGAGAGAGAGAGGGAGAGAGAGAGAGGTAGAGAGAGAGAGAGAGAGAGAGAGAGAGAGAGAGAGAGAGAGAGATGCAGAGAATGATGATGATGATGATGATGATGATGATGATGATGATGATGGTGATGATGATGATGATAACTTAAGTGCTGGCCCTCGCAATACTGAACAGCGGCACCATCCACACCTATCAATAGGTATTTGATATTATTGTGAAGAGTGCAGCTATGCCTGCATGCGTGTCTCCTGACTATTGCTGACGTGCCTTTGGCAGGGGTAGTGAGGCATATTTGCATGAACCACATACAGGTGAGTAGTTATGCATCTCTCTAAGCAGCTGCCAGCAGAATGGGGGCGAGAATCAATCCGTTTTTCAGGTGAGCACATCGATCAACATTACGATTTTAGAATTGATTAACTGATGTCACACACTGATATAGTAAGATAGGATGAAGAGATTGAATCAATGCTGCTGCTCTCTCTCTCTCTCTCTCTCTCTCTCTCTCTCTCTCTCTCTCTCTCTCTCTCTCTCTCTCTCTCTCTCTCTTCACACACACACACACACACACACACACACACACACACACACACACACACACACACACACACACACACACACACACACACACACACACACACACACACACACACACACACACACATTGTTCACATCAGTCACTTCTGCTGATGATGTACCAGTTTGCAGGAGCTCCCACAACTTCTTGTACAGTCAGACCAAAGAGTATCAATAATTTAACGATGTAAGGTTACATGTTACTGTATGTAGGCTAGTTTAATCATAACACTTCATTGCATTATTATAAGAAGACACATGCATTTAAATGTGTAACTTTCCAGACAGAGATAATTGAACATTTTTATCAATTAACAGTCTAACTATATTAATACTTTAAAGGGACACTGTGCAGGAAATGGTCAAAAAAGGTACTGCAACTATGCTGCTCATTGAAACTGGGCTGCCTATTGCCACATTTGATCTTTACATGAAAGTTTACTGAGTAATAAACAAATATTTTTTTCAGTATGGTAATATTTGCAGCTAAAAATGGCTATTTTTGGACATTCAAAATGGCGGACCATGGAGAAGATTGCTCTTTTCATGTATGAAAAATACATGTTTCCAGTCATAATGAATAATTTGATGGTGGTGGTCAGTATGTGTGAAAAGGAAACATTTGTGAATGGCCAGCATGAATTCTGGAAATAAACAACTAAAAATCTCCCACAGTGTACCTTTAAAAATAAAAGTGGAGAAATGCCTGATAACAGGCCAAATTCTGTGACAGTGAGTAGGCCCATGTAAGTAGGCCCTATTCATACCATTAGCTATCATTGGTGTGCTCAATTCTATGCTGGGGTGCATCTCTCGAAACCATAGTTGCTAACTACGTTAGCTACTTTGATGGTTGCAATGCAATTTCCCATTGGCAACTATAAGCAATAAGCCACGAGAGGCCGTGGGTTATGCTCGATTGATAACGGCCAAGGGGAGTGGGGCACGACGCGAAGCGGAGTGCCGTAAACGTCCCCTTGCCCGTTATCAATAGAGCATAACCCACGGACTCAAGTGGCTTATTGCTTATCTAACACTGTTACACTTAATCGCTGACCAAATTTCTTTTAAAACGCTTTAATAACAAGTAGGCCTAATTTGATCCGCGACAAGTTGAGGAAGTGATTTTGGTTACCCCGGCAACGTTTCTCGGCGTGCGTGCGTCGTCGCACTGCCAGGCACACACTTCGCTACGAAAACTCAGCAAGGGGCGATAAACATTGCAGGAATGAAATGTCTTTGCAATCACACTGATACCCCAACCACAGATGGTGCAAAGATGTGCTCCTCTTGCAGACTCCCTACCCCAACTGCAATATATTCTCATTACCGACGTAGATGCGCTTGGTCTAACTTAGACGCGCATAGTATCTTCAGTTGGAAAGAGTAGGTTTACGCTCGATTGACCACAGCAATCAGCCAATCAGAATCGAGAACCGGACCGCACAGTGTTAGATACCCAAGTTGCTAACTTCCAACAACTACACTTTCGAGAAATGCACCCCTAGTTTGTTCAAGTCAAAGCACCACTGGTCCTAAACATCACTAAACACATACACGCACACGCATCTACGCACACAAGGCAATCCCAGTCCAAATGGTTTTCTGCCATTGTCCCCCAATCATGGAATAAACTACCAGCTGCTACAAGTGTACAGAGTCATCCCTTTCAACCTTCAAGGAGCTTGTGAAGACTCCCAGCAAAACAAGACCAACCCTACTCATTTGTTACCCTGTGACGGATTATGACTAGACTGGCGACGCCATCCTATGTAGGCTACTCCACCGAAAGATTTGTCAGCAGTCAACAGTCGATTTCGCCCTTGGGCCCCTGGACGAGAAAGAAGTGCAGCAATCTGTCCTTGGGCAGCCGTGGCCTAGTGGTTAGAGAGTTGGTCTTTCAATCTAGGGGTTGTGGGTTCGAAGCCCCCCTGACCTCTCCCTACATCTCTATCCATGGCTGAAGTGCCCTTGAGCAAGGCACCTAACCCCACATTGCTCCAGGGACTGTAACCAATACCCTGACAAATACTAACTGTAAGTCGCTCTGAATAAATGAAAGCGTCAGCTTAGTGCAATGCAATGCAATGATAATACATACTCAGCAGGGCTTGACATGAACCTTTTCACTCAATGGCCACTGTGGCAAGTGGTTTTCCAGAGTCACTAGCCATTCAGCTATATTCTACAAGCCACAAATGTGATAATTGTTTTCTTTATCATGATACTGTACATCTAACCTCAGAAGATGAGGTGCTAAACAAGAAGATGAACTTTCTACATGGAAATAAATCAAACAAATAGAAACTACTGTGTGTAACACTGCATTTCCTAGAACTCAAATGCAAACAATGGATACACAAGGGGCAAACAGCAGAATATAGGCTACTCTGATAGGTCATAGCAAGGAATAAACTACCTGCCAAACTGGCTAGTGACACTGAAGTTTTTACCAGCTACAGCCAAGTTTTACCGGCATTTGGCTGGTTTGCGAGTGCCAGTGTCAAGCCCTGATACCAGTAGGGACCCTGCCGCGCACCTTTGTGGAAGACAATTGGTGAATTGAATGGTCTCCTCTGACCTCCTCAGAAGGTGGACTAGTCAATCAGGTCCAGTTGTATCAAATCAGAACAAAAGTTGTCCAAACAGATCTCATTGCTGTTGATGACTATCTATTTGCTCAAGGTGCATACAAGACAGCACACCTAAATATAGCAATACGATCAATACATACGTCTTGAAGAAAAGTCTCTGCAAACCGCCACCGTAACAGACAGACAACACACAACACACAGTTGTAACCCGGAAACCTGCCCTGAGAAGCTTCTAGTAGCACACCCAGAATAAGTCCACTGAGGGCCTGACTCCTCTCTCTTTTCATCATCTCAGGCCCTTGTTGCCCCTTCTAGCATCTTCCATTCCCTCAGCCAATCAGTGTCTTCCATGATGTGACGGAAACTTTTCAATCATGAGTTTGGCTCTGGTCTATATTATTAAAAATACAATTACAATACAATACAATACATCCCTTTTATCAGCATAGGGCAATATTCTCTTGGTTTCTTCCTCTCTAGCACACAGGGGATACAAGCAAACAACAGGTTTAGAGACACATGTGATTAGTACAGTGGCTTTCAACTTTTCTTGAGCCAAGGCACACCAGGCAAAAATGCGAAGGTACATGACCAATTGTAAATGTTAACAAAAGTAACACAAATAACAAAAATAACAACCCAATGCCTAACTGAACAATATAGTGAAGTCATTCTATAATTTTCATGACACACCAGATGATCTCTCACAGCACACTAGTGGTCTACGGCACAGTTGGTTAGAAAAAAAACACTGACTGTTTTTCTCTGAGTCATTGTCTAAAAACATTTACAATTCGTCTTCTGGGTGCCTATGTTCACAGGACCCTCAGATCGTTTGTTACGAAGCTTGCGGTCTGCATTAGCCTATGACCTGCAAGGGAAACTTTTTCTCTGCAGGCACTTGCCATGCAGACCCCAAGGTATCAGTCATTATATCCCCGAAACGCGGAGCGTCAGGGATGTAATGGTTTTGCGTGCGCGTCTGCCGCGTCCGCCGCTGCCACCGCTGCCACCGCCACCGCCGCCGCGTAAGGTCTTTCGTGTTAACGCGATAACTTTTTAACGGATGTTTGGATTTGTCCCAGATTTTTTGGGTGAATGCTCTAGGGTAGGTTCATGAACTGATTCGAGTTTGGAGGTCAACACTTTCAAGATGGCTGAATTCAAGATGGCCGAATTATTGTTTGGCCCATAACTACTGACCGGGTGGATGGATTTGTCCCAGATTTTGTGTGTGAATGCTCTAGGGTAGGTTCATGAACTGATTCGAGTTTGGAAGACAACACTTTCAAAATGGCGGAATTTTCATTTGGCCCATAACTTCTGACTGGGTGGATTGATTTGCCCGGTAACACCTTATTTTAATGGTTCACCATTTCAGTAAATCTACCATATTAGGTACAGTGTAATAACCAATGTAACAATATTTAATACCATGTAATACTAGTGTAATACTAGTGTAACAATATGCAATATCAGGTACAGTGTAATAACGAGTGTAACAGTATGCAATACCATGTAATATAGTGTAATACCAGTGTAACAATATGCAATACCATGTAATACCACTTACGCACAAACACATGATGCAAGTAAAAAAAATGGCGGTGTTACACTGGTATTACATTGTATTAAATATTGTTACACTGGTTATTACACTGTACCTAATGTGGTATATCCACTGAACCATTAAAACAGTATTACCATTTGCCCCATTTTTTGCTTCATTTTCACAATAGTCGTTTGGTTTTAAGCCTATGCACATCATGTCACGTCTGTATGTATCATATACGTTTACGAAATGGTGGACGGGAGTGGTAGGAATGATGGGGGACTGGAAGCGTCGCGTTTCGGGGATATACCTTAAGCAGTCGAAGGCGACTGCACAGGCAGTCTAGTTTTTTCACTGATACTATTGTTCATTTACTCCTCATTGCCCCTTCTTTAAAAAAATATTTTTTAGTCCTCTAGTTCATTTTTGACAGGAGTGAGAGACTTGACAGGAAATGAGTGTGGAGAGAGAGACGGGGACGGTCCGGCAAAGGACCCGGGCCAGAATTGAACCCGAGTTGCGGGCGTAGCAGCCTAGTGCCCCACTGTTAGAGCCACGACAGGCCCTTCAACGATATTTCTTATGTCTCTCTTCATGCATGATATTTTCAGCCTGCCACCTATCCACACGGTTTGCACTAAATGAATTTTCTTATACACCAACACGTTTTGTCCTTTTTCTATATGTGCTTTATAGATGCAATTTAACTCTTTTTACGCCATCATCACCCCAAAAATCACCTTGTTTGGCTTCTGGACTATATACGACCATACTCTGTATTCCCACGCTGTATTTTGCTATGTATAAGTCACTTTGGAAAAGAAGTGCAAGCAATAAAAAAAGTGTAATATACACATATGGTATAATTTCATACATCCAAGTGCAAAACATCACGTTTCAGGTTTTGTACCAAGTGATGGAGGGAATATATATACTCAACAGCCACTTTAATAGACACACATTTCCAACTACTCATTGATGCAAATTTCTAATCGGTCAATCACACAGTGGCAGCTAGAGCAGCAGAGGACCCCACTCCTGTCAGCTAAGAACAGGAACATGAGGTTATAATTCGCAAAGGCTCACCAGAATTGGACAATAGAAGATTGGAAAATGCTGCTTGGTCTGATGATTCTTGATTTCTGTTACAACACTCGAGTATTATGGTCAGAATTTGGCGTCAATAATATGAAAACATGGATCCACCCTGCCTTGTGTCAACGGTTCAGGCTGGTGGTGTAGTGGCGTAGGGATATTTTCTTGGCTTGATGTGGGCCCCATAGCATCAATTGAAGTTTGTGGGAATGCCACAGCCTATATGAGTATTGTTGTAGGGAGATAAGGAATTCCGAAGGCAAAAGGGGCTCCAAACCAGCACTCGGAAGGTGTACCTAATAAAGTGGCCAGTGAGTGCACTTTAGAGCCTGCTGTTGGTTAAAAGACACATGATACACTTTAGTAGGTAGAGCTGTAAAAGGCTACTGCACCAACACTTAGGTGCCGTTTCCACGTAGCTGGATATTTTTATATGTGGATATTTTTTTCTCCTGCTTGTATTGGTTTTGCATTGGTTTTGGCCTTCCGTTTCCACATAGCAGATATTTAAAAATCCAGGTGCAGGAGAAAAAAATAGCAGGAGAAAAAAATATCCTGTTTAGGGGTCTGAAACGCATTTGTTACAATGGAGGATTTTTTTTATCCACACGTTGCGTTTCCACCTAGCAGGAGAAAAAAATACCCTGCTAAAAAAATATCCTGCTACGTGGAAACAGCACCTTAATTATACTCACTTTGGGTCTTTTCACACCTGATACCTTTCAGCCATTTAAGCGAACTCAAACCTGTGACTCAGCATTTTGTGAACACTCCTAAGTGTACCCAGACCCCTCGGAAGTGAACCATACTGAAACCTTTATTGACGTGGTCTCAGTACGGTTCGCTCATGAGTACTGACAAGTTACACTTGTGGCTAGGTGTAATCCTTTCAGTAGAGCTCTAGAGGAATGGGTGTGATAAAAAAAAAAGGATGGACACACCTTAAAACCCTATGGGACCAGAAAGAGCAGCCAGTTCTCTTTGTTAAAAAAAACAAACATAATATGAACAAAAACAGAACTGAATCATTTTGCCGTCGGTTCACTTTTTGGTCCACTTAAAGAGGAAAGGGTTTGGTTCATTTAAAGGGGATTAGGTGTGAAAACTGTTAGACACACAGACATTTCTCTGTGTGCACTTGTAAAACTTAAACCCATAGATCCTCTTTACATAGGTCAGGCCATAACATTCCTGTTACAGAATAGAATAGAATAAAATAGAATAGATTAGAATAGAATAGAATTCTTGCTTGTCACAGGATATTAGGGCTGTGCAATATATTGAATTAATATTGTGATATCAATATTGCTGTCAAACAATATGAAATTTCATAATATCGAGTTGAAACATCTACTTTGTCATACAGCCAAAAGGTGGGCTATGTTACGCACAATACATCCCCCTCCACTTGAGCCATTTCGAGTGCAGAACAGACTTGCTATCCAACACTCATGCAGAACACCACTGTGTGTTTCTCTATGGCCCCCCACTCACACTGCTGAAGGGAGGGAAGATTGTGAATTGTTTGGCACAATTATTTTTCTTAAAAAATGTATCTAATTTAAAAATATTTTGATACCAATATTGACTGAAATAATCGAGGTATTGATTTTTTCCATAATCGAGCAGCCCTTGGATATACTGTACAATCGCAATGGATCATATCCAGGACATTGCACACATGAGCAATGATATTGAAATAAATGGAAAAAAAAACCACTAGACAAGACTGACAGAAAAAAGATTTAAGAGTGCAAAAAGAAGAGAGGTCTATTTCATCTAGCCTGGTGACGCCATCTTATGTACTCCACCCAAAGATTTTGGTTTGACGGAGTCAACAGTCGCTTTCGCCCAGGCTATATTTCATCAGCTGTGCATCCTAAATGCAAATCTAGTTCACCTTCAAATACAATAGGCTTCAATGCACCATGCTCAAAGGCTCATCGAATTTTCTTTCTATAACTCAGATCTGTCTGCAACACTTGACTTTCCTTATTGTACTTTAGTACTTTATTGTACTTTAATGTCAAAAAATCTATGTAACAGGGTTAACACAGAAGACCGAATTGCGTTTTACCAGTCTCCAACGTGGTTAAAATAAACACATACGTAGACACTGACAATAATACAAACACACACGCACGTGCGCACATGCACGCACGCACGCACGCACGCACGCACGCACGCACGCACGCACGCACACACACACACACACACACACACACACACACACACACACACACACACACACACACACACACACACAATCAGTGTTGTATGCAAACATACTGATACTGATACAAACGTGTAGAATACACACACACACACACACACACACACATGCAGTAACAGTCCTACTGATACAGGCATGTGCAATAAACACACACATGCAGGTATGCATGCATGCACACGCGCACAGGCACACGCACACGCACACGCACGCACACACGCACACACACACACACGCACACGCACACGCACACGCACACACTCAGAAGTATAGTCAATGTTATGTACGTGGGTACAGTTCAGTGCTAGTGGCATGGTGAATAGAAATGTTAGTTAGTTTAGGGCAGTCATGGGTGGGCGAGGGCAGTCATGGGTGAGCGGTTAGGGCATCAGACTTGCATCCCAGAGGTTGCCGGTTCGACTCCCGACCCGCCAGGTTGGTGGGGGGAGTAATCAACCAGTGCTCTCCCCCATCCTCCTCCATGACTGAGGTACCCTGAGCATGGTACCGTCCCACCGCACTGCTCCCCATGGGGCGCCACTAAGGGCTGCCCCCTTGCACGGGTGAGGCATAAATGCAATTTCGTTGTGTGCAGTGTGCAGTGTTCACTTGTGTGCTGTGGAGTGCTGTGTCACAATGACAATGGGAGTTGGAGTTTCCCAATGGGCTTTCACTTTCACTTTCACTTTTTTTTACTTCAGTTCTTCAGTGAATAGAATAGAAATGAATGTTCTTCAGTGTAATTGAAATGTTCATGTAGCTCTTTTCATTCTTCATATGTATGGGCTATCACATTACCAAATACTTTTGTTCAGGAAATTTACAAATAAAACAGTGTCCTGAGCAAATATTAAATGGAAAGCATCAAAGGGAACAACGCATCCTTATCCAGTTGGTAAGTATTTTAAAAACATAGTACGTAAAGTACAGTAATAAATACTGTACAGTAGGCCTACAGTAAATGAATATATTTGCACCATGTTTTTCAGTTGATTTTTTTGTCTTACATAAATGATCTCAGAATAAATGTAGGCTATTGGTGCATCCTCTGTATGGATGCAAGCCCAGTGCACCCTTTGTGCCTCTTTATATTCAACACATTTTACAAACTGTGATAAACACGACTCACACCTTATTACAATACTAACATTGAGACACATGTTATACATTAGGTACTCTCTGAGCAGCAGGCTCAGATATATGCTATGCCTTTCTGGTTGGCATTATTTCCAAAAGCTATGGCTCCTTATAGAAGCGTTGCTCCTCATGTTCTGCATAACAAACAACAGATCTCACACACATCTTCTTTCCTGTGCAAAATGATAGTCAGGCGAAGATTACTAAACTACTCACAACAGTGTGTAAAACAATTGGACTTCTTTTGTCACGTGAAAGTTTTATCGCAGCCTAATACTTTTGTCCAAGATGACCTTTTGAAAATCTTCTCTGATTATAGGCCTATCCATGCTGTAAATGTATGAAAATATTGAAATGTTCTTTGCCTTTACACAGACCTTTATTAGTAATCATGTGATATAAAGCTACCATGATTGCATACCTTGTACTTAATTAGAGCTAAGTATTTTGCTCATTTTGAGCAATTCAGAATGTAGATGCCCCTTTCATAGTTTAAGTAGCCTAAAGGTACGATACTATCCAGAATTTCTGCCATATACATGCTAGCTACATCATTGCAATTCACAGTGCAGCAGTATGCAGTCATGTTAAACATGAACATTCAAAACACTTGAACAACGAAATACCTCATATAATTCTAGGTTACTGTCAGGGCTCTAAATTAACACCTGCAAACTGGCCAAATGCTGTTGAAAATTCAGTTTGGCTGTTAGAAAAGGCAGCTCACCAGTGTGTGGCTGGTAAGATTTAACATGTACCAGCCAAATTGGCTAGTGATGAAAAAAGTTAATTTATAGCCATGTGTAGAGTGCACACATTTTTTATTCACATTATTATACCGTACTCTACATATAAATACACAGAGAGGACTTGTCAAATAGAATCAGTTAAAATATATACAGGTTGTGAATCAGATGGTAGCCAAAACTGAAAATAACAATGCAGCGCAGAGCTTCTAAATAACAAACCACTTCCTGTTGCAATGTGACAACAGCTGGTATCTCGTCTCTCCTGCACAACCATATTCATTTCCAACTGTTTGCAGGAACAGGTATTCACACTCTCTAAAGACATCTACCATGACGAGATTTTTCATGCGCAAAAACAACAAAATAATCCGTGCGTAAATGACTCTTGGGATAATTAATTAATAATCTGGTTTGAGGTTCACTCGTGACAGTAAACTTTAATAACACGAAAATAATAATAATAAAAAAATTATGCCATATGTTATCATAGGGTAGAGTACTGAAACTTGTTTTAAAAGGCAACATTTAGATTTTAGACAGTCTTTGTGGGCGCGAAGAAACTGGACCTGCTGCTTTTCGGTGGCAGATGTTCCTTATAAAACAGGCGTCTGCTATGACAGTTCTTTCGAAACCACAAATCGATACTTTTAACCTGTGATTGATTGGGGAAAACAGGGGCGGCGATTAAACTTCGTTATCTTTAAGTGGCCTGCAGCCTGCTCGTTGGATTTGAATGTTGTGAATACAATCGCTTGAATTGATGGATAGGATGTGCAGAGTCGCATACTTTCGAAACTTGTGGAACATGGAGTAGCCTATCTATTTGCACTTTCCATCATACACTACCCCAGAGCAGTTAACTAAAACACAAGACCAGTTATTTATCCTCCAGGGTGCAGTGGTGAGGTTCAATAATAATAATAATAATAATAATAATAATAATAATAATAATAAATAAAAGTCGTTTGTAGCTATGGATATAAGAGGTGCAGATTTCTGATGTCAACAAATAAATGCGTAATAGCAGCAATAACAAAACGTCGCCTATTAACAGTGTATAACACAAGCATATTTCTGGTTGCTGTTTCACCCTGACGCACACCAGTGGATAGGCATCAGAAATCGAATCTAAATACCCTATGTAAAATTAACTGGCCTGATTGTTACAACCAGAACGGATTGCGCCACAGCTTTTGGTATTAGGTTAATGACTAGAATTTTCGTGTGTGTGTGTGTGTGTGTGTGTGTGTGTGTGTGTGTGTGTGTGTGTGTGTGTGTGTGTGTGTGTGTGTGTGTGTGTGTGTGTGTGTGTGTGTGTGTGTGTTTGTTGTTTGGTTTTGGGAATGGTGTTTGGGAATGGTGTGGAGAGCGCATAGGAGAGCACATTTTTTTCAGGTATTTAAAGGGTTACAGTTCTTGACCTGGACCCTAATAAAATAATTCACCTGAGTTGAAAAGAACCAGGGTACATCACACAGGGATGGGAAGCAGTTTACTCACTTCCAAAACACCTCTTTATAGCTGTGAGCATCCTCCCTAGATGTATGGGTGATGCTTGCTGGTCTCGGCTTGTGATTGGTCACCGCTATCCGAATGAGCACTAGCCATCCAGAATGTGTAATTCATCACGTAAGGAGAGAGAAAGGGGGGCAGCGGCATCACATTGACCTAACCGAAAACCAAGTGGGGGTCGCGTGTGTGTTTTAGATGAGCCATGAGCAGCGCAGATGAACAAGCCAACTGATCAGCGTCCGGTGCAAGCTACAACGTGTCACCTCGTTCGACCAAACATCTGTACTGGAGACGGGAGAGGAGAGTCCGAGAGGCGCCTGCAATGGCAGAAGGTAAATACCTCTACTATTTTCACGTTTTGGGTGTTGTCAAGGTGTGCCGTAGGAGGTAAGACGAGATGAGCGTGTGGGGGGAGGGGTTGTGTCTCTTGTCATTGTCTTGAAGAATTTGGAGGATTCTTCAACAAATCTTTCGCAACGACCCTCCCACTATTTGGCGCTAGGTCTACCGACCCCCCTTTGTTTGTGTCCCCTCTTGCGATTCGGCTTCTCCGAAGAGCGCCCTTGATACCTTCAGTTCCCCACATGAGAGTGCCGACTAACCAAAGTACCACCGCGGTGGGGGGAGAGCAGGATACCGTTTCTCAGGAGTTTCTATCGGTCGAGATGGGATCCGTCTCCGCTCAGGACTTTTCAGGTGAAGTTTGGAAAAGAAATGTGTGATTGATTGGTTTGACGCTGTGTCTCGTAATGAAAGTGCGGCTCGGGTCTTGAGTTGAAGCGGGAGTTAGTGGTCGCGTTCAAACCCCACTGAACAAGAAGAGCGTGGAAAGCAAAATGTGCCTGTGGAATTAAAGTGCTTGCTCTCTCTTGAAATAATGAGACCCCTAAAATCATTGTTTGACTCTGAAATGAAGTTGATCTTTAACGATTTGGACAGGTTGCTTCAGTTTTTCTCTGGTCTTACATCTTATGCCTTGTCTTCTCTGGTCTTTACGCCGTTCTCGCGAAGCCGTGAGGACCGCCTCGTTACATTCTCAGCGTGATTGACTGGCCCTCACAAGTGTAGATAAGCCTATTATGGGTGTAAAAACGTCTAAAGACGTGGTTTATTGATATACTGAATATGTTAATTGTGTTGCACTGGCAAGTTTGCATGCGTAATGAATGAAAGAAAATAGTCACAAGTCGAAAATACAGAGTTATCTTATGAAGCCATATTGTTTCTAAAGGTGTCCAACCTGAATGTTTCTCGATTGGGTCAATAATGAAGTCACATTTTTGCTGGTTTCTGCAGGGGGCTGTGCCAAAACCGAAGAGGATGAGTGCCCCAGCGGCGAAGAAGACCCCCAGGCCTACCACGGTGTCGGCGTATGCAAATGGTTCAATGTGCGGATGGGCTTCGGCTTCCTCTCCATGACCAGCAGGGACGGCACCCCCCTGGAGACCCCAGTCGACGTGTTCGTTCACCAGGTCAGAAACAGACCCACACATTGATTTAATATCACTGAGTGTAGGCCTACCTTCTTCTTCAAAAGCTGCCACCCCCACACACACACCCAATGGGCTATTTTTTGTGCGATCTGTAGGTTGATTGACACGTGTGCATTGGAATAATTGAGTCTTAATGCTAAAGTTGCAAATACAAATTGATAACAGAAAGTACATGGTCGGCCATTTTGTTCAGAGGTGGCTGGCTACCACTGGCATTGGGATGATTCAAAGAGAAAAACATTCCTTTTGCATTTCAGTGGTGGATATCATGCAAAAACATTGCAGACCAATTTATGGGAGAGGATTTAAAAAAGGCAGTTAGAATTATTTTCACCGTGACTGAATGCATTATTCTTTCACTGAGTCAAAGTGAAGGTCAAACATCATGAGTAGCACCCTAAACTTCATAGTTCACTTCTTTCTCTTACTCAAGTCATTCAGCCACTCACATGGCCCTGTCCTGTTCTCCTATTCTATGGAAAACTACCGGGAGAGTTTCCCTGCCCCGCGTCTTCATTCGACCCCGTCCATGCTCTCCTCCCATCCCCCACAAACCAATTTCCCACATTGCCCAGAGCTCGCATAGCTGCTCTTAGCCGGCCATTGATAAGGCTCAAAGCTCACTGGTCACTCATTGAGGAAAAGCCACCCAACCCCCATCCCAATGCTGCACCTATACCTTCCTCCACCCCCTTCCTATTCCTTCAGTCATTCCGAGTTCCTGTAATAAAGTCATTAGGAGCTCTGTGGCGTCTTCCCTCTGCCCCGTGCCCCTCCCTTGTCCACCACCCCCCACCCCTAAACCCCGACAGACAGGGGCCATAAGCATGCCAAAGCCACGGCGGGGGTGAGGACTTCTCTCTATGTCCACTCACTTTCCCCCCTCAAACTGCTCGAGACCCCCAGCCGGGCGGCCATTTGTTGGCCCAAGTGCCTGTTGGCTCTGAGCCACTCAAGGGCCTTTACTTTACTTCACTTCACCTCGCTTCTTGCTTTCTTTCACTAAACTAATCAAGCCACTGAGGCTCTGGGCTCTGGCCTGCTCACCCAATGGATTTCCCTCCCTTTTCTGCCTTTAGGATTCTTTTCAAATTCTTCCCACTCAAATTCACTTTGGATCGACTGTTTTGACAAAATATGACTTATTGATCCGTGACCTATTGATAAATGTGAAGGCAGTATTAGGGTAAGAGAGTGCCTGTGCAAAACACAGGCCGCGTCGGATTGAGATGATTGATTTAAGTCATTGATTGATTTTCGGTGCAATCCACTAATTTTCTCCTGTTGCTGTAACAAGAGAAAACAGAGCAAAATGTCTTCTGTTCCTTTGGTTCACCCAATTTAACATGGGCTCTGTTGTGCACTGCACACAATTCTAAGCTGCTCTTGTGGAAACAAAACATATTGTACTTTTTGACAAAAACACAGAAAGATGTGTTTTTCTCCCGTTTGCCATTGTGAGCGACCGCATGGGGTCACCTCTATGTTCCCACAGCCCATTGGTCCCACAGCTTATTCCTGCTGCTCTTAGTTCCCACAATTTTAAGAAATAATTCAAATATAGGCCTTTTGTTCCACAACTGCATGTCCCCTAATTTCTGAATAAACTAAGAGAACATGCCTTTCTCCCTGTCATGGAATATGGGGCCTAAATTTGAATACATTCTTAGAGATGTGGAAACATGGAGGAGCAGGAATATGCTGTGGGACCAATGGGCCTAAAAAATAATGTTGAAATTCTTAATGATATGGGACCAATGGGCTGTGGGACCAATGGGCTGTGGGACACGCTCCCGACCGCATGGGACTGCATTCTCTATTAGTTGCATTTGTGTAACCCACACACTCCCCCCATTTCAGAAGCAACAAGAGAAAAAAGGGCAAAAAAATGTTTCATTGCCATAGGTGGCCACATGCGTTCTGTAGGGTGTTGTGTGGTGTGCTCTGTTGCTTCTGCTGATTGCTTTACATTTGTGGGCTGCAGCATGGCTGGCTATGGCTGCTGCTCCTGGTAGATATGGCGTGGAAGGCCATGTGGGCATGGCTTGCTTGGCTTATGGTAGTGTAGGTGAGCTGTGGGGTGATTGTGGCCATAGAGGAGGAGGAGGAGTGCTAGGGCTGCATGTTAATGGAAAGAAATATGATCACCATTATTTGAATCAAAATTGAAATCACGATTATTAATCATGATTATTCAACAACAATAAATGACTGAATTTTGTGCAGAGTGTTTTTTAATTATATAACCAACTTAAGAATGTATCATATACCGTATAAGGGATAAACAAAATAGAACGGGGTGTATTTCTGGAAAACGTAGTTGCTAGCAGTTAGTAACTTGGATAGTCACCAATGGGAAATTGCATTGCAACCAACAAAGTAGCTAACGTAGTTAGCAACTGCGCTTTCGAGAAATGCACCCCGTAATTGTAATAATTATGTATAAGGCAATAGCACGAAGCTTAGGCGGGCCTACAGATTTTTGGCCAGAAACACCAGCCTGTCAATATGTGCGATCATGATTAAATCATGATTTTCATTTTTTGTTTATCGCTACGGCCTGACTTGTGATTTTCAATTAGTTTTAATTAATTGGGCAGCCCTAACAAGTGCTGCGCTGTGGGGTAGTGGAGAAGGTTTGGGATGGTGGAGAAACTTAAGGCCTTGGTGTGTGGTGTGGTAAAAGTCGAGGGTGGTGTACAGCTGTTGTGAGGTGAAGGAGAGCAGGGTTGTGGGCCTGATGGAGGAGGATAGCTGTGTGGTGGTTGGTAGGCTGTGTGATGGTGGTGCTGGTGCTGGTCCTGGTCCTGGTGCTGGTGGAGATGGTGTAGAGCTGTGGATTGTTGTAGTAGAACGGTGTTGTGGTCATGGTGGGCTGTAGCGTAGTGAAGGTGAAGGCTGTCTTTTGGTGACGGAGGAGGAGGAGGAGGAGGAGAGGCTACTGTGGTGCTGGTAGAGAGAGGGGACTGTGGGGTGGTGGAGCTGGAGAAGAAGGGCACTCTGGTCAAGGTGGGCTTTAGCATCTTGGAGGTGGGGAGCTCAGCGGTGTGGGTGCGGGTCAGGAGGGCTGTGAAGTGGTGGAGAAATGCTGTTTGGTGGTGATGGTGATGGAGGATGGGAGGGGAGGAGGAGAAAGTGGGGCTGTGGGGTGACTGTGGGGATCGAGAAGGATGAGGTGGGGTGTTGGAGGAAGGCTCAGCGGTGGTGGAGGTGGTGGAGAGCGCTGTGGTGGTGGTGCTGGAGGTGGAGGAGGAGGGCTGATGTGTAGTGAAGGTGGAGGAGGAGCGCTGTGGTGTAGTGGAGGAGAGCTCTATGGTGGTGGAGGTGGAGGAGAGGGCTGTGGTGGTGGTGGTGGTGGTGGGGGAGGAGGAAGAGGAGGACTGAGGTGTAGGGAAGGTGGAGGAGAAGCGCTGTGGTGGTGGTGGTGGTGGTGGAGGAGAAGCACGGTGGTGGAGGTGGAGGAGAGGGCTGTGGTGGTGGTGGAGGTGGAGGAGAGGGCTGTGGTGGTGGAGGTGGAGGAGAAGCACGGTGGGGTGGTGGTGTAGGTGGAGGAGAGGGCTGTGGTGGTGGAGGTGGAGGAGAAGCACGGTGGTGGAGGTGGAGGAGAGGGCTGTGGTGGTGGAGGTGGAGGAGAAGCACGGTGGGGTGGTGGTGTAGGTGGAGGAGAAGCAGGGTGGGGTGGCTGCGGGGCTTAGGCAGGGAGATTAGGGGCCGCGTGTCAGGGAACATTAACTCCTGGGCTCTGCTGGCCTTTGTGTGGGAAGACAAAGGGACACGCATCTCCAGCGCAGCGCAGCGCAGCACTCTCTCTAGCACAGCGTATGGCCAATAGAGTAAAACAGAGCGAAGCGGAACACTCTCACTCTCTCTCTCTCTCTCTCTCTCTTTCTCTCCCTCTCTCTCCTCGCCCTTGACCACAGCGCTCTGGGATTGATGAGTCTTACCACCCAGGCTACCGTGGGGCTCTCTTTCCTTTCTTTTCTTTTCTAGCATTCTTTTCTTTCTCTCTGTCACACACACACACACACACACACACACACACACACACACACACACACACACACACACACACACACACACACAGTCTTTCATGTTCACTCTTTGTCTCTCATTTGTCTCTTTTTCGCCATCTCTCACCTTCTCTCTGAAGAACAGTACACTTTCTCTTTCAATCCTTTTCTCCACTCTAGCCATCTTTCAGTTCCCCTCTGTGTTCCAAACTGTTTGTGTACGGTATGTGCGCATTCAAGTGTGTGTGCTTTATTTTGTACGTACATGTGCGTGCGTGTGTGTGTGTGTGTGTGTGTGTCCACTCAATGCATATCTTTGTTTGGGTTTGTGTGTGCATATATATTTGTGTCAGGGGCAGGTGATAGTCTGTAGGGTTTTGTCAGGCAGGGAGTGTGTGTGTGTGTGTGTGTGTGTGTGTGTGTGTGTGTGTGTGTGTGTGTGTGTGTGTGTGTGTGTGTGTGTGTGTGTGTGTGTGACGGTGGGGTCACGCCCACAGAGGGGAAATGGACTAACGGCTGCCATGACTGACACACAATGGGACGCACACGCGTGAAAGAGGGGGACAGTCGCATCTGCTATCACCACGGTTACGGTCCCCCAGCTCCGCACACTCAGGCCACAGTTTACACAACACATACACATACACACACACACACACACAGCGCACACGCACACGCACACGCACACATAGTAGTCACATGTGCAAGTTTTATCCGACCCACACACAGCTCAATTAAATTGTCACAATAACAACACATGCCACACAGGGCTCGCTTTTATGACATCATCAAACCGTTTCCCCACAGCTTGACATCCCTCGTCTTAGGCACCGTCCCACATGCTCACTTGTTTACTACAGTGTTACATAACGGTGCATAGTGTCGCGTGTTGTTGTTGTTGTTGTCTACTACAAGTGCACTGTGTGGCCAACGAGTCAATTCGAATGGGCTTTACTTACTGACCCAAGTCAAATTTGTATTTGTAGGGATGGGTATTGGCAAAGGGTTCACGATTCGATGCGCATCACGATACACATGCCACGATGCGATTCTATCACGATGCATTGCGATTCATGTACTACTGTGATGCATTGCGATATTTACTTCAGTAAATGTGTAAAATACAGCTTATTTGTCAATTGCTGTGTAGCTTTCATAAGTCAGTTCATTCTATTTAAGCATTTTATCATCTGGGAGAGAGCTTACATCACAACAGAAATATTACCTACTCCCTACTGAACAAAATCAACCCGTGGCAAATAGAATTTTATTGTTATCAAATAATCAATTGTCATGAATCCATGCAGTATATTGAGAAAATAAGTATCACGATACCTTGTCATGAATCGATGCATTGTATTGTGAAAGTAAGTATTGCGATGCATCGATTCGACGATTATTTTGCACACCCCTAGTATTTAGCAGGCGATGAGCTGCATGACAGGTGATAACTGGTTCATCAGGTGGAAGTCAAGTCAGATCGTCAAGTCAAGTGAACTTTATTGCCAAAAATCTATGCAACAGGGTTAACACACAGGAAGTGTTTTGGGCTGTAGTTGACACAAGCAGGGCTTTCATAATATCGCTGGGTCAAAATTAAAGAAGCACTTTTACTCCCTTTTCGTATCAGTGAGAGAGAGAGAGAGAGAGAGAGAGAGAGAGAGAGAGAGAGAGAGAGAGAGAGAGAGAGATGAGGAAGACAAAAGAGAGGAGAGACAGGCAGGGAGATAGGGGGCAGAGATGGGGAAATAGGGAGGTAAATAGAGAAATGGAGAGCTGCTGAAGATTTCTTTAAAATTGACACAAGATATGAGTGAAAGAGAGTGTGATACAGGGGCTTGAATCAGCAAGACCGTCATAGTCGCACACACACACACACACACACACACACACACACACACACACACACACACACACACACACACACACACACACACACACACACACACACACACACACACACACACGGAGAGTGAGAGAGGGAGAGGCCTCTCGCTGAAGTGTTTGCCTGTGTTCACGGCACGTGGAGGAAATAAAACATCCTAGCGTGTCCCCAACCCCCACAGAGCAGCGCGGCATTTCACAGCACCCGCCCCCACCACACACACACACACACACACACACACACACACACACACACACACACACACACACACACACACACACACACACACACACACACACACACACACACACACATCCACATCCACATCCTAATGACTGCCTGGATCTAGTCCAACACTTTTAACTGTTTTTTTTCACTCTGAGAAGTCATTTTTCTACTTTTATCGTCAAGTTTGGTTCGCTTAAATGTATTGGTTTCAGTGTTACAGTGGATTTGTCCACCATTTTCAACTACGGTACCTAATCAAGGGCGCACATGATTACAAATTTGTGGTTATACACTCGCTATGACATGATAAAATTCACATGACAATTGTATTGTCATTGTCTAGCAAATTTGAAGACGCAGAAATGTTGGACTTTTGAGCTTATTACAGCCTAATTAGATAACCAGCGGAGGTCCGATAATGCTAAGTGCTAACTGCGCAATGGAATGGAGGCAATGGAATCCAAACAAGGTTACTTGTGATTTGCCATAAATGCAACATATCGTCACAGCAGTTAGCCTACTCCTAAAAGGCAATGGAATGATTCTCCACTTCCTGTGCGAGTGCTGTTTTTGTAACGGGAGCCTCCTCAGGATTGCTCAAATAAGTCCAAATAAATAAGTTAACGAAGCAAGTTAAAGGCCCACTAAACAACTTTGAATACTCTTCAAATGCTTTCCTGGTAGTTTGGCCCCTTGTGTCTTCCTGAAAACCCACGTCATCATTAAAATGTAAGAGTAATTTAATCTGGGAAGATGTTCGAGACTTTGTGAGACTCCATGTGCTGTGATGGGAATCCAGGTTTTTGCTAGCAGGGTTTCCTGCCCACACGTAATAGAAGCGGCCATGAGTCTTCATTTGCCTCCTAACGACTTGAAAAGGAGATTAATGAGTGAACAAATTACCCAGTGCTCCTTAAAACCACTTTGCTCTAGTCACGTCACAAGTCAGACAAGAAACGCAACAAAGACCAAACATTCCAAAGTCCCCATGCGCTTCAATGTGTTTTTTTTGGTGGAACTCCCTGTTTCGTAATGGGTGGGGGCCCCCTTCTTCTAGTGTTGTTCAACGGAGCCAAATGAGCATAACTGACGTCCATCGCCAGCTGGCCCCTGCAGGCGCTAAGGCGGATGGATGGGCGCTTTTGCAGGTCAGTGGTTCCGCACCGGAACCCCCCATGCCTCAAATACGGGCTCAACAACACCCCTTACTGCGGGGAGTTTGGGACAAACAAGTTGGTTATCTTAGTTCCACCTTTTTGAGCATGGCAGATGGTGATGGGGATGACGAGGGCTTTGTGTACTTTGATGACATTGATGAGGATGTCATTTTGTTTTCATTTTGATCACTAAAATACTGCTGTCTGTCACAATACTAGGGGTGTGAATAATAAACGAAATGTATCGATATATCACAATATAATCTGACGATTGAATCGCATCGCATCGTATCGTGGGGCATTCTTAAGTATCGAAAATAATCGCTGGCCCCTGCCCAGTGCCCTAGCTCCATAACATAATAGAAGTGCAAAGTAATCGGAAAAAAGTCGAATCGAATCGTATTGTATCGTATCGTGGGGCATTTTTAAGTATTGATAATCGAATCGCATGGCATCGAATAATAAGATATGGATATTGAATCATATCGTCATGGAGGCTGTGATTTACACCCCTACACAATACCAGAGTTACTCGCACTAAAACCAAAAGGAAAATGACTTACTACACTCACTAGGGATATTTCAATGCTGTGGGGCTGGTCTCGAGGAAATTAATGTCAACGAAAATCGTTTTAACTCACCGAAATTAAGTATTGCTTATTTGTACAACAATGATGTGTTTTAACACTGAGGGTATGGTTGGTATAATACACTGAAGTAAGTGAATAAAGAAGCACTCATCAGATTTCTTTTTTCGTTTTTAATCGCCTCACATCACAGACGTTTCGGGCTTACAGCCTTCTTCAGTGTGAAATGGCGATTTTATAATACACTGGTATAATACACTGATAATATAGTGACAATAGGTTATGGTGATTTAAATGAGATTTTAAGCATATCAGGACGAATGCCTTTGAGCTGTAACCCCATCAGGAATGTCATTAGGAGTTTGTCCTTTGCTCAGTCTGTTTAGGGTCAAGAGCTCTAGGTGGATGTGTGTGTGTGGTTTGGGGGATGGTATGTATGCATGGTATGCTTATCTCTCTCTCTCGCTCTGTGTGTTTGTGTGTGTGTGTGTGTGTGTGTGTGTGTGTGTGTGTGTGTGTGTGTGTGTGTGTGTGTGTGTGTGTGTGTGTGTGTGTGTGTGTGTGTGTGTGTGTGTGTGTGACGGGACTGGGTAAATGTGTGTTTTAACTTGATGGGATAACAGTCTCCCCAGACCATGTCGAACCTTTGGGCGTAAGTAGATAACTTGAGATCATGGCTTAAGACGGCGACCACATGCTGGGCAAAATACAAAACAACCACGCCTGGTCATGACCAGCAGCGATTAGTGATCATGCTTAAGTCTTGGTGAAGATCAGGAAATTCGTTTGCACCTTTAGAATAGTTTGTAGTTTCTGTTTTTTCCTCAAACCCATGCCATCGATCGATCACCTTCTGAAGGTTTTCAGAAGCAGCTCTTGAGGTGTTTAATCGAATGTTGCATCCATCCTGGTTATGCAATGCAACTAAATGGCCTATTCACCTTAAGTATCCTATGCTATTAAGATTAAGATAATGGGCTGTATTTAGAGGCCCATTTTCACAAAGAAGGATTAAATGGTCACCGCCAAATGTTCATTAGGCTCTTTCCTGTCGGAGTCAGCACCAGTCCGGTTTTAAACAACAAGCAAACAAACAGAAAACACCTAACACCTTCACCAGCTCCCCTGAAAAGATTTGTATTGCATTCTGAATGTAACTTGTAGTTCCTAGAAAAAGTAATTTATTTTTCTGGGGTGCAGAACAATGCCTTTCCAACCATGATAGTCACACGCCTCTGATAGCAGTTAACCCCCCACCAAACATGGGGAGGATGTATTTGCCCTACAATTAGTCGGCAAACCAACCTACCAACCAACAAAGACGATTCATTAACCGTGAAACTGTTGCCTCATGTTCTAGTTTAACAAAGTATCCTATACCACAGTGCTAATGTGTGCTAACCTTGAGGCGGCATTGTTTTCCCAGAGCAAGTTGCACATGGAGGGCTTCCGCAGCCTGAAGGAGGGTGAGGCGGTGGAGTTCACCTTCAAGAAGTCCTCCAAGGGCCTGGAGTCGGTCCGGGTGACGGGGCCCGAGGGGGCGCCCTGCCTGGGCAGTGAGAGAAGACCCAAAGGGAAGAACGTCCACAAACGACGATCCAAAGGAGACAGGTGAGAATGAAATCTCCGTTGGCCTTTATTTGTGTCCTCTTTTTCTCTACCACACTCTGGCAGTCTACCTCTTTCTCATTCTTTCTCTTCAGCTCTCCACCCATCTTTCTTGACCATTCTATTGTCTATCCATTTCTCCTAAATTGTGGAAAACACAGGCCTCAAGAAAGGAATGGGGACATGGTTAGAGAGAGGGGGGGAGGAAGAGAGATCGTCTTTACCGCTCTATCTCTCTCTCTCCCTCCACAAGTTTCTATTGTCTTTATCCGTTTTGCTCAAATCTGGTTTCAAGCCAGCAGTCATGTCATAGTTAGACCCAGAAGGTAAATAAATATTATGGTAGTCTGATTTGGTGGTCTAATGCAGTGTTTTACAACCACTGTGCCGGGGAACACTAGTGTGCCGTGGAAAATTATGAAATGATTGCATTGTTTATATAGGGAATAGGGTTTTATTTTCCGTTAAGATGTACAATTGGTTGTGTGCCTTGCCATTTTGTCCTCGAAAAAGGTGTGCTTTGGCTCAAAAAAGGTTGAAAACCCCTGGTCTAATGCATCCGATACGTTGAATTATGGCTGTTATCAAGGGTTTGTGAAAGCCATGGCTATTACCTGGCTATGCACATACTCATAATTTTATCACATTTTGCCTAATCTGCAGTCAAAGATTGTTTATTGAAAGTCATGACTGGCAGTTTTGACAAGGAGTTGGCTTTGAGTGACATGAAAAGAAAGCAAGCATACTGACCAACAGGCCAGAGGATCGACAAGGTTGTTGCTGTTGTTGTTGTTGTTGTGCTTTTTTTGTCTTAACGAAAGAAGCAGCGGGCAGCGTTTGGGCTGCTTGATCCCCTGTGTGCAATACGGTGGTGTGTCAACTCTGGTCCCCCCCCCTCCTCCACTGCCACCACACTGCGCCCTCTGGGGCCAAGCAGGGTCACTCGGACAGGCTCCACCGCTGACCTGGATCAATAGCTGTTTAAAATATCTCGCTGGCCACTGGGGCATACACGCTGCTCAGCAGATCTAGCCCCATATACTACTACCATCCCCCCATCTTTCACCCCCCCCCCCCCCCCCCCACCCCCTCTCCTACTTCCCTCGCAATCTCTCCTCTCCCTGTGCTTGCTTTCTTTTCCAATTTCTCCCCCTCCTCCATCTTCCCTCATGCTTTTTTTTTCTCTCTGTGTCTTTTTTGGTTTACAATTATGCTCTCCTTTCTCTGTATTTTGATTTTGATTTCTCTCGCTTTCTCTCTCTCTCCTCTATTCCTCATGCTTGCTTTCTCTTTCTTTCTCTATTCCTATTCCTTCCATCTTATTCTCTTTTGTCTACATGCCTCCATCATGCATGCTTTCTCTCTCTCTCTCTCTCTGTGTTGTCGAGATGCCCTCTCTATGTGGTGTGTCGTATTCATATGTCTAAGATTCCCTGCTGAGTCCACCTTCAATGCAAAGATAGCATGTTATAGCGCACCATTGCTACTGAGGCCTTGTGACTTGAGAAGTAAGAGTGTAGTACACAGTACTTAACAAATAACAGCCTCGGTCAAAAACAGAACAAACACTCAACCAGTGAGGATGGATTAGCATAGAAATATTGACATTATGCTGCCCCATGCATGCATTCATCCCTACTTAGTGAGATTTTAAAACTAAGACTTTAAAACTGACATGTTGAAAAACCAACCACAAAAGCCACAACTGATGAGGACTCCACACAAGGAAGAGAAGTTCTGTAGGAACCTCTGTCAGTGTTTCCCACAGAAATTTTGGAAACTATGGGGGCAGCCGGGATTTTTTTTCCCGGGGGGGGGGGGGGGGGTGTATTCACGCAGTGAAAGTGTAAAGGGTCTAAGAGGGTAGGCTGTGCCTTTTCCCCACACACACATAGGTGTACACATTCTACATGAGGGGTGCTGGTCACAGGGCCAGTTTTTCAAAATTCCTCCCATTAAAAGGGCTGAACAACATATTACACATTTATGTCTTTATTCACATTCATTACACATTCATTTCTATATGCAGCCCGATGTCTCCTCTGCCGTGTCAATGAAGGCCTGTCACTTAACTCTTTACAACTGTAAAACAAAGCCTGGGGAGTGTTAGTAAACTCATCCCAACTGTCCCTTCTCTGAAGGTTTTTTTTATTGCTCCCAAACCCAAGTTAACTACAACAACTTGACTAGGCTTTTGATCCCTCTGTCTTTCAAGCACTTGTGGTTTTCTCTATAGGATGTATTTACTCCAGGAGGAAAATGCGATGGAAATCGTAATTCAAATCGTTTTTTAACAAAAACGGAAATACGTTAAAAAAAAAAAATTTTTTTTTTTTATTTTTTTTTTTTACATTTTCGAAACTATGGCGGCCAAATTTAAACTATGGCGGGCCGCCATAGTTTCCTCAATGTATGGGAAACACTGCTCTAGACAACGAAACCCCCACCGCCCGCCCGCCTGCCCATCCCAGGCCCATCTTATCTTACTTTATGGAGTTTCAATGCAGTGTTTAAAAAAAAAAAAAAACGCCGCAAGCCACACAATGATAAGGATTCCACACAAGGACAACATGAACAAAGCCATACAGGCAATCCCATACAACAAAGCCTCTATCACTAGCCTGCCTCTGTCCCAGGGGCGGAACTATCGGAGGGGCAAGCAGGGCATTTGCCCCCGGGCCCAGGGCCCTCCTGTATTGGTAGGGGGGCCCTATTGTGACCACGGCAAGCTGTTTGAGGGGCCACATCAGTGTTTTGCCCTGGGGTCCTGTGTGCAATTGTTCCGCCACTGCTCTGCCCTATCCCATCCCAATCCCATCCTATTCAATCCAATCCAATCCAATCCAATCCTATCCTATCCCATGCAGTCCTGTGGGGTTTCCCTGCCCGCGGCTCCTAATCTCCAGGGGCTGCGGTGCCGGGGGCATTGGCCTTGCAGGGAGTGCAGGGCACGGTGAGGGGTCAGAGGTGTGCTGG
>NC_085861.1:30374938-30477438 GCF_034702125.1 Engraulis encrasicolus | reverse complement strand
CTCCCTCTGTATTTGTTGGAAGCCAATGTCATTGTCATATCAGTCTCCACACCAGAAGGGCCCATTCCTGGGTGTTACACCACTTGCTGTCCGACGAAAGCAGAGGGTGTCTTTTCACTCTTCTGTGTGAATGTTTCTCTGCAGTTTTCTCAGTGGGAAGGGAGCGGGTGGGTGGGTAGGGTACTTGGGTGAGTTGGGGTGGGAAAAGGGTTTTCTTGGGTGGGCGGGTCGTGGTGTTTAAAAGTAAAGGAGGGTGAAGATGATCAAGGAAGATGTAGGGTTGGGGGTGGGGGGGTGGCTGTGGGGGGGATTGGTGCTTTATGTCTTTTTGGCAGCTGCCAGTTTTTTGCAATCGACTGTCCAGATCACCTGGAGCCGAATGAATGAATGTCTTGACCTGAGCCGTGCCTCTCTGTAACTGCCAGGGTTCCCAGGGGTGCAGCATCGCCAGACTCTTTAACGGGCCTCCTGTCCCACTCGGCTGGGTGGGCAGGCGGGAGGAGGGTGTATGCTGGCATGTGCTCCAGGACCCTTTGTCTACCTCATGGGCACGACTTTGCCTATCATCTCACACACACCTCAGGGGTGGATGACTTGACTTCAGACAGGCAAAAAAAAAGTCTTAACCACGTGTTCGTTCCATCAATTTACTTAACCAGCCGATCTTCGAGACGCTCGAATGTTGCTCACGCGACGAGATGAGCCGATGTATTAAAGTCGGCTGTTTTAAGGGCACAGGTAGAACAGATTCGTGGTGAGATTTGTATGTTCTATGAATGTCAATTGTTTCCTACCTATGACTCAGCGATAACCACCTCTACCTCATGTACTGTAGCTCTAACAGCCCTCACCAAAGTATTGTAGCAGGGGAAGGGTGACCGCACCAAATGATTGTTGATCTCAGGGCAAGCGCCAATCAAGCTATAACAATAAAAATATGACTGCAGATAATAGCAAGAGATAAGCGATAGCAAGAGATAAGAAAATAATACTTCTTTATCAATCACCTATGCCTTTCTTCCGCTTTTGTTCTTTCTTTGTCTCTCTCTCTACCTCTCTCTCTCTCTCTCGTTCTTTCTCTCTCCTTCTCTCTTGTGAGTGTGTTTCAATCAGATGCATAGATCTGAGAACTCTTCATCCTAATCCAAAATAGCTCTCACGGAGGCCATGTCAGAGTTTCTCTTAGGAGAGAGGAGTTATAGTGTAGTGTTGTCTTTTTTCAGGGCCCACATAATAACGCCCACTTGTGTTCCCTCCAATTCCTCTTAAGTATAGTGGCAAAACGTTCCAACATATCTGAGAAATGGAGGAGTGGGTGTATGTAGACTAAATTAAGTCTCTTTAGGAAAAAAAAACTGTTGAAGGAGAAGTTGGCAGATCATCTAATATATATGTGTAATTATCAAAAAGTCTCTTTTTATAAAACATTAGTATTTATTTTTAGCCATCCATTTCGTC
Organism: Engraulis encrasicolus; assembly: GCF_034702125.1. Lineage (NCBI taxonomy): Eukaryota > Metazoa > Chordata > Actinopteri > Clupeiformes > Engraulidae > Engraulis > Engraulis encrasicolus. The sequence continues at coordinate 30,475,980 of NC_085861.1, read as the reverse complement.
ACTTCTCCTGTACACCCTAGCTCTTCTCTTTCCTGAATGTCCTATACAATCAGTTGGCTGTCTTTCTCTCATCCCTCCAACACTATTCTCAAATCGTTCTGTATGTTATGTTTTTTAGGCCTCTGTTCATTTTTTTTAATAATGATTTTCTTGTAATCGTTCTATTTTTTTTCTGCTATGCACAATGAACTCCTTGACCTCCATGTCACAACTATGCATTGCACTGAAAGCTAATGCAGGGTTGCTCTGCACTACTTCTTGTGTGAGACTTGATTTCTTTGCGTTGATTTGTTCAGTTACAATCTTATTTTGTATTTTTTGGTAGTACATGTAGGTTTTTTTCTGTATTATCTGTTCTGTATTCTGTTGATTTTTAACCAGTTAAGTAAATGTGTTTGTTATAATGTGATTGCAGTAATCTCTCAGGAATCTCTTAATCTGAAAACTCAGGGAAAATGTCAGATTATACCTCAGATTACCTGTCTATGGAAATATAGGGATCAGGCAGCGACTGTAACCAAAACAGCATGTAACATTCCAGCTCTGAATCATATGTTTGATCTCTTGATATGCATACTTGATATGAATATTCTGTGCCATAACTCTGCATTAAAAGGGCCAACCTGTCCAAACCATGATGTGAATGCTTTATTTCTTAATCGATCATCATGAAAGCCTGTGTTATGTAGTTTGTAACTTCAGCACTGTATTCACGGATACTGCTATCTCACTGGACATGAATTTCACCAGAAAAATGTATGATGAGAAGAGTTTCACATTTACCCTTGGAATAGGGTGACCAGATTTTTGTAGTCTGAAACTGGAACACTTAGTGCGTGACTGAAGGACAATATTTGGCGGGCGGGTCTGGGGGTCCTCCCCCAGGACATTTTTTATTTTTTTTATATGCAATTTCCTGCATTCTGATCAATTTTAGAGGGAGGAATGACAAATCGCAACTGACTCCTTCAGACTTTCTATACAAGCGCTGGCTGCCATTAACTGTGGCAGGTAAACATGTAATCTTTTCCATATATTTACCCTGATAGACATGGCGCAATGTAGTGGGTGGCCAAAACCGGGACATATTTGTGTCCCGAGAGGGTTTGCTCGGGACCTTGGACAAAACTCCAAACCTGGACTGTCCCGGTCAAACTGGGACTTCTGGTCACCCTACCTTGGAAAGATCTTAGGACTTCAATGGCCCAATCTGACCAGCATTGGCCTCCATAAACGTGAAGTGAGGCTTGATGTTTTCTTAGGTGATAGTGGTAGGCCAACATGTTGGGAAGGTTGCTGGTTCGCTCCCCGCTCTGCCTGACAAAGCATCGTAGTGCACTTGTACTTGGGTGCTCAAAGGACTGGTAGAGTGTTATATAAATTTCGATATGCTAGCCTCCTCCATCCTACCACATGGCTGGTGCAGTGGGCATGGCCGTAGCCAGGAGTTTAAAATAAGTGAGGTCCACAGTACGCGCATAGATTTTTTTTTTAAAGGTACACTGTGTAGGATGGTGCCCAGAGTATCTATTGCAACTACTATGCTGCTCATTGAAACTGTGCTGTCTTCTGCCAATTTTGATCTTTTCATGAATATTTGCTAAATAATAAACTAATATTTACTATCATGACCAAGTATGGCCATAATGATGAATACTTAGAATTTGATAGTGGTGGTAAGTATTCATGAAAAAGGTAACTTTTGTGAATGGGCAACATCAATTCTGGAAATAAACTTCTAAAAACATGCAAATATATATATATTTTCTCTAAAAATGAAGGAGGTCCGGACCTCCCTTACCTCATATGTGGCTACGGCCATGGCAGTGGGCATGCCACTAGCCTACCTGCACCCTGTTGGCATGGTCACCCTGTGTTCTCATCTGTGATCTGATAGATCAGGGGTGTCAAACATAAAGCCTGGGGCCGGATGCGACCCGCCAGATGGTTTAATACGGCCCCAGATTTCTGGAGAAAGAAACTACGAATGGCAAAAAAGTAGCCTACATTCCTAGCCCATCATTACAATGGTGCTGCAGGTGAGAACAAAGTTGCCCGTTTTGCTCACCATGTACAGTCATCCACCTCGAGATGAAAGACTAGCAATGTGATTCTGATATGAATCAGATAATAGCAATATTTAGCAATTACTTTACTGGTTCGGCCCACTGGCTGCACATGGCCCCTGAAGTGAGTTTGACATCCCTGTGATAGATGAAATGCAGAGGAGAATTTTTGTTGTGTAAACAGTGTGCTTTTTGTCTTCACAAAGACCAACCGGCCTGACTTCCATGAAGGCCTAGTGAACATTTCTGATTGGGCAATGGCATCCCAACAGCCAATTTGAAAGAATTTGCATGGATTACATGCTGGACAGGAATGCTGGAAAATCACATGAATTATGAACAGCCAGAAGGGCTTCCTCTGAACTGTGTGTGGGTGGGGGCAAGAACACAGGATGGCTGGATGATTGGACGGTTCATGTGTCCAGCAATTGACATGTGAGGGACATCTAGCCAGGCCGTGCCCTCCTAGAGGCGCAACACCTTCAGTGTTGCAACTAGTCAGATCAAGAGCAATGCAAGTACTTTCTGAGCTCCAGAAAAATTGGGAACTCCTTCTACTTTGTCAAGAAGCAAACAACCATTAGCAAACAAAGGGAGGCGGGTCAACCATGCCGTTTGGGAAATGTTAATTGCTATGCTCTTGGTCAGACCAAGTCTCAAAGAGATTTGAAAGTCGATGATAATCAGGCAAGGGGACATCACATTTGATCTAAACCAGTGTTTCTCCACTGGGGGCGGTATAGCCCCCCAGCGGGCGTTGGAGAGCCCTGGGAAGGATACAGTTCAGAGGGGGCAGTGCTTAGTTGTCATTGGGGGCATTAGACCATTTAAAAATAATAATATTAAGTCGGTCATTTGCAAGCTTGTGATGAGGTCAAGTGGGCGTTGGGAGGCTTAGGATGAGGTCCAGGGGGTGTTTGTTCAAAAAAGGTTGAGAACCACTAATCTAAACAAATGTTCATATTGAACATGAATCAAAACATTTCCCTGGAATGGACATTTTCAGAAATGTATAAGTGTCTGCGTCTGTGGCTGTGCAGTGTGCAGGCAATGCAGGAGGAATCTTATTTGTGAATAGAAATGCGCGTGTAACACAAGTATTACGGCAACTAGCCAGTGTCGCATTTATGCAGTTCTTTACGGCAGAGAACATGGCTGCGCCCTGAACCAACCTGACTTTATTTATGTTGTTTTGTGAATAACACTACAATCTATTTGTGCTTACGCAACTGAAACAAAATGAACGGGGCAAATGTGTCATGCTATGCTTTTAGGTTTGTCCGTCTTCACAAACGTGAAATATTACGTGCGAGTATTGCAGGACAACGATTGAAAAGCACCCAGTCTGGAAATGACAGCCACTCTCATCTCTTGTTATCAAGATGCACGGGCCACACAATCCACAGAGGCTATTCAACCAATTCGTTAGTGAGAGGTTGTCGGGGACTGCTGTACAGAAATCACGGAGACCCTTCGCAAGTTGTACAGTAAGAACAATGCATAATTTCACCGTTTGAAAACTATACCCAGACATTAGGCTACTACACCAGTGACTGGAGCTGGACATTGAACTGCCCTTCGTGTAGCAGTGAACTATGTTGTTGCAATGTGTGTGTGTGTGTGTGTGTGTGTGTGTGTGTGTGTGTGTGTGTGTGTGTGTGTGTGTGTGTGTGTGTGTGTGTGTGTGTGTGTGTGTGTGTGATTCTGAACTTACCTGCATAGGTTGGAAAATGTAGACCTGCCCCCAGTTGGTCCCCACAGCGTGCTGGTGAAAATGCTGGCTGCTCCCATCAATCCCGCCGACATCAACATGGTTCAAGGTGCGCTGTAATAATGTCACAGCCAGGTGTTGAGTGCCCACACTGTTTACAGGGCTGCAGCCTACATCCCTGCTGTATGGAGTAAAATCAGTGTCACACGTTTGATCCTATCGTTTCAAAAACAATTCTGTTGAGCCCACAGATGACCCAGGTAAACTCATTCGTTGGTATTTATTTATTTAGTGAAATCACCTAGAGGAGGGAAAAAATGACTGGGTGTCCAGTGTCCACTGTCTTTATCATTAATTGACACCTTGCTCTGCATGTATTAAGACACTTTTGCTCAGTTTGTCACAGTTGTTTTTACCACGTCATATCAGAGACTGCTATTGTTTTTGCCTAGTGCATGGACTTTGACTCTCCATCCTTGTTTTCACAGGCACCTATGCCATCCTGCCTGACCTGCCCACTGTGGGGGGCAACGAGGGGGTGGGCCAGGTGGCAGAGGTCGGCAGCCAGGTGACAACACTGAAAGTGGGCGACTGGGTGATCCCGAGAGACACAGGCCTTGGTGAGACATTAGAGTACTGTTAAGTAAACATTATTGGAGAAGGAGGCATCAGGCATAATGATCAGCCAGATATGTTATACTGTAGTAACATTTGTACCAGTGAGGGAGGTGTTTTCCTGGACTGTGTCTTCGGCATTCCTCTGTCCACCGCATCTCACATCAACAGATGATTTACTCTTCTTAAAAGTGCACTGTGTAATATTTGTAGTTCATTTCCAGAATTCATGCTGCCCATTCACAAATGTTGCCTTTTTAACAATTACTTGCCACCACCATCAAATTCTAAGTATTCTCTATGACTGGGAAAATTGCACTTTTTACAAAAGGTGGTCTTCTCCATTGTCTGCTGTTTTGAACTTCCAAAAATATACATTTTAGCTGCAAAACTTACTGTGCTTTGGTCATAACAGAAAATATTAGTTTATTTTTACCTAGTGAATAGTCATGAAAAGATCAAATTCGTCAATAGGCAGTGCAGTTTCAAAGAGTAGTATAATTGCAATACCTACTCTGACCACCATCTTACACAGTGTTCCAAATGTACCTGTATGCTTGTTTTTGGAATAGGCACGTGGAGGACAGCTGCAGTGCTGAGTGCGAAGGACCTCATTTCGCTGCCTAGCGACATTCCTCTCCTGTCTGCGGCAACGCTTTCAGTGAACCCTTGTACTGCTATCAGGATGCTGTCGGACTTTGAAGACTTAAAACCAGGTGTCGAGATAACACTCTGTTTATGTTTCATGCAGTTAATGAATTTTTAATCAGCATCCTTGCAGGAGGAATCTTGTCTTCTGCATTTCATCCATTTGGGAGTCGTACGCGGTACACAGAAGTGAGCGGTCATCCACCCTGCTCACTCTTTGGACATTGGAGATAGAACATCACAGATTTCCCTTAATTTATTTATCACTTGGGTAGAATTCTTTACTCATGCGTCCTTGTCTCATACACAATCTGATAAATATCTTGCTTTCAATCCTATTATGAGGTGTACTTCTAAACCTCTCCCATAGGTTGTGTTCAGTCATCCAATGTTCAGAGGAGTAGATGTGTGCACATCCCTCCCGATGGGCCAGGTGCAGGACAATAAAAGCAATAATCCAGGTAAAAAGGAATAAAGTCCGCAAACACTGCTTGTCTTCTGTGAAAATTTAATAGCAAGAGTGCAACGTTTCGACCTTCAGGTCTTCATCAGGCAGTGTTTGCGGACTTTATTAATATAAATTCCTTTTTAACTGTGTTCAGTCATCCACCATAAGGAAGAAAAATCCGCACTCACAAATTGCGTCTCATTATTTATTTATATTACCACCATGTCCAAAAAGCAAACGCGTTTCGGCTATCAGGCTTGATAGCCGAAACGCGTTTGCTTTTTGGACATGGTGGTAATATAAATAAATAGTGAGACACAGTTTGTGAGTGCAGATTTTTCTTCCTTAAGTTGATACATTTTATCACGCACCCAAAGACTTTCGTTTTTCCAAGAAGTTGAGCGCGTCCTTTGCCAAAACTTGCAGTCATCCACCATATCAGTGGGGCACCATCCTGACCCATGTCCAATTTTGAGCCTCAGTAGGTGTCTTGGCCAGTAAGTAAGTGCTACGTTGTCCATTCCCAGGTGACTCCGTGATTCAGAACGCAGCCAACAGTGGAGTTGGCCAGGCTGTCATCCAGATAGCTGCAGCCAGAGGAGTTCACACCATCAACGTGGTCAGAGACAGGTGAATGGCAATATTTAAAGCCACACTATGTAGATTCTTCAGTCATTTTTCCATAGGGGTTTGAAACGGAATAGCCCTGCATCAGTATTCATAGAAACTAGGGCTGTAACGATATTGTTCTGGCTACGCCAACTATAATCTTCTAAATACTTGAAAAGACTTTTACTTTGACAAATGTTTACATCCCAAGGCTCAGAATGTTAGCATGTTCAGTATGGTTTGACAGTTACAACTCAGTTACGTGGTAACCTCCCGTATGCAGTTTCAAGGCAATCTCTTTTAACTGTTCTGGCCTCACAGGTCATCTGCTAGCCAGGCAGGTAAACAAACCTTCCATAAATGATGAACACGCAACCTTCGGTTGCGTGTTCATCATTTATGGAAGGTTTGTTTACCTGCCTGGCTAGCAGATGACCTGTGAGGCCAGAACAGTTAAAAGAGAAGACCGGTGATGAAGCTGCAGAGATGACCCGACTGCATGTCGTAACCGGTGGAAGCCCGACTCAGTGCAACAACAGCAACGTCACGTCTACGAGGAAGGTAAAACACATCCATAGCCATGGACAGGACAAAACGCATTCCGTCAGATCAGCGGACCCTCATACAAGTACAGCTTCATTAGCATGGCAGCAGCTACTGCACGCGCTAAAAGCCCAAGCCGCGCAGGCAAGAGCGGTCTACTCACGACAAGAGAAATTGAATTAAAAATGGAAAAGGCCCGACTGATTACTGCAACACTCATCGCCTTAGAGAGGGACAGAGAGGCAGAGGCTGCCATGGCTGAAGCAGCTGTAATGGAGGCTGCAGCTGTAGACTTTGAAAAGGAGTACAGACCAGAGACACTACCTGCACAAAGTTCAGAACAACGCACCAAGGACTATGTAGAAAGACACAGCCACCACGGTGGCAGCTCACGATCAATCCAACCAGACTTGCATCAAAGTGCTGAGCTGAATCACCACCTTGTGGAGGTGACGTGTGTGTGGATATATCTCATTTTGAGACTCTGAGTAACCAGTCAGGCTTGTTTACCCACAAATCTAGACATGGTGACAGTGACAGCACCCCACTCAGATCATCAGGCTTACCCGCTCACACATCCAGGGAGAGCAGACTACAGTCCTCCTCCAGGCTTACCTGCCTATATGCACCTCAGCGCTTACTGGCAACAGCCATCTCCCAGACCCAGATCACCTGACGACGCACCCCAGCACACGTCTACAGCCATTCCTAGACCCGAATCAACCAGCTACGCACCCCAGCACACCGACTACAGCCGTCCCAGACCCAGATCACCTGACCACGCACCCCAGCACACCTGGCCCAGACCCCGATCACCTGACATCGTACCCCAGCACACCGACTACAGCCGTCCCAGACCCGGATCACCTAACCAGGCACCCCAGCACACCGACTTACAGTCATCCCAGACCATATCGCCGGACGACGCACCCAGCACACCGACAACAGCCATTCCAGACCCGGATCACCTAACCAGACACCCCAGCACACCGGCTACAGCCATCTAAGACCCAGATCACCTGACTACGCACCCCAGCACCCCGTCTACAGGCATCCCAGACCAAGATCACCCGACCACACACCCCAGCACACCGCCTACAGCGATCCCAGACCCGGATCACCCATCTACGCGCCCAAGCAGACCGACAACAGCCATTCCAGACTCGGATCGCCCAACTACGCACCCAAGCAGACCGACAACAGCCATCCCAGACCCGGATCACCCATCTACGCACCCAAGCAGACCGACAACAGCCGTCGCAGACCAGGCACTACCCACGCACCCAAGCACACCAACTACAGCCCTCCCAGAGCAAGCTCACCTGCCAACGCATCCAGACATCCTGAGCCCAGCCCTGTTAGACCAGCTTCACCTGCCCACGCGCCAAAGTACAAAGAACACAGCTCTTCCAGACCAAGCTTACCTGCCCACATGCCCACGCACCACAACTACAGTCCTCCCAGACCCAGACCACCCAGAGTACCTAGTACGAAGTCAACTACTGTCATCAGGACTGACCAGGTTCGATGACGAGCCTGAAAATTACTTATCCTGGAAAAGCTCATTCATGAACACGATCGAGAACCTAGATCTGAGAGCAGGAGAAGAGCTAGATTTGTTAATACGGTGGTTAGGCCCAGAATCTGCAACACACGCACGCCGCATTAGATCTGTAAATGTGAGAGATCAGGCAGCAGGATTGTGGCTCATATGGGAGAGGTTAGAGGAAATGTATGGTGCGCCCGAAGCTATAGAGGGAGCTCTCTCTTCACGAAACTGAACAGTTCCCTAAAATATCACACAAAGAGTACCATAGGCTTAGAGAGCTGTATGATTTGCTGTTGGAGATCGACTCTGCAAAGCACGAAGGCTACCTACCTGGTCTATCCTACCTCGACACAGCAAGGGGGATAAATCCAATAGTGGAGAAACTGCCATACGCACTTCAGGAGAGGTGGGTCACGGAAGGTTCGCAATACAAAGAGAAATATAGGGGTTTATTTACCCCCTTTTGATGTCTTTTTGGAGTTTGTACGCAGGCAAGCAAAGGCACGTAACGACCCAAGCTTTAGCCTTCTCACCCATACCACAGCAAGCAGGAAAGATAAGGTCAGTGAAGGCGGGCTCGCAGTAGCAATGCAAGATCAGTCTCTGTGTATAGAACGGACATTGCCCACTCACACTCCAACACTGCAAACGAAGATCCAGAGAGACAATGCCCTCTACATCTAAAGCCACATTCCCTGCAAGTATGCCGGGGTTTCAGAGAAATGTCAATTGATGACCGAAAGAGGATTTTACAGGAGAAGAACATATGTTTTAAATGCTGTGCATCAAACAAGCATGTAGCTCGCAATTGTGAGGCAGTAATCAAATGTACTGAGTGTGACAGTTATAGGCACCCAACAGCCCTGCACCCAGGCCCAGCTCCATGGAGCTCCACGATCTCGCCACTCCCATCAGAGAATGGCGGGGAGAGCGATTAAGTATTAGACATTGTTGTTGTGATAATATGGCATCTCTAAAGATACCAAACGGGGAGTGTTCTGGCTACGCCAACTATAATCTTCTAAATACTTGAAAATACTTTTACTTTGACAAATGTTTACATCCCAAGGCTCAGAATGTTAGCATGTTCAGTATGGTTTGACAGTTACAACTCAGTTACGTGGTAACCTCCCGTATGCAGTTTCAAGGCAATCTCTTTTAACTGTTCTGGCCTCACAGGTCATCTGCTAGCCAGGCAGGTAAACAAACCTTCCATAAATGATGAACACGCAACCTTCGGTGTCCAGCGTCTTTTATGGGGTTTGTTTACCTGCCTGGCTAGCAGATGACCTGTGAGGCCAGAACAGATACACTCAACTCACGATTCAGTCCGTATCACAATTTTTGACCTACGGTTCGATACACCCCACTATTTTTTAAATCTATGAGAACTGATAGTTTATAGATAGAATAGGTTACAAGAGGCTACTAATAATATTTTGAATAATAAAGTTGAACAATTTTAAGCACTATCACATTATATCATGTGGTTGTTTTCTGGACTGAAAGGTAACAAAACTTTGAAAGAGCGTATCACGATACTGCCTCCTTGCATTGTGATACAGTATCATGACTGCGTTCGATGCAGTATCAAAGTATCGAAGCACTTAATTATATCACATTTCTACATTACTACAACATTTCTACTTCAACATATCTCAACTTGGTCTTTGGTAGTTTTAGTTATCACTCTGCCTACAAGAAATGAAATTAATCTGTGTATCATTAGGAACTACAGACACGTGTTACTCTCCTTCATACTTCATTCCTGCATAATATGTCTCTAGCCAGAGGAGGGCAGCAAAGATAATTCAACTGAGCCTTTCACCTTGTTCTAGATTACTGAGCCACTGACTTTATTTTAAGACACCTTTTAAAGAAAGATTTGTTAAATCTGTCAAAACTGCTTAGTGTTGCGCTACTTAGTGCTGTGTAGTGGTGCTTTTTAAATGTCAAAACTACTTAGCACTGCTTTTTGTGTCGCATATAATTGTCAATTTTTTTCCTGTCACAAATGTACATTTAAAAGACCAGAAATGTATGGAAGTAGCCTTTATACAACACATTCCATTTTGGATGTTCCTGTCTGTCTGATTGCAGTCACTTTCTCCCTCTGTGTATTTGCCAGTGAGGTTCTTTTTTCCTGCCTGTCCTGTACATCTATTTTTTCCAGCTATTACAGCTTTAACTTATCTGGGAAGGCTGTCCACAAGGTTGAGGAGTGTGTAGGATTTTTCTATGTTTCTTCCAAAAACACATTGGTGAGATCACACACTGATGTTGGTCGAGAAGACCTGGCTCTCAGTCTCCGCTCTAATTCATCCCAAAGGTGTTCTCTTGGGGTCAGGTTTGGACTCTGTGCAGGCCAGTGAAGTTCATCCATACCATACTCTGTCATCCATGTCTTCATGGACTTTGCTTTGTGCTCTGGTGCACAGTCAAGTTGGAAGAGGAAGGCCCGTGCTCCAAATTGTTCCCAACGACATTGGAAGTATGCAATTGTCCAAAATATTATTGTGTCCTGATCAGGAACCAAAAGGTGGACCAATATACCAATAGCAGTTAAGTTCATATGTGAGTCAAGGCAGGTTAGCAAAGTCTTTTTGTAATATAGTGTAGCTGTGTGTGCCCACTCTCTCCCTCCATGTCTTTGCCAGACCTGACCTCCAGCAACTCACAGACAGGCTGAAGGCTATGGGGGCCACTCACGTCATCAAGGAAGAGACGCTCAGGCGCCCAGAAATGAAGGAACTGTTTAAGGTCAATAAACACTAAAAGTGAATTAAACTCTTTGTCTCTGTGTGTACATTTTTATCTTTACTAAATCCTTGTCTCACAAATAAGCCAATTTTTACAAACCTTATCAACTTATCAACCAACATACCAATTATAGTTGTTGATAAAATGTAAACATAGCCCTCTGTGATAATTTGGGGAAATTACTTACTTCATGTACTAAAGTAAATAGAAAATACTGTACTGTACCCGTATGACAAATGTGACAAATGTTGTTTCTGCCTTTGCAACAGACTTGTCCTCGTCCAAGGTTGGCTCTCAACGGTGTTGGAGGGAAGAGCGCCACAGAGCTACTTAGGCATCTGCAGTGAGTAGCAACAAGCAGCAGTACTCACACTTCAAGTAACCATTTCAACTAATTTATTGCAAATGATCCGGATAAAGGCATCAAATGCAATAGTTGTACAGTGCCCTCCATAATTATTGGCACCCCTGGTTGAGATGTGTTAAAAGCCTTAAAATAAATTCAGTGTTTATTGCAGAAGAATACTGTCACACTGAAAATTTTAGGAAAATGTAGCCTTCAACTCAAATGAATTGTAGGAAAATAAAAAAAATCCCTGACTAAAAAATAATTCTTTTTCATTAAATCACCTGTTCCACAATTATTGGCACCCTTAACAATTCCCAGGAAATAAATATAATTGAAGCATTTCTGTCATTTCTACAGTAGTTTACAAAGTTTTCCAGAGTATGTAGGAACATTTAATTAGTAATTCATCACTTCCTGTTTCCCTGGGGTATAAATATGATGTGACACAGAGGCCATTTCTCTTATCCACTCTTAAACATGGGAAAGACAAAGGAACACAGCATACAAGTGAGGCAGATGTGCGTCGACCTTCACAGGTCAGGCAGAGGCTACAAGAAGATTGCCACTCAACTGCAGCTGCCCATATCTACTGTGAGAGGAATAATTTAGAAGTTCAAAACAACTGGAACAGTGGTAAACAAGCCTGGACGAGGACCCAAGTTTATTTTGCCACCACGCACAGTGAGGAGGATGGTAAGAGAAATCAAAAGATCTCCAAGGCTCACTGTTACAGAATTACAACAAATGGTAGCATCCTGGGGTCACAAAGTCTCCAAATCAACCATCAGGCGCTGTCTACACGCCAACAAGCTGTTTGGGAGGCATGCACGGAGAAAACCTTTCCTCACCCACAAACATAAACGCAAGCGTCTGGAGTTCGCCAAGCGGTATTGGGGCTTCAACTGGGACCGTGTGCTTTGGTCAGATGAGACCAAGATTGAGCTTTTTGGCAACAAACACTCTAAGTGGGTCTGGCGTGCCACGAAAGATGCGCATGCTGAAAAGCACCTCATACCCACTGTGAAGTATGGGGGTGGGTCAGTGATGCTGTGGGGCTGTTTCGCTTCCAAAGGCCCTGGGAAGCTTGTTAGGGTGCATGGCATCATGAATGCTTTGAAATACCAGGACATTTTAAATCAAAATCTGTTGCCCTCTGCCCGAAAGCTGAAGATGGGTCGTCACTGGGTCTTTCAGAAAGACAATGACCCTAAACATATGGCCAAATCTACACAGAAATGGTTCACCAGACACAAAATCAAGCTCCTCCCATGGCCATCTCAGTCCCCAGACCTCAACCCCATTGAGAACCTGTGGGGTGAGCTGAAGAGGAGAGTACAGAGGAGAGGACCCAGGTCTCTGGATGATTTAGAGAGATTCTGCAAAGAGCAATGGCTGAAGATCCCTCTTTCTGTCTTTTCCCATCCTATGAAACATTATAGGAGAAGATTAGGTGCTGTTTTGTTGGCAAAAGGGGGTTGTACAAAATATTAACAACAGGGGTGCTAATAATTGTGACACACATTATTTGATGTCAAATAATTGTTTCTTTATGTGGGATTTTTTCCCCACTGAATAAATGCACTTGTATTGAAGGTTGGATTTTTCTCTTTTTTTTCCATTAAGGTCCCATATTATTTAGAGAAAAATAATAATAATTGGAAGCTAAAAAACACATCTCAACCAGGGGTGCCAATAATAATGGAGGGCACTGTATGTATAACAAACAACAGTGTGGCATTCAACCAAACCTTGTATGGCTCGAAGAGTGCCACAGAACTACAGAGGCATCTCCAGTGCGTACCGGCAATCGGTAGTCTTCACACTACACACAAGTCACTATTTCAATTAGTTTTATAGAAAATTCTCTGTTAAACTAGACCAAGGGTGTTAAACTCATATTGACCGAGGGCCAAATTCAAAATCTGGAGGGAAGTTGTAGGCCGAACTCAGTACTGTATATATATATATTTTTTCAAACAGACTAAAATTGTGAATAACTGCCTTCTAAAAGCATGTACATGAGTGAAGTACGTAGTATGACAAAAAAAATCGTTAACGGTCTTGTTGCATAATTGTCATCAAGTGTTGCATGATATGTCATAAATATGTTAGAACTGAACAGATTAATAATTTGCTGTGTCCTTGACTAGGACTGGAGGTACAATGGTGACCTACGGGGGGATGGCAAAGCAGCCGGTTACAGTACCTGTGGTGAGATTACACATTACTCAGCCTCTAATACTTCTCATACTCATACTCATGTTATTTTAGAATTTTTCATTTGGAATTAACGGGCAGGTTTAGTTTCTCATAAACTACTCTTAGAATGTTTGTCATTGCATGCATATATTCATATTCAAAGTATATGTATAAGCATTTTTTTTATTTATAGTTAAGTATAGCCATGTTATCTCACAACACTCCTGTATACTGTACATTTACAGTTCTTGCTTAAGCACATAATTAGTATACAGTTCCTGCTTATGCACATACGTAATTTATTTAATTCATTTGATTATTGATGGTTATCTCCCCCCTCCTTTGCAGAGTGCACTGATCTTCAAAGATGTGAAAGTACGAGGATTTTGGGTCACACGCTGGAAAAAGGACCACAGTCACGGTACAGTGTTCTGGCCAACTAAACCACACTAAACCACAAACGCCAATAAATCACCAGTAAAATCTACTTTGTACAACATTAAATCACGTAGCCTCATAAACTGCACAGATCCACCAGTGGAACACAATATTACTACTACCATAATACAACACACATGACTACGACATTACATAGCTGCACGTTATGACTTGGTCATTGCCATTCTGGTAACAGCACATTTATAACAGGCACCTTGTCTTTGTGATGCAGTGGATGAGTCACTTGATTAAATTGAAACACACGCCGTCTGATAATCACATCTCATATAGTCAACCTGTAATGTGCTGTCAAGGGCGGGAGAGTATAGTGCGAGATAATATATCAGGGTTGTGTTGGGAATGAACAGGTGAAGCAAACATCACTGATAATTTCCTGCGTGCCATGATGTGACCATCCGGCTGTCTCTTTCCCTTCAGACGAGAAATTAAGTTTTATTTATCCTTCAAAAATTACAATTTGATGTGTAACAAATATTAATTGACCATGAAGATGAATACGTAGACAAAAACATGCTTCAAAAACGTGGACATGATAATAATCTATGACAATCTTTCTTCCTTTCTTTCTATGACAATCTATGACAATCTTTCTTTTTTCCTTTCTTTCTTTCTTTCTCTATGACTTCTTTCTTTCTCACAGATGAAACGGCTGCGAGAGGTATGCTTGACGAGCTGTGTGCCCTCATCCGAGCGGGGAAACTCACCGCCCCTGCCTGCACTGAGCACGGCCTGGAGGACTTCAAGAAGGCCTTGGACGCAGCCATGCAGCCCTACACCTCAGCCAAGCAGGTGCTGCTCATGTGATCATAGCACACAAATCAGAAAAGCATTTGTTTCTTTGTATGTTTCAGAGATATAAATCCCAGTTCATAGTACAGTGGGGGGAAAAACGTGCTACATTTTCCTCTACCCATGCTTGTTTTGACTGAGTGGTTAATCTGTCTGTGCTTATCTGACCTAGAGATGGTAAGATCACATTCAATGAATTTGCAGTAAAATGTGACGGGCTGTTTGTTTGCAGAAGCCATGAGGTATTTCAAGAAGGTGGCTCATTAGCACGCCAGGTTGAGTTCATCTAGAGCAGGGGTGTCAAACAGAGGGCCCGGGAGCCAGGTGCAGCCCGCCTGATGGATCAATCCGGCCCCAGACTTGTAGAGACAAAAAAAAAGAGAAAACCAAAACTAAGCCTGAAAATTGTTACATAGTTGCTGGAGATGTCTGAGAGTTCAGGTTTTTAGTACTTGAGACCAAGTTTGCCTTTTTTTGCTTGCCAATTACAGCCAATACTCATGATATGGCTATGGTCTACTAAAATTCGATTCTGTTATGAAGAAGAAATGTACGATATTTGCCATATCTTTAGTGGAGTGGTCGGGCCCACTTCAGACCAAATAATTGGCTGTATGTGGCCCCTGAACCAAAATGAGTTTGACACCCCTGATCTAGAGGTAGTGGTCAATCAGCTAATAAAAGAGCCTGCTGTCCACATTTTCACAAGGAAATGACAGCTGCAGCCTTTGAACTAGCCATTTTTTCCCGCTTTCTGGGGTCTATACTAAGAAGCTGGTTCAGGAGTAAACCAGGGTAAGAGGTAATCATCTAATCTAATAGAAGAGCCTAGAGTCCTCATTTACAATTAAGAATGAGGACTCCAGGCTCTTCTATTAGGTGATTTACCTCTTCACTTAACCTGGTTTACTCCAGAGCCAGATTCTTAGTATAGGCCCCCTGTAGATTAATTTATCCAGGATTATAATATAACCATGTGCTTGGAATACCCCACAGGATTGACACCTCTGGTTTGTTTGTATGCGATCGAGTTGGTCATTCTCACCGAGCTCATGTCACTGCACTCTCCCCAAATTTCCTGCATCTCTCTCCCTGTCATATCTAACTTGAGCGGCCATGTGAAAAAAATAATAAAACATGTAATTACATAACAGTCCAAAGTCCATATGTTATCAGAGGTTTCGTCATATGAAAAAAGCGGTTGCTTGTAAAATCTGTTCATGTGCTGAGGAAATTAATTAATTGGAGAACAATGTAAAACAACAATGACCGTGTTCATCTTCACACTGCACGACTCTAGTGTGCTTGTTGTGAAATAAACATTTACAACCTGTATTAAATGGACACTTGGTAAAACAGACTCAATAAAGCAATATATTTTTATTGTTCTGAAATGTTTATCGGATATGGTTATCAGATTGCTTTGTCCAACAATCAAGCACATCACTGGCTGTGCTTCAGGTTTTTTGCTCAAACGCACAAATGATGTGATACAAGAACAGACTCAATAGTCTCCTCTTGGGCAGTTTTTGTTTGTACAATTTTAGGAGAAAACATTTAAAGTTGCTTGGCAAACGAGGTCAATGGACGGATAAGTTCTTTATAGGGCATTTAAATCAAAGGTCACACTTGTTTCACAACAAGTGAACGCTGCTGCACAATACATTTGTGTAGTAAATGTTTGGTACACACAGCATGCCACGAGACATAAAGTTCAGACATGACATGCCTGAATCATTATCTTCCTTTAAAGGTATTTACCACCACAGCGTCCTTTCGCCAAGTGGGATTGCCATTATCATATCATAGCAATATTTACAGATTACTTACAGTAAACCCTGTATGAGCTGGCATATGGCTTATCAAATTCAGAAACAATGATGCACCTATAACTTTACAAATCAGACACTGTATGAACTTAAACTAAAAACAAACACTTAAAATGTACATAATTAGTTTCAAAGAGTTGTGTTGTGCAGGCAACTTTTTCTTCAACTCTCTTGAAATACAGATTTTAAAAGTAATATTGTTTGGCATTATCAACATTATCAGCATAGTTGAACAAAATATACATAATGCATTATTTCAAGTGTAATTTTACAATGCGTTGAAAAGACATGACCTTGAACAGAACTGTATCGTTATAACCTAGCGTTATAACCTGAGCCAAGCAGTGTTGAACACGGCTGCCAAAGCTGAAAGCAATGTCACTGCCAGGCCACTAGTTGGCACCACTGCTGCCACCCCACTCACACACTCCTCATACGCTGCCTGGTCGATCTCCCTGGTGCTACAGACGTGGTCGAGACGGCAGTCCGCGTCACACGTAGACAGGTCATAGCTGACGGAGTTCAGCTCATAGTACTTCTGCAGGACGCACGACTCCTGTTCCATGCGCACCAGGATGCGGTGCATGGACGCTGGAGAGCCGTCGGGAACGCGGAACGTCTCCGTCAGGCGGTACTCTTTCTCCCACCGCGCCCGAGCCATGTTGGCATAGGTCAAGTTTAGATAATACGTCACCATGTCCTAAGGAGATTGATGACAAATACATTTGGAAATCATCATCATCATCATCATCATCATCATCAGCTGCTGTGGAGTGGGCATGTAATTAACAGCGTATGAAACCGAAATCACATCCTAAATAAAAACTAGGGATATCAAAAGGAATTACATCGGCTGCTAATGTATTTTATTATTCAAAGCCCCTATACTGTATAGTTCATAAATGGAATTGTCTTTCTTTCAAAGTACGGGAACACGTAATGTGTGCATGACGGGCGCCAAAGTTAGTTTACATGTGTCTTTCACCATGTTTAAATTTGAAGAACTACTGGTTTTACAAATGTTCATACTGTGCTGACGAGTTGAAAAAATACCTGATGTTTCTTTAACATGTAATGAACTGTACAAAACAATGGCTCTTGGGTCTAGGCAAGTAGTCCATGCTGCCTTACCTGGATCTGGAGCGAGTCTGTGTCGTATTCAAAGATGCGGATGCCAGGGTTGTTGGCACCATCCACCACTCCTGGCAGAGTGGTCTTCCACGGAGTCACCCCTGGGGTCAGGAACAGGGTACTTACAGGAGAACCTGCCAAAGGGAAAACAAACCTCTTATAAGAGAAAGATACCCAAAGCAATGGAATGTGTTCAAGTTCGGTCTCCTAAGGGGGCATTGTCCCTTCCTACTTCTTCTCTTTCTGTGGTGCTTGATGGCAGCTTGCATAAGATGTGGCCTACCATCCAATAGTGCTAAGGGAACTCCATTTATTCTCAACTTTAAGTCTCCTAAAGGTCATATGGATCCCGGAAAAGTACGACCTTGACTGCTCTACTAGAAGATTTTGGGGGAAACCACATGGCTGTAACATACCCATACCCATACCAAAGGCAAACTGGATTCAGAAGTTACAACGCAATATCAGAATATTCCTAGTTCTACCTGTGGGACTTTCAGTTTCAGAAAACAGAAAAAACAAACAGCTCTAGCGAGCGGATAACTACACAGCACAGGATAGCATTTTTCTAATACCAGGTAGCCCATTACTGTTCCTCTGTGTAAGACATGAGTGGGGAACCTAAGGCCGGTGGGGGTCTGTTGTAAAGGTGTCCACCTTCAAGCCTAAAGTGCTGAGGGAAATCCTGGTTTGTGTTCATAGTACGGCCCTTGAAGGACCTTACAAAATATAAAGTGACCTCTCGAATGACAAAGGTTCTCCACCCCTGATGTAAGAGATGACAATACTTGTAATGGCAACCAATTGCAGAAAGGATTAATTTGATTGTTTTTGTTTGGTTGAAAAGTGTTGGCGACGTATACCTTCGGCGTTGTACACCATGCGGAAGCAGTCCGTGTGATGGTGGCCAAAGAACTGGCCCATGATGACCGCGTGGTGCTTCCTGGTCAGCTCCAGGTAGCGCAGGTTGAAGTTTGGACGGAACCACATGTAGCCTCGCTTCTTCTCAAAGTACCCTGGAGGAATGTGTGCTACGATGTACACCTGCAACACAGCAGACAGATCACACAATCCAGTCAGTCAGTTATCATGTTTCTCAACAGCAGTAGTAGTATTTATATACAAAGCAATACTTAGACTTCTGCTATCTTACTTCTGCAGCCTAATCTCAGTGAGGAACATTGAATGGTATGGTATGCGCTCCAAAGGCTATTTGTTACTTTCTGTCCCTTGCTTTTGTACAGAGCAGGGGAAAAGGGTCTTTATGTTTTCTGCACCTGCCTCATGGAACAACTTGCAAAAGGACTTGAAGTTAACACATTTGATTCCATTGAGCGATTTTAACTCCAAGATGAGATCACTGGAGACTGATTCACTTGCCTGTAACTGTTTTAATTGATTTTAATTGTGTCATTTGATTTGTATTTTAATGCAACTGGAAATGTATTTGTGTAACTTGTGCCGTCACTTGGCCAGCACACCCTTGTAAAAGAGATTTTTAATCTCAACGGGTTTATTTTCCTGGTTAAATAAAGGTTAAATAAAAATAAAATAGTAGTAATGTTGTAGGAGTAGGAGTAGACAAGAGAAGTAAAAGTGGGAGTAATAAACCCTTACCTACAGATGTTATACATCACTCTACTCTGTATTATGATCAGCTAATTCTGAGCTGGTGGGAAGGGTTTGTTTTAAAACAACATAGTCCTCATTACCTACCTCATTAGGTACAATGGGATGACTGGAGTAATAACAACTATGTAATAGCATGTACTGCGGTTGTCCTTACGGGGGTCCCCAACCTTTTTGCATCGGAGGGCTACCAAGGGCTACCCGAGGGCTAGTGATGGCTACCCGCGGGCTACTTGTTTGTTCGAAAACCTCTACGTCTTGACATTCTTCAAGAAATCACACTATGATTGAATGATTATTTGCTGATAGGTTATAAAGAAGTATTCTTTACAGGTTATAAAGAAATAATCTCATGTTTAAATGAAGAAAAACCTCAACTGTGACTAAAATCTAGCCGTCGTGACTGTTTATTAACATCCTTGGTGGGCACCTCAGAAGCTCTTGGAGGGCTACCTGGCGCCCGCGGGCACAACGTTGGTGACACCACTTCTACTTTTACTTTTACTTCTGACATCTGACCCCATGTTAGAGACACACACGGAAGTAGGCAGCACTAAGGGGAACTCTGCAGATATACCGACCTTCTCTTTTTGATTTGCTGCATCGGTTAATATTTCATCCATCCAGGCGAACTGGTCAGCTGGATCGGTCATGCTCTCCGTGGCTTTGTTCATGACGTAATACAGGTTGGTGTTGAGCACCATGATTCTGTATCCTGGACGATTCAGGAGCTTCTCTGTATAGTAGCCACCTGGAGAGGACATAAAAGAACAGGAAAGAGGGGGAACTCAAGTTAAACTTTACATTCGTATTAGATCACATGTGCTTAAGTACAGAGCAGTGACTACAGACATTGGGTAATAAGTAATTCAACTGCAGTGAGAAGACTGATGGGATAGCACAGGGCACAGTATTTCTAATGAAATCTTTCAAATTTCTGTTTTTGTTTGTGTGTGTGTTTGTGGCCATATGTGGAAAAAGTGTGTGCACACATGCTATTTACCCTTCTCTAGGCCATCTGTTTCTGAGAATACTGGTTTCTTACTTCTCTCAGGGTGTGCATTGTACATAACTTCTCTGGAGTTCCAACTGTAACTGTAACCATTTATGGAGGTCAAGACATTCTCCTATCAACTTCAACTGACTTATTTGCTTGCCAATAAAACATTACTGCATTGGTATGTTTCGAGCCAAATATAAACAACACAAAACACATGATCTTCATCTACGTATGATAAGGCAGGCTGTTATCTCGGCAGTCTTCTTCAGGATGCACATGTTTCCAGAAGTCAGTCGTAGGAGCGATAAGAACGCTGTTCTTGGGCTATTCATATCCGTGGTGTTTATGTAACCTGGTTCGATCTCATCTCAGTATATCGGCCCTATCTGCCCCCTGTCTACCGGTAGTCAATAGTTTTCCCATGTTGCCATACCTGTTCTGAAGAGGGTGTAGGAGTCTGGTTCCAGCCACTGTTTCCACATCTCTGCTGTCTGGTTGTAGATATAATTCTCGCCTGCTGGCAGCTGGCTCTTAGGGTGGTAGTCATGGTTTCCAATAGCAGGGTACACCTTGGTGTCTAAAGAGGGGGAAAGGAATATTGCTTACATTTTTTATTTACACCAAATACATTTATTTGTGCTCTTAAGAGTATCAGTACAACAATTAGTACATCAGTAATCTGTGTTTTTTTTTTTTTTTTTTTTTTAATCCGAGATTTAATTGTATAATTTATTTAGGAAGATTATTTTGTCTGAAGGGAAAACAATAATGACCTAACATTGTTTGCTATGTAGAAACACGTCATCATAATGTAATCACCACGAAAACAAAACATAAGTAGTTTTGAATGGCATAATGATTTACTTGGGAAGACAATGTTGATTAGATCAGTCAAGTTGGCCATAATGGACACCACTTTCTCCTCTCCCAGGTCCGCATCGGGCACGTGTGGCGTATCATCCCTAAGCACAAATAAAAGGCATTGGTAACACTTTAGAATAATGGATGCAAAAAAACATTATAAAGACTTAATAAATAATTAACTATTGATGAACAAAACATTAACAAATGTTTGTAAATGATTAGGAAATGTAAACAAATGCTTGTAAATCACTAGGAAATGTTATGTTAATATTTCATATTTATCAAACATTTACAAGTTTCTTGTAAATGAATAAAATAGTCTGTTATAAGGTGTGTAAAATCTTGAATATATCATTTGTAGATATTTTATAAAGCATTAATAAAACTTAGTTAATAATACAAACATTTGTTAATGTTTTATTCATCATTAGTTAATTATTTACTGAGTCTTTACTAAGGAACATTATTATAAAGTGTTACCAAGGCATTTAATATCAGTTCAACAGGGGCACACTGCTGTAAACACATTAGGGTGATGATGTGTTAATCATAATGCTTTAATAGCTACCATGCCTGCATAGATATACTGTACTTATCCATAGCTCAGTGTGTAACCAGAGGTGAAAATGAACTCTACTTTATCAGCAATGATTAATAACTAACAACTTCTGCGTATCATTTGAATGTTGCCTTGTGCCAAATTTAACCTTTGACACACATATGTACTATTCAACGTGTATCTCTCTGTTCTCCCATGGCCTCTAAGAAACCACATACACAGCACAAAAACATATTTTACCACCACTGCTGACTTCTGCTAATTTCAAGGCTTGACACGTACATAAGTCAGCCTCTATAGCTCTGTTCTTCCTTGGTTGTTCTGAGACCACATACACAGGAACATACAGTGTAGGCTATTGAACTACCACTTGACTGTTGGCTTGTGCAAAATTCAACCCTTGCCATGTACACACACTTTTCAATCTCTATAGCTCTTTCCCCCCAGGGGCCGCTCTATTCTGAGATCACATGTACAGTTAACATACCCGGTCCAAAGAATGAAATCTGGGTCCGGTAATATGCTCTTCATGGCAAACATGGAGGAGTTGATGAGGTCCCAGGGGGAGTCGCAGAGGTAGTCCCCGAACCTCCCGGCCCCCTGAGCGGGACGGCTGCCACTGGAGGCACACACCGCCGTGGGGTCATCGCCCAGCTTGTACGAGGGGTCCCAGTGGAGGTCTGAGACGTGCCAGAAACTACCTGAATGTGAAGAAGAAAGAAAAATGAGATTTTTCTGGACACTTTGACACTCCTGAAAGAAACTGCCTGTGCGTGATCAGTACTCCAGAAACTACTTCAAAGGTAGAGGTTAACACTTTTGACTTTAAAAAAAAACTGTTTATGTTGATTAGTTTTATTGTTAAGGCAAAAGCACAATGATGACAAATGTCTTAAATTCTTGATGTGAAACAAAATAGGATTTAGGCTTTCTTGTTCTGTCACACACTGTGGCAATTGACAACTTCTTCAAAAATCGTGACAAACTGGATATCCGTGTAGACCTACTCTACTCTAAGTGGTGTGTGTGTGTGTGTGTGTGTGTGTGTGTGTGTGTGTGTGTGTGTGTGTGTGTGTGTGTGTGTGTGTGTGATGCATTAGTAATATGATTGAAATGACTATAGACGGTAACATATCAGTTATTGAAGGCAATAGTAGTTCCTCTTACCGGTCAATGCATCTCCACCGCTGATCAGGACAAAGACAATCCAGATCAAACACGTCCACACGGGAGCCGTAAGGTTCATCGTTGGTACAATGCAAACTCAGATCTGAGGCAACAGAGTATATATGTCGAGTTATCACACACTGTGTTACAAATAACCATAAACACAAGAGATAAGAACTCGACTATGCTCCTCCAAAGATCATCTCTTCCCTTCCTTGACTGGCGGTTTCTGACGGGAAACAAAGTTACAGTAGCCGTTCCAGGCAGAATGTTCAGGCTGACATAAAGTAGCCTATTAATAGAACCTCACGCTCCAATATCTTCTTTTTGCGACTTCAGATCTATGCAAGTGCTATGCAAGCTGTGTATTGTGAATTGTATTACACATAGTAGCATTAAATGTATGTTCATTTCATACATGTAAACTGCAAAGCATACAGCACTACAGTGTCCTTTAGAGTTGCCCCAAAATAATAATAGTCCATATGGTGTCACGTGGGTTGTTAAAAAAAAGAACTTTACCTTGATTCAGTAGATATTTAACCCTACTTGTCTACGTTTATGAAATCATAACTGTAGGAGCTGGGGATTCACAAAATGCTTGTGGTTAGTGAGTTTGAAAGTAAAGGACAACAACCAATGTGATATCCATGAGGGTACCATGCGCGTCACTGGTTGGTTAAAAAAGCCCATCTCTGATTGGATAAAGAAGCGGAAATACATACAACGCAAAGAGCGGTACATTTCGCGGCAAAACGCATGCGCCAGGGTGCTGTAGCGCGCGGAACTGTAACAATTGCATACCAAGATATCTGTCTGGTGCAGAGGGGGATTTAGGAGTGATTCAGTCTGTCTTCGTGTATATTTTGAGACTGCTATAAAATGTACAACCACGGTGAGTATTTCACGGTTTCATGTTACTCTATGTACAATGTAAGTGCAACGCATTTCAACTGAAGCAACCTAGCAAGCGAACTTTAGTAATGTTGGACAAAGTTAGCCAAGGAGGCCTTTCGTCCTCAAGCGTGTTGATTTTATTAATATGCTGTGTTGTTTTGAGCATCAAACAGTTTGAAAGGTTTAAAGTACATCTGTTCGATCATCTCCAACGTTAGAGCGGTGACATTACCCCTTGCGTTTGTTGTAGGGAACTTGGCTACGGAGGTAGACAGCTAACTGCGCAATGTGGCGCAAATGAATATGGTTGTTATGATTTTGTGGAAAGTAAGCTGGCCAGTGTTGGTAGTGGATGAGTGACCTATTTTGCAAAAACCAAACAGGATAGTGTCATTAAAACCTACCTCACTTCGGTACCTCAGTAAAAAAGATGCCTCAAACTGAGCTAGTTCTATCTTCGCAGACCAACGTGTGAATATATTTCTGCCATAATTGTCATGGTCAGCATACCCTTATCCTTATGTAATATCTGCAAAGTTGTCCATAACAGATTCGTACATAGACTATGTGGAATGACGTTTGGGTTTGGCGTACAGCATGGCTCGTGTTTACAGTAGCTAGCCTCAGCCATTGTGTCAGAAAACATCTCTTGATACAAAAGTATCTCTTGATGCAGCAAGGAGCAACACATTTGCTACAAATTTGAAACGTTTTCTGTTTTCAGGCATAGTAATAGAGTTTGCCATTGCTTTTTGATCTGTGTTGGGACACTACCTTCACTGCGCCAAAATGTTTGTGGTTGACTTCATTCCTATTAATGACTGTGTTGTTTCTTCCTCCTAGGTGGATATGGTGGCGAGAGCATGGGTGGAGGAGGATACACACAGTCTCCAGGGGGCTTTGGCTCGCCCTCAGCCTCACAAGGAGAAAAGAAAGGGGTGAGATTAGGCTCATCAGATTTTTGTTTTCTTTTTAGTTCACTTAATCTGCACCTCATTCAGTACTGCAAGTTACAATAGCAATAGGCAATGGTACTAATTCACTTGTTGGATCAAAGTTTTACACTCCTCTCCTGCTACAGATGAAGTAGATTTCTTTTAAGTTTTGGTACTGGGTTTTACACTTTGGTGTTGGTTTAACTCAGGTTTAAGTCTCTAACAAATATCAAGCATAACTAAAAGGGAAAACAAAATAGACCAATACAGATGCAATATGTTGCGCACCTGATTATATAATTAAAATAATTGCATCTGTTATTCTGGCTTTTTACATGCGTCCGTCCTAGCATGTCTATGCTATGTCGGTCCGTCCGTCTGAAACACTTTCTTTCAATTGTAATTCCCTCTTGTGCAGTGCATAGGCAGATGCCTCTTTGTCCGCCTCGGACTTGTTTCTTTTTATTTTCAAGAACTTTTGTCCATCTCCTGTTGATGGATCAGATGAGAAAACGGAAGCGCGTCGAATTACTCCTTTATTATGTATAGCAAACTTCGAAAAGGTAAATGGTTACTGAAGAAGTATGCTTTATTTTCTTCATGGTTTTTAGAGGATGCGCGCACAGCACATCATCCCCTGCACCGTCTCCCAGATCAAGAACGCTGTGCAGTCAGAAGACGTCTTCAGGGTCGGAGAGGTGGAGGTTGCTCAGGTAAACACAACATTCACTAGGTCCTGTACACGCTCTGCCTCTGACGGTGCTAGCACTTATGGAACACTTATGATTGGTCAAGTCTAACTTTGAATGTGTGTGTGAGTGTGTGCTCTCAAATGTGCGTGTTTGTGTGGATACACCAAAAGCAAATTAAATTTCCTCTGTGTTTGAGGATTAGTACGCATGGCACGTTCAAATACTTTCTGATTGCCATATAATGGAAATAATGTCTCAACTCAGAATAAATGTTAATGTTTTCGTAACCGATGGATGGATGCATGCATGCAAATTTGACAATCCTTTCACCAAGTTATACTCGTATATCATGTTGTACCCTAGGTCACGATAGTGGGGCTAATCAGAAGCATGGACAAGTCCATGACCAATATCCAGTACATAGTGGATGACATGACTGCTGCCCCCATGGATGTGAAGCAGTGGGTGGACACTGAGGTAAATGAAAGTGCTGCTGGGCTCTTGGTGGTCCAATGGCATTTCTTTATTATTATTATTATTATTATTATTATTATTATTATTATTATTAAAGAAAATATTGTAGCATGGGAATCAATCGTGTGTGGTGTGCCTTGTGGAAAGTCTTTGACTGAAAGATTGGTAGATAAAAGACAAAACGGGATTTTAAGTGTCAAAATACAGGAGGAGCAACTGTGCTATTAAATCCTTTGTACCCTTTATCTATGCTACACACACCGACGCGTTTCAACTCGCGCAGGAGTCTGGTACGTTTTCGTCGTGAATGCGGTGTTACCCGTTTTGATGTACACTACATGTTTTCTTCTTTTATTGGCCCTCTCTTAGGATCCCAGCGTGGACAGCACAGTTATCCCCCCAGGCACCTACGTAAAAGTCTCCGGCAACCTACGCTCCTTCCAGGTAAGAACGGGTGCAAGCCCGTGGCCCTCGATGGGTGGTTGTTGAAAGAGCCCAGGACATGACGTTGAAGTCAATCTAGTTCCTTTGGTCCTTTTCCCGTTGCTTGTGTAGTGATTGATGATCCAAGTATTGTCCAATGACCCAATTTAAAAGTTGTTTCTCATTTGCAATCAGGATGTCTCTGCCTGGGTTGACAGCAGGGAAACTATTGCAGGGCGACGGAGGTAAGGGGCCATAAGCAACAGGAAAGGATGGGAGGAAGTAGTTTGACTTTCACCCTTGGTGCCCGTTATCAGTTGTGGGACCAGACGCTATATTGACATGATCATAATGGTGTCTTCGAAGCATTTGGTTATTTCAAGCTTGTGAAGTGGAGGAGACGCGCTCGCATTATCGCCTAATAATTTACACCGTTCTTAACTGGGTGCTGAATCCCACATATACTTTGTTATAACTGGCATAAGGATACTTAATGACAGACATGCTGTGCAAGGTAAGGGAATGAAGCAAGGACGGCACTCTTCAGATTTTTCTTTCTTCCTTCGCTTCATTCCGTTATTTCAAGCATCGAGTTATTGCCTGTTTTGTGTTGAGTTGCTCTATCGAACCCTTTCAAATACTACGTCAGACAGTATTTTAGAAATGTTTTTGATTCCCACTCCCCAACCGCTGGATTTTGAAGAGTGAAGATGGAATGCAATGTTTCGTGTTTCAGCTAATCGAGTCCAGTTGCTTACAACTTGACTCCTTCCTTGAGTAGTTGGTGTGTGAGAGTGCATTTGTGTGTTGTCTGATCACTTCAGTTTCAATCCCACTCTGGTGCCTCCCTCTTCTTGACTACCTTTGCTTTGACAGATGAGAATCTAAAGCCATGTTTGTGGTGTCGTCTTGTGTAGAACAACCGATCCCTGGTGGCGTTCCGCGTGCGGCCCCTGGAGGACATGAATGAGATCACCTCTCACATGCTGGAGGTGGTGCAAGCTCACATGGTGCTCAGCAAACCACAGGCCACGGTGAGCATGCACACAGTAACACCAAAGGACATGCATACACCCCTCGTCACACACACACTTGCACATGTTTGCATACAGTCATATTCTCCTTAGTTATAACTGCCATAATGCTTAATGACAGACAGGCAGTTCAAAATGTATTTATTTATTCATTTTTTAATGTTCTTTTGTTATGTTGTACGCTGGATCTGTATGTAATGCAGTGGGTGAATCCGTAGACAAGTTTCACCCGTGGATAATTAAGTACACTCTGGGCAGCCGTGGCCTTGGCCTAGTGGTTAGAGAGTTGGTCTTCCAGTCAAGGAGTTGCAAGTTCGAATCCCCCCTGACCTCTCCCTATATCTCCATCCATGGCTGAAGTGCCCTTGAGCAAGGCACCTAACCCCACATTGCTCCAGGGGCTGTAACCAATAGTCGCTTTGAATAACTGAAAGCGTCAGCTAAGTGCAATGTAATGTAATGTAATGTAATGTAACTCTAAATATTCGCACGCGCACACATGCACAGATTTCTATAGTTATGTTCACTCACACACACACACACGCATACACTTATGTTCATACGCACACGCATACATTCACAAGTACACATACACACTAGTATTATGAGCTATTGTTTAAAAAAAACAATCTTCAATCTTAAACAATCTTTAAACAAAAACATCTTCAAACATTACTATGATCGCAAGTGCCCACATGTTGTCCCCCCTCCTCCGGTTACATGCCGACCTACATAAGGGAGGTGTTTTCAAGAAAACCTACAGCTTGACAAGCCACAGTGAGAACAAACACTTCACATATCTCTCTCTCTCACCCACACACACACCAACTTGTGATATAGTGTGACGTGTCAAGGGGCATTGGGCTGTCAGATATGTCCTAACACGTTAAAGTGGTGCATGCAAGCTAGCAGCTAGGCAAACCTGTGTCATTTGTGTGATCTCAGTTCCACTACGTACAGCACAAAGCTACTCAATACTTTTTGGGTTGGACAAAATATTTTGTGACAAATACATCCGTGACCGTTTACTGCAGATGATATGAAAACATGCACACAGACCATGTAAGAGCACTCCCAATCATGAAGCGTCTTTGAGTACCATGACAAGCCAGTCGTGTAGTGGGGACTCTTAAGGTGTGGGGTATGCGATTTGTGACGTCATCAATTAATAAGTAATTTCTTCTCCTTTTTCATCTGTTTGGTTCATCCACTACTGCTGTGTGATCATTTCATGCTTTTTGTATTCAAGCACAGACAGAATGTTTTTTATTTATTTTTTTATTTAATCTAACCTCAGAAGTGGGTGGACTTCGTACCCCCACATACCACCCCCAATACACCCCTGTGAAAAGCGATACAGATCTGCAACTGTGTTTTTTTTGTTTTTTTTCTCCTCCCTTTCAATCGATTATAATTTTTACATCAGTATAACTTCAGTGTCAGCATTACTTCAGTTTTGCCTTTGTCTCTATCTGATGTGTTTTCTCTCAGATGGCTGGTGGCGGCGGAATGGGCATGGGCTCCATGCCCACCTCCAACATGGGGGGCATGAGCAGCATGGGGGGTGGCGGTAGCTACAGCGGAGGTGGTGGGGGATACCAGGGTGCCAGCAACATGGCCTCCAACGGACTCAGCGCCAACCAGAACCAGGTAGGAACAAAGTTCCTCAGAATAGTGCACACTATGGCCCTACCGTGGCGGTAACGGTAGGGCACTCTTCTACTATGCGGCTGACTCGGGTTTGTTTCCGGCCGGGTCCTCTGTCTGCTGATCCTCGTATGTCTCTCTCTCTCCCCCAAATCGCTTCCTGTCACTATCATCACTGTCCTATCTCGTAAAAACTAATAAAGGCTTGAAAAGCCCCCCAAAAACATATTTAAAAAATAGTGCACCCTACCTCCCTTTATTATCTAACTAACTTTTCAAGAATTACTAGTTTGTATTTTGAATGCTTATTTCTGTCGAGTTCCCTTTTTGCTTTTGCCATATGATAAACCCCTACCTGTCCTCTGCGCTTGTGTGTGTTCAGGTGCTGTGTTTGATCAAGAGCTGCCCAGACGCACAAGGCATCAGCATCCAGGAACTCAAGCAGAGACTCAGCGGCATGAGCGTCACCACCATCAGGTAAGCAGCATAAGCTTGAAGAAAAGAGAAGGAATATACGCACATCATACAAGCTCCCTGTGATTTTGTTTTGAGGAAAAAGGCTTGTTTTGACCTCTCACAAGAACTACAACATGGCAACAGTGCTCTTTGCCACACCATGCTACACTAGAATTCGCAGATCCTGCCAGAAGCAACATGAAACCCAGACACCATCGCTGTACTATTTCAGAGTAGCAACGACAAAACTGACAAAGTAGGACGGTTGCAAGCCAAATGTATCTATTCCAACATTCCGGACCGAGTCATAACTCATTACCATAACATTCACTCAAGTTCAACTACAAACTGTCGCTCATGTTGCCTGAATCACTCTTGTCACCAGATCATCTATACCAACGGTCCCCAACCACCGGGTCGCGGACCGGTGCTGGTCCGCGGACTATTTGATACCGGGTCGCACGACATGAGTTTTTAAAAAAAAATTAATAATGCCACAAGACATGCCTTTTGTTATGCACTGCAGTGCGGAACATAGTCTATCTAAAATATAACTTTTAGTATCGCCACATTGCATTAGCAAAACAAGAACACAAGAATTAAATTTTCCAATAACAAGCAAACTTTTCCGTGCGGTGCCGTCTAATCACTAGTTGAATGTCAAATAGCCTATGCCAGAGCTGTTTTGGAGTGTCCGCGATTGTCTCGGGCTCTTTCTTATTAAGGCTTTTAAACGTTGCCAAGCAAACTTTGGGGAGCTATTTTAGAAGTCCACTTCTATCATTTGCAGCTATTTCAGTTTCGTGACAACAATGCTGTGTTACGAACGCAATTGCGTTGCGAGCATTGAGTTAAATAGAAGGTAGCGAGACATGTCTTGTTGTTGCAGCAGAGGAAGCTCCTGGAAGTCAGCGTTAGCAGAAAACAAGGCGATGACATGCAACCTTTTCCATCTTTTTAAAGTTTGGGTTTTTGACACCGGAAGCTACAGGCACTTGGCCGCGGTAGAATCACACACTGGGAATGCAGTACACAAACGTGACTTGAGGGCAATAGCTGCAAACTTTAGCGGTATCAAATTACATCTTGCAACTATTTGTTGTTCAAAAATAAAACGATGACTACTGCTATGGAAACGGTTGACCTTGAATCGCCACTTAACCAGGAGATAACCCAGCCATGCACTGCGCAAAATGTTCCTCAATGAACATAAACATGACCAGAGAACGCATATTCTGCATGATGAAAAGTAGGCTAGTAGTTGGCTAGTAGTAGTTTTGGGTGGTTCCTTGCACCATAGTCCCATGACCAAGAACTGGCTCCACAAGTTACACATTTTTAATGCCATTATATAGAATGGAGTGAAGGAAAAGGATTAGCTTATTATTAGGCCCTATTAATACTATTAATATTGGGCCTATTAATAATAACAATGACAAAACATTCCAATAATAATAATAACAACAACAACAACAACATTATTATTATTATTATTTTTATTATTATTAAAATGCGCGAGTCGCGACTGCCGGTCCGCGGGGGAAAAATGGGACTCAAACCGGTCCCTGGTGCCAAAAAGGTTGGGGAACCCTGATCTATACAAGCTCAATTGCTTGTGTTGACCCGTTTAATGTGTTTGCACAGTAACGCTTCACATTAGGAAACGCTTTACACACGCCAACAGTACATCTAGAGTAGACCATGTTACATCAACAGCAGTTATCAGTTACTGAAAGTGTCAAGCTCTAAGAACTCTCAATTCACACACACTTCTTCTCCCAGCTTGATCCCGCGGCCCACACTCAAACAACAAACAAATGTCATTAGTGTTTTCTCATCATTGGTCTGTTCTCACGTCTGACCACACTGCTGACTCTGACTTGTCCTAGCAGCACGGAGAGATGCTTCCTGCAGTCTTAAATAAGTCACGTCTGTTTTGTCTCATGTGCAGCCACTTAAGCTGCTGCTTATGTAGACGCAGGCCACAAGCCTTTGTTTTTAAATAACACTTGAAGTCAGAGACATTTTATATAGGAGGAGACAAAACACTTCAGAAAGCAGCCATAGAAATGAAGGGGGGCAATTCGTAATGCCAATATGGCGTGTGTCTGAACGTCTCCCACCCAAATATCGTCTAAGAGAGAAAGATATGTTAAAATCCGCCCATCCAATGCAAAGGAGTATGCTCAAAATTCTGTCTCCTAAGGGGGCGTTGTCCCTCCTTCTTTTCTTTTCGTGGTGTATGCACAAGACGTGCGCTACCGCCATCTACAGCGCTAAGGGGACTCCATTTCTTCTCAACCTCAAGGCCCTGAAGGCCTCCTAATCGAAGGTCTCCTAAAGGGGCGTTCACCCGACGACAAGCCAATTGTTTGCTGAGCTGCGCATCCAATCATCTCGCCGCATCGACATAGTATAAGCCTGTACTATTGCTGAAACCTAATCGATATGCATTCTGAGGTGCCGCCAAGATGGCTGTGGAGTTAAATGACGTATGGGAAAGTGACTTAACTGTAGTTTTTTTGTTTTACCCATTTGTAACAGGGTGAAATAAACTTCACTAAACTGTCAGTTTGGTATAATTATTTACTATGTACAATGTTCTTTGACATTAATCTTAGTAAGTGCTAAATGCCATATGGGTAGCTTCCTATTAGCTGGCTATCTACCTCAGGTGTAGTCAGTAAGTCGTACAAAATGTCCTAATTCGTTTTCTCTGTCGCTCTCTCTGTTCACAGGCAAGTGGTCGACTTCCTTAGCAACGAGGGGCACATTTTCTCCACTATTGACGAGGATCACTACAGGTCTACTGACAACGAGGTCTAGGCTTTTGACGTTGGATTTTGAACCCCCTTTGCCCACCCTGGTTTATGGATATTTAGTATCCCCCCCACACACCTGACACGATCTGTTTTGTCCTGCACTTGCTGATGCTTGGCTTTGTGACTATGAGCCATTGGTTAGCCTCGGAAACCTCAAACTAACTAAACATATCGGCAGGTTTCCTGCCTCTGTGCTCATGTGATGTATTGTATAAAAAAGAAAAAGGGGTTAGTTGCAAGTGTTGTGGGTTTCCTGAGCTGTTGTCTCTCCATACCCGAAGAATCGTGAGTTAAACAGAAGAGCAGTTAGTAATGTCTTTGTTTTAATATAGGGCATTACAAAATGACATTACATCGTTTATCATTACTTGGTTAAGTTACTTTGTAAATGTTCCTTTTTTGTCCAAGAGAAAAATAAAATAAAACATGTTTTCTTAAATATCTATTTACAAATGTTTGTTTGCTCTAAAACATAGGACATAATGCATGAAACCACCAGTAGTAGTATTCTTCAAAGACCATACACATTTTTAATAATTTGGTGCTAACGTGGCATCAAGTTGATCTTAAAGGAACAGACCACCATTTTTTGATTTTCACATATTTGCAGTATTTCCAAGCATTAATTATGAATGTGCATATAATTTTCGTCTATGTGTTTGCATTGCCCCGTTTAACAGTATAGCCGCATTAGGCATAGCAATGCAAGTCTATGGTACAAAATAAAACACAATCAAATGTACTTATAAACCATTTTAAAATTAATGTAAAATTCACCAGAGTGTAAAACGTTAATTTAATTCCGTCCAGTGACCACTTGTGCCTTGATGCTAAGGATACCAGTTACTTCCAGTGATTATGCTAAGCTATGCTAATAATTTTGATCCAATAAATCTAAGTACTGAAAACACTGGGACGAAAATGATATGCACATTCATGAATAATGTTGGGAAATACTGCAAACATGTGAAAATCAAAAAAGGGTGGTCTGTTCCTTTAACTGTCCTCAAAGGTCCACATATTTTTGTCTTCTTTTTTAAGTCTTTGATTTCTTTTTTTGTGTGCATGTGATGCATCCGATTGGCTGACGTTGGGTCAGTAGAACATGACGCTCTCCTGGGCATTCCTCACCATGTCCTCTACTGTCTCGTAGTCGTGCTCGCTGTCTGAGTCACATCTCCCTGCAAAGGACAGACGTGTTAAAAGACACTGCACATCACAATGCACCATGCATGTCATCTCGGTTAAGTAGATGGTGAAGTGAATCATCTTCTGATTAATGGTTTATCTTGAGGGCAAAAACGCCTTTGAATTTGACTGGGGTCTCTAGTTGCAAAACATGGTAGTGGAAATCTATGGTGGTAATATCCATAGTAAAGACTGGTGTCTAAAGCTGTACAGTACTCTCCTACATTCCCAAGAGTTAGGTAGTGAATCAGACCAATCTACTTTGATCAGTCGGCAAAAATAACCAAGTTGCATTGAGTAAATGTCTGCTATGTGAAATGTATAATCTGGATGTAATGTGGGTCAGTTCTGGTTAACAAGCTTTCTAAACGTCTTGGCATCATGGTAGAACCTAGTTTGTCAACCATCTCTGATCACATTGAAGTGAATGGAGATCTGGAGGATTGAGTTAAGTAAATGCAGTACAGTATATGCGACTTTGTGGAGACAGAGCGTCTGTCTACCTCTGGTCTTGTCCTTTTTCTTCTTGGGACCCCTGACGTAGGTGTTGGGGACTGTGCTGCTCACCCTGTGTGCCTCTGGCTTTCTAGGAATGATCGGCGGTGGCTCATCGACGGCACTCTAATGGAAGAACAAGAAGGGGAAAAAACACATGAACTATGCAATTTATACTGGGTTAGCATGAGGACTGGAACACGGGACTGGGGATCTGGGGGCCAGGCAAAGCAGAACACAAAAATGTACGGTAGCTGCATTTTGTATTTCCTGTATTTCACCATGTTGCTGTCCAATGCCCGATGATGAGGCACCATTTGCCGCAGTATTCTGCATTATTGCCACTTGTTGCCTATACAAACTTCCACAATGCAGATGTCTGAGGATATTGCTGAAAAAAACAACGCAACTTCCACAACACAGATGTCTGAGGATATTGCTTGAAAAGCCCGGGAGTTGCAGTGCTAGTAAACTATTTTGTGACTCAGGAATTTGTACTTTACAGGCTCTCTTGAGGAACCTAATGTTTAAGTTCATGTGCCGTCTAGATAAGTCTAAAAACGATAATGATTCTCACAAGCTCCTGATGCAGCTCTATCCGATATCAATCATATATGTGGAAGCATTTGTATGGCTATGTATACTATGTTGTGTGTCTGCCTATTGGGCTTAGAGCCTGTAATTAAAGGACCAGTTCAGTCAATTTCAATATGCTGTTTTATTGCTCACGCTACCCTTGACTTGTCAGTACCCGGTGATGCCACATTTTTCGGCTCAGCCCTTTCCGAGATATGAGCTATTCTAATGGGGCCAGCATTGTTGACATTTTTAAAAAAATTAACATACGGTAGGCCTACTCCAAATATTTTCCCAAAAGGTACCGCTGTTTGCTAGTTGTCTGCTGATGTTGTATAACCTTTCGGATGTTTTTGGGAATAAATAAAAATGTTTTTTCGAAATGTAAACAAAGGGCTGCCCCCATTACAATGACCAAGATCTTGGAAAAGGCTGAAGAAGAAAAAAAAAACCCTCAGTCCAGGGTAGTAGGAGCATTACAACTGTATGTTGAAATTCACTGAGCTGGTCCTTTAAGTTCATATAATCAAGGACATACTTACAGCATTACTGTACTCTTGGTGTATGTCAGAATTACATATAGTAGAGCAGATTAGTAACATAATCGTTCACTTTGGTATAAAAGCATGACATTTGGCACAGATACTCTTTAAGGGTCACTTTTTGGAAAAAAAGCGCTGGCCACTCAAAAATTCAATATGGCGGCCATTTTTCAAGATGGCCGCCACTGCTACTGAATGGTTAGTGTAAAACCCATTAACTTTGGTTTAAAAACATGAAATTTGGCTCAAATACTCTCTACGGGTTACTTTTCAGTAAAAAGCACTGGCCACGCAAAAAAAATCAATATGTTCTACTATTGGTTAGTGTAATAGCCACTTACTTTGGGATACAAACATGAAATTTGGCTCGTCGTTTTGTTTGGTATAAAAACATGGAAGTTGTCATAAAAACTCTCTGAGGGGCACAGTTTTGGAAAAAGGCACAGTGGCCACACAGAAATTCAATATGACAGCAATTTTTCAAGATTAGCACCAATGTCCTTGACCATCTCTACCAAGACGGCATTCAAAAAGATGGTTTGAAATCCCTTTTCTGAGCCCACTCTGATGGCAGCTATTGCCCAAGGCTATGAGACCACAAAGCACCCACACACTGTCAGGCTATGGGGTCGCAAAGCTCTCACCATACCGGCTCATCAAAAGCTATACACCACTGGCCTTGTTGGATTAGGAAAGACTGGACCACATGAACATTGTCAATTGCCAGGTGGTGTACTGTTGCTACAAACTGTACATTTCCCATCGTCAGGGCTGGATTAACCCACAAGCTAGTTATGGCTGTCTAGGGGCCCCCACTTGCCAGGGGGATCCAGTTGGCTAAAGGGGGGTGGGGAGTGTGGAAGACAGAATTGTGACAAGAGGCAGTATTCAGATTTGTCTCCATATATGTTATTCTTAATTTCTATCTCGGAATGACGCTGGCCATGTAGTTTTGCAGTGAAATTTCCTGTCAAACTGTAGCCTAGGGGCCCCAGTCCATCTTAATCCTGCCCTGCCCATCATGCTTTGCAACATGACTGACCACAGTGCCCTTGCAGATATCATTAACCCAATGTGTCACCTCATTTGATCCCAGCCAACATGCTCCTTGTACGCCTGAGTCATCCTCTGGGCTACTCAGATTCAAACGTGAGGATTCACCTATCCCTGAGCATTGGAAGAGACGTCAACAGTGTCCCACAGGTATTTGCCACAGATGAGCTCACCTATGGCCACACCACGGTAATAAAGCACCACATTCGACTGCAGGACGAATGCTCATCCCCAATCCACTGAATGTTTTTTGGTCTCATGTGGGTACTACTACTGAGAACTTTATAAAGTTTTCAGTGATGACAAAGATGTTTTGTGTGTCACAACTGTCTGTTCCAGAGACAAAGAGGTAGTCCATGCAGATGAGCTCCAGTGGGTACATGGTCATAATGCTCTCCATTGGTGCAGCTCTGAAGAACAAATTTCCATCTGAAACAGCACTCACACCTCAAGCACTTCTCTTCGATGTCATTGGCCATGCCAGATCATAAAAACTGGGCACGGGCAAGTTATAGGGCTCATTCTGCATAGATGCCCAACCTCATCATGCACACCCTCTAGTGCTATCTTCCAGAACTGTTTGGGTTGCACCAGCTGATACACATGCCTGCCGTGATCAACCCTCTAGCGGTACAGTACACCATCTCTCTTCTCCAGCTTATGTCACTGAGCTTAACCGCAGGAGGTTCTGAATGGACTGCTGTGTGACTGGACTTAGTCACTCTCCAAGGCCAACAACTTGACGGAAGTGTGGGTCATCTACAAGAGCTTGCGCCAATCTGACAATATCATCCATGGCAGAACATCTTGACCAAAAGAATTGGGGACTGATGATGCATCAATGGCAAGTAACTCAGCTACTGTATGGCTGTGGCTGAGCAAAGGTCATTCATGGAGACAACACAGTGAAATCGTCATTCAGTAGAGAGCACTTCACAAGAGATGGATGGTCCAGCCACATTGATGAGGCTAGATTTGATATGTTTGCCCATAAGCAACCAAAGGTCAACCAAAAGCAGAGAGTCCTGCTGACTGAGGACGGAAAAAGCTTGGTAAACAATGGGAGGTCTTCTGGACTGCTAATCTAACAATTGCAGAAAGTGTGGCTGCAAAGATGCATGTTTTAAATTGGGTTTCAGTTGCACAGACCTTTGCAGCTGTACATGTGAATAGAGGATATGTGATTCTAGACCATGATTTACTGTATATGTACCAATTTTAAAAACAGCATTAGCAATGGCAGCCATCTTGAAAAATGTATACCATATTCATTTTTTGTGTAGTCATGGCCTTCTTCCAAAACAGTGGCCCACAGAGAGTATTTCTGCCAAAACAAATGTTTTTATACCAAAGTAAACAACTTTTACACCAACTATTGAGGAGCAATGGAGGACATCTTGAAAAATGGCCGCCATATTGAATTTTTGGGTGACCAGTGCATTTTTTTCCAAAACAATGGCCCTCAAACAGTATTTCAGCCAAATTTCATGTTTTAATACCAAAGTAAATGGTTTTTACACTAACCGTTTAGTAGCAATGGCTGCCATCTTGAAAAACGGGCGCCATATTGAAATTTGACGTGGCCAGTGCTTCTTTCCTTAAAAGTGACCCTTAGAGAGTATTTCAGCCAAATTTCATGTTCATATACCAAAGTAAATGGCTTTTACACTAACCGATAGTAGAAAAGGCGGCCATCTTGAATAATGGCCGCCATATTGATTTTTTTGTGTGACCAATGCTTTTTACTA
Source organism: Engraulis encrasicolus (assembly GCF_034702125.1). Classification (NCBI taxonomy): domain Eukaryota; kingdom Metazoa; phylum Chordata; class Actinopteri; order Clupeiformes; family Engraulidae; genus Engraulis; species Engraulis encrasicolus. Next base: position 30,438,074 of record NC_085861.1, on the reverse strand, counting down.
AAAAGTGACCCTTAGAGAGTATTTGAGCCAAATTTCATGTTTTTAAACCAAAGTTAATGGGTTTTACACTAACCATTCAGTAGCAGTGGCGGCCATCTTGAAAAATGGCCGCCATATTGAATTTTTGCGTGGCCAGCGCTTTTTTTCCAAAAAGTAACCCTTAGAGAGTATCTGTGCCAAATTTCATGCTTTTATACCAAAGTGAACAATTCTCTTAAAAAAAGGCCTTTAATCTTCTCTGCTAATAGGCTAAGTCAAAATTGAAACTTGAACCTTGTGTCAAAGATCTATGTAATAAGCAATTAACAAAGAACCATGTCAGTGCCCTGGTTCCCACACTTCAACTTGATCCACCCAATCTGCTGACACAGAAAATTACCATTTGTGTTCCACTGGCCTGTTTCCAAAACCCGCACTATGCAGATGCAGATGCCTAAGTTCATTGCAAACACAAAAGACTGGTACCCAAATCCATACCTGTGACACCCAATGGCATTTCGAAGCCAAAATCAGTAGGCCTAACCAGTATCATTTTGTCTATTCAGATGTGGTGAATTCAAATCTGCAATATACCACTGTCTGACCTCTGTTGACAAAATCAGACTGGTTGCTGAATTTCTCAAAAATGACTGATGAAGGTCTAGGACCGAGACATCGTTCATTAAAGAAAAACAGCGAAATGATCAGTGTGCGGGAGACTAAGTCAGCAACCAGTCTGATTTTGTCAACAGAGGTCAGATGGATTTTTGCATATTGCAGATTTGAAGGCAGCCCGTAGGTACGTATTGACAAAATGAGGCTAAAATAAGCACTTTTGCCATTGTTTGGTAGGTACCAGTCAACAAGTCATTGTTCCTGCCTGTAGAGCAGAGAGGGAGGAGAGAGACTGACCTCTGTCGGGGTCGGAGGAGGAGGAGGATTTCTCTTCTGTCTTCCACTGTCCAATGACAGCTGGCACAGGCTGGTGGACATGCTTCTGGTCTTCTTTCCCAGTTCCGGGGGCGTGTCCTTCTTCATATCCCTGTCCCTGCCCCTCTCCCTGTCCCTGGTTGATTTGGCCAGCGGTTTGGGTTTGGCCGTCGGCTCCTGAGACGTTGCCCTTTTGGGGGGCCGCGGAGGCGGGGCGGCCTCTTGGTTGGTGGTGAGCTTGCGGAACTCGTAGTAGAACTGCTCCTTGACCTCGGTGACTGTCTCCAGGCAGAGCCTCGGGGCTCGTTCCCTTGGCCAGGGTAAGGGTTCGGACGTGAAGGACACAGACATGTGCAGCCAGTTCGTGGGCAGCTCGAAGCAGAGGTGAGGTTTCTCCAGGAGGCTGGCACGCACACAGGGCTCCACTGCCATCTAGAATAGAGTACCTTTATTATCATACCATACACATGTGCACAGTGTGAACACATACACAATATACATGTATGCAATACCATTGTATTTAAAATGTAATTAAATGTATTGTCACTTGTACCTGTTGTGCACATGCCCAATACAAACTATACAACGCATTAAAACATACACATATTACAATGTATTATGTATGATGAGATTGAAAACATTACACCTAAATCAAAAAATGAATCAACAAAAATGTACACGTATGTGATCTATACATGGGTTCTAAATTTTTGTTTTCTCCTGACTGCGCCCAACTCAACCTCGACGATTGTTGGAAGCCGCTGTAGGTCAAAAAATTAGCTCACGTGGTTGGCTGCCAGTGTCTTGCCCCTCCTCACAATATCGTATTTACAAACGCGGTGAACCCATGTATAAACAACACAGAGCATAAGAGGTTAAAAAGATGGAGTAAATAACTAGCTCCGAATCACTACCTCCTCCAGCCTGAGGACCGGCAGTCCAGGGAGAGGGTCCTTCTCCAGGTCGGGGTCCCGCGACGCCACCTTGACGTCCAGGGGAAGAGAGAAGCCCTTCCCCAGCTCGGCCAGGCTGTACTTCCTCTTGTCCGAGATGACCTCCATGAATTGGGCTCCCATGAACAGCGGCAAGTGGACCAGGTCCGCTTTGCTGTGCCCCTTTCCTCCTTTGTCCTCATCGTCTTCGACTTCTTCGTCATCGTCGTCGTCGTCGTCGTCATCTTCCTGTATGCGCCTGCACAAAAGTGCTTCCACCCTCTGTTTGGCCTTGCCCCCTTCACCTGTGCTAGGTAGCTCCACCGGTTCACACCTGAGCACCTCCAGCTGCTCCCCCACCTCCAGCTCCGGCAGCCCCTCCTCCTCCACCGCCTCGCAGTTCCGCGTAGCGCTCACCCTCAGCCCCTCGCCCACACCACCTCCTTTCGTCACCCCCTTTCCGCCCCCAACCGACCCACCTCCACCTCCCACCCGGCTGGCAGCCACGTACAGCTCGTACACCGAGCCGAACTCCCTGGCCTTCCTCCGCAGCCTGCCGGCGTATTCCGACTGGAGCAGGAAGTACTGGCGCGCCTTGCGGCCCTGCGGCGTGGAGGCCAGCACCATGCTGCGCTCGCCGTGGCCGTGCAGCACCAGCCGCGCGCCCTTCTGCAGCCGCGGGTGCCACTCGCACTGGAAGAAGTGGCGCGAGGCCTCGGGCGCCTCCAGGATCTCCGCCACGACGGGGAAGATGGTGGCGGCGGCGGCGGCGGCGTCTCCTCCTTGTGGGGGGTGTGGGTGCTGGGCGCACACCTCTGGGAGGGTGAGGGGCTTCACAAACTCGATGTGCTGGCTGGTTTCTGTGACGTCCACCACGTCCACTTCCAGGCTGGAGGGGAAGTTGACAATGTTTTTCCTCACTGTGAACAAGGAAGGGATGGCAACGTCAACATATGAAGAGTTCAGATGTAAAACTCGACGTAAATCCACTTGACCACTTTTTGTGAAAAAGTCAATTTTTATCAGGAATTCATATTTAAGTATAGGAATCATTAATGTTACTTCAGTCATTTTTTTGCGGCACAATGACAGCTAAATCCATATGTACTTTGTCTGCAAAAACCTCTAAATCCATTTTTTCCCTTACAGCCATATGCAGGTAAGTGTTACAAAACCACCAAAGATACAAAATGAAACATTGGAAATTGTGATGCCACAGATAGTGCTGCTGATAAGTTTACATACCCCGGTAGAATGTTTGCAGCCGTTTTTGTATCACTTATGGTTATTGTTTGAATGAAGCCATTTATTGTCTGACAACTGTGTGCTGTGTTTTGAAATAATAACAACAGAAACTACCCAAATACGCTTGATCATAAGTTTATATACCCTGGTGATTGGGGCTGATAACATTCATATAACTTCAGAAATGGATCTAAGTGACCATTACAGATAACCATCCTCATTGGTGATCTGTTTGCTTGTGATTTGTGTGTGTGTCAAATGTAAATGAGTTGCTTGACTCCTGAGAGAACCTGGCATCCCTCAAGTCAGTGCTTCACTGACAGTTTTCCTGTTCTACGTCATGAAAACAGCAAAATATAGGCTTGTGGGCTGTGTGTCATCTCCAAATGTGTTACTTTTCTAAGCTTGTGTGGTATCAGATGCAATGCCATGTTACAGCTTGTTGTTTTGGGGTGCCTTGAAATTTTTCATGAATTGAAAGGGTGCATCGACTTAAAAAAGGTTGAGAAACACTGCCTTAAGACACAGCCCCTGTTATAAATTAGCCATTACCAGAATGGCAATGGCCAAGTCGTAATGCATTACTGAATGCCCTGTGCATTGTCATAGTCGTGTAGTACTATGGTAGTTACGTTTTTCCAGTAACTATTACAACGCTCCAGTGGTGGAACATTGTGTGTTACGGGGCTACATCCTCTCTAGTTCAACTGTTGAGAGATGACTTGGCCACTGTTTGGGATTTATCAATAAACATAGACGACAGATACAATAATGATATAAAAGATATGAATTATGTTAGTTTAAGCATTCCTGGCCTCTTCCGTATTTCATGATTACCTTCCGCTTGGATGACGTCTGGCGGTGTAAATAACATTATTACTGCCTCTCTCATGTTGTCTGTCTGCCAAATTCAGCTCACTGTTAAGGTTCTATACAGAGTGTCTCCATAGATACATACGGAAGCCCAGGCAGGCCACAAGAGGAAGTAAAACTACAAGCTCTAAATTTCAGGTCTTCTTTCTGTTTATTGCACGCACTTTGATACCACTACTATGAGAAGCAAATGAAAAATGGAATTTCTGCTAACATCCCTTGCAAAAACGATTTCCAGCAAACTTGCTTTGGTTTTATGAGGCTCACTTTGCTTTATATGTTAGATGACGTGACGTTGACAAATGAGGAATAAAATGACATAAGCTTACTTGAGGGCTAATTAAGCATTTTTACAGACCAAACAAACCTCTCACAAGCCAACCTTGTGGACTGAGACTTTTCCTTTTTTAAGCTAACATCAACTTTGAGCTGTAGTCTCCACTTGAAGCTCTCATGTAAACCACATATGAACCTCCTAAAAGGAGAAGTGGTGTGAGAGTGAACTCTACACCCAATATAATAAGCCATTAACTGTGAACAGTAGATTAGGCAGAGTGATATACTCTTACTATGTTATTTTCTATTAAACAACTTGACGTTAATTATAGACCACTCAGTAGTCAATGAGAAGCCATTGCTATTTTCTAGAGGACTCAACAGCCAATGAGTGCGCCTAGAGAGTGTACAGTGATGTAGTGATGCACACGTGATGAAGTCCGTTTCCTTTCTTTAATATACTGTGCACGAGTCTCATAGTTCGGTGAAACTAATCAGCACAGAGACAAGGCCAAGGCGTGTCCACTTATTGTCCATCACAGTCACAGTGAAAGAAATACTATCGGATACTAGCCTAGAAATCTAGACGCCCCTTTGCTGTAGGGGTTTTTGGCGCGGCCAGGCTAATCGGATACCACACTGTAAAACAGTGCAGCCAGTTAAACATAAAAAAGTAAGTTGCCCTTGAGAAAGCCTCGATTTGAGTTAATCCTCGAGTTGAGTTAACTAACAAGTTTAAGGCAGCAGGGCAACTTGCCAAGTTGAACTGGCTTGCAATGTTTTTAAATGCATGGTGCACTGCATGATGGAACCCACTGCATGGCAATGACAGCAAAAAAAAAACAGAAGTCACAGCGCGCATGCTGCCACTTACTGTGCATGATAGCCTCTATCTGGTAGATGGGAGAGAAGAGCAACGGTCCCCCGCAAGACTTGGAGGTCACGCTGCGGAAGCGTCGGCTGCGGAGGCGCTCGGACGACAGGATCTGTCGTAGCGAGTAGCCGTGCTCACTCTGACACTCGTAGAACAGGCCCGCCTGAGACAGAGGGATACGCACCTCCACTTTGGAGCCTTCTGGACCTGTCACCTGAATAGAATCCAATACAAGTGCCTTTTATTGTCACCTTGCATTACATTATTACATTGCACTTTGAGTTTACCTCTAAGCTAGCAGTTAACATTGAGTCCTATGAGACCAGTTAGCCGCCAACTGGTCTCGTAGGACTCAATGTGAATTGCTAGCTTGGAGGTAAAATGTGCACTGCCATACTAAGAGAACGGCAAGAAGTACAGGAGAAAGGTAAAACTCAATCATTTAACTCAAGGAGAGGTGTAAAATAAGCTTATTTCCAAAAATGGCACAGAATTACTTTAAATGGCGCTTTTATCCAATGCTACTTGCAGTTATTACAGGGTATTGGTTACAGTCCCTAAAACAATGTTGGCTAGGTGCTAGCTGTAGGGAAACCCCCACACCCAACTCAATTGCTGAGCTTAGAGCAGGCTTCATTCTTACAACTTCGACTGTGACACTGTTTTTTTAAAGTATTGTTTTGGGGCTTTATAAGCCTTTATTGTTTTTTATCAGACAGGACAGTGAAGCAGAGACAGGAAGTGAGTTGGGAGAGAGAGACGGGGAAGGGTCGGCAAAGGACCTAGGCCGGGAATCAAACCCGGGTCGGCCGCGTAGTAGACGAGTGCCCTACCATATCAGCCACGGTAGGGCCTAACGTGTGTTTTATTTCACAAGCGTGTTTCGGCGTGTGCCTTCTTCAGTGTGTAAAAACGCACCTTAATGCAAGGTGCAGTCTCATTTCTGGAGAAAAAAAAGTCCCCCACACCCCCCATTCAGACTATTTACCTGGCAGCGGGCGTAGCCCTGGTCGGAGGAGAGCAGTGTCAGCACCTGTCCCGGCGCCATGGAGAAGTTACCCACGGTCAGCTGGGAGCGGGTGACGAAGGAGAAGGAGCCCACAACGTCCACCCCCACCGGCAGCAGGCCCACCATCTCCTCCACAGAGCTGTACGCCATGTCCTCCGCAACCACCTTGAACAGCCCTGTAAGTGGAGTGGACGTGTGTGTGTGTGTGTGTGTGTATGTGTGTGAGAGAGAGAGAGAGAGGGAGAGAGGGAGAGATGTTAGCAACCCACTAAAACACAATCCAAATACCAACAGAACACAAGTAAGTTTTTGTCGTCAGTCAACCTGCAGGTTGGAAGTGAAATGGTCTCTCGGTCTTGATTCTGAAAGGCAGCCTTCTTAGTGTGGTTACTAAGTGTCTGTCAGTCTGTAATAAGATCATGAACCACTGAAACCACTGCTTTAATTATTCTAGAGAGAGCATCCCTTTAGCTCTAACCTAACCGACCACATAATATCCACCAATACATTTAGCCCATTACTTCCCATGACTGAAAATTACACCTGATTTCAGATAAAAGTCAACTAAGGGTGTAGCTTACTGATGTGCACCGTTCCACCGGTGGAACATTGTAGTAGTCATTGAAAGAAGGCTTTACTACTAAGGTACAACACTGTCATGACATTACAGAGAGTCCTAAGTAATGCATCTTTGCCAATCTAATGGCTAAACAGGGGCCACGTCTCACAGGTTTGATGCATGCCAAGGCAAAGGCCCCATCTTTTTATTATTATTATTATTATTATTATTATTTTATAGTATGCACAAAAACACACCCATACACACACATCATGTCAAGAGCTGACCTAGCCCCAGGCCAGACTCTTGACATGGTGTGTGTGTATAGGAGTATGTTTGTATGCACTATAAAAAAAAAAAACGAACTAACCCTTCTTTGCATCTGCACTTGTTGTTCTGTATATTTCCTGTGCACTTTTATTTGCTAGTGATGTTGGCTATGATTATGTCCTCTGTTGGTGATAAAGCGTCTGCCAAATGCAATATAATGTAATGTAATGTAATCATTAACCTATGGACCAGGCTGTACAATATTTAGTCTACAATATATGCAAACAAGGATAGGGTTGCTTGCTTCTGTTGCACTTCTGCAAAAGATCTGACTAATTTCTGTAATCTATGCTCTTCTTGTTGGAGCTATATACAAGCATATACAAAAATAGTCACTTGAATACGAAGTTAAAGCTTCCTTTTCCTGAGGCTACACTAATCGTCTGTACTAGTCAATTACGTACTAGTCGTATACGTAACTTTTTTGGTGATATGAAACTTACTGAAATGAAACCTGAAGTCAAATCTTGGACTGACTAACCTCCCATACATAAGATGTTCTCCTAGTCAGAAGCCATGGGATACAACCACTCTGACCACTGATTCCCAAAGCTAGAATGTGTGTAGCATTTGCATTCCATTGGTGCCAGATTTTTCTGGACCAGGAAGAGCTGAAAATTGGCCTGTTAACCAGACTGACTTAGTTGCCACATTCACTGTAATGGCCGGATGGACAGGCTGGGGCACTATGTAGTGAATCAGCCCGTGACAATAATACCCTCTACACCTCAAATTGATTTTGGTTTAGGGGCAGGGGTGAAAGTAGTTTTCATGTCTTACCGGTGCTATTTTCTGCAAGTCTTCCTAACATGCGCCCTTCCAATGCCAACATCAGAAAGAGCGCAAACAAAATAAACATGTGCCCTACAGATCTATATATCACTGCATTACTATTTTAGGTAACTTTGAGCTATTCTCTTCATAGGACACTTGTCTCAAATGACATGGTGTGGTTGTATGTTTTCCACTTTAATAGAATTTTCAAATGGGTTTATGGACAGCATTAACCCGATTCTCTTACCGGTACTGCGCACCGGATGTAAATGATATACCGATGCTGTGTACCTGTGCGCACCTGCCTACTTTCACCACTTTTTAGGGGCCGCATATAGACAATTTGACCTAGAGTGGCCAAAGCAGCAACAAAAATGTTAAAAACAGAAACTTTCTGCTTCAGATAGGAATTGCATTGCTAATCAATCATTACATTACATTATTCTACATTACACTTAGCTAACACTGTTATCCAAAGCAACTTACTGTTATTTTACAGGGTATTGGTTATACTAGTTCCTGGAGCAATTTGGGGTTAGGTGCCTTGCTCAAGGGCACTTCAGCCATGGATGGAGGTGTAGGGAGAGGTCAAGGTAGGATTCAAACCTGCAGTCCTCTGATCTGAAGACCACCTCCCTAACTATTAGACCACGGCCTGCCCCATGTCAAGGTGGATGACATTCAGAGTATTGACTGTAAATGACAAGCAAAAACACAGGTGGGCGTGTGTGTGCAGCGTGTAAGTGTGTGTGTGTGTGCTTGCGTGTAAGCAAGTGAGATAGGAGACTAAAAACAACGATCGGATATCTGTCGCTGCTGGGGTTGTCAAGACAGCCTTCAGTATGCTCACTTCATTTTGGGAACTGTAATAATTGGCCAGTCTTCTGGTTCTGAGGTGTGACGACAAAAGTGGCACCTGTGGAAAAGTTGTTCCCACTTCTGGATTCTGGAAATTAGAGTTACTTCCTCGTTCGTGTATCAGCACAAGAGTCTATAGGCCAACAGGGGGTGTAAAACTCAAATTCACAGGGAGCCAAATCTAAGTGTAGGTCAAAGTCGTGGGCCGGACTCAATATTTGTTGAAAAAAAAGTGGGGTGGGTACACATTTATTACTCACTTGATACTGTTAATAATGTATGTGTATGTATGTATGTATCCTTCATCAGTGCGTGGTACTCAAAACAAAGAAAGGGGTGCATCTTATCAAAGGGGAGGTGAGAAGTCACAAGCTGCAGGTGGATCACATGATGGTGGGTGGCACCCAAGGGTGCAAAAACACAGTGTAGCCTATAGGCAGCAACAGAAATACACCGTCTATATCTTTAAAACAAAAGGAACAATAAAGAATGGAAAAAAGAAAAAGAAAAACAAGGCTGGAATAGTATGTCTAAAAAACCCAAAATGTTATGAAGGCAGCAGCATGTGCCATCGCTGGCCCTAGCCATGGACATGGTGGTAATATAAATAAATAATGAGAAGCAGTTTGTGAGTGCGGATTTTTCTTCCTTAACTTGATACATTTTATCGCGCACCCAAAGACTTTCGTTTTTCCAAGAAGTTGAGCGTGTCCTTTGCCAAAATATGTATGTATGTATGTATGTATGTATGTATGTATGTATGTATGTATGTATGTATGTATGTATGTATGTATGTAAGTATGTCTTTGTGTGTGTATCTTTGTGTATGTTTTTTATTTGTGTATTTATGCAAGCTGTCAGACACCTTAATTTCCCTGGGAATAATACAAGTACTCTACTCTACTCTACTCTCCTATACTCTACTCTACTACAAGTTTCATAAACAGTCATAAACTGTATGGTAGCTCAAATGCGCCTGCACATATTCTGGTGTAAATGAGTGGGAGATGCTACACTGGCCTGAACCCACACATGTTCCTGTGGCATACCAAATTAGATGTTCATGTCAATATGTTCATGTCAATATGTTAATGGTGTATGCGGCCCAACTAAATGTAATACTCATTTGAAATGATCTCTTTCAGCCAAATAAAAATAGCCTGGTTCCTACCAGACCTCTGTGTGTGTAGCCCTGGTGGCGCTCAACACACACAGAGGTCTGGGAGCATGTAGCGGGATTTCATTTCTCCAGTCAAAAAATAATCTGAGCATGTATTGTTTCAATATCAATGGCAGCTCGCTTTGAGGAGTCACAGGACAGGACAGACTTGACGCTTTAGAAAACACTTTTGAAGGAATTTGTTGATACTGAAGCAATAAATGCTCTAATTAATTTTTGACTGGAGAAATGGAATCCTGCTACATGCTACCAGACCAACAATAGTAGTGGAGCTCACTAAGCTACGTGGAACTACAGGTCGGGTAAGAGCCAGGCAAAATTAAAACGAGTCCGCTGGCCAAATTGGGCCTCGGGCCTGAGTCTGTCGATACAGTATCAGCTAAAGGTATGACAAAGCTCAATACCATTACTTGTAGTATGAGGTACCTATTTCAAAGGCACCCTTTGAATTCTAGCCCATTATACCGCTGACATGCTAGACTGATAACTACAGTATGCATCTTATAATCTTATAACAAAGACATTATGGCCTTGCCGTGGCCTATATCGGTAGGGCACTGGGCTTCCACCGGGATTCCAGCCAGGGTCATTTGCAGACCCCTCCCCATCTCTCTCCCCATTCGCATCCTGTCCACCTCTCATACTGTCCGATCAACAATAAAGTTGAGAAAGGCCACACAAAAAACCTGGCTCCAGGTGGGGTTGCAGGTATGACATCACGTTGGGGGAACTGCCCCAGGATTCTAAGGTTTTACATAGACTCCTATGAGCCTGCGGAACCCCCAACGTGATGTCATAATAGTACATTTTCTTAAAATGGTTAACCTGCAAGCCCACCAGAAAAGAAAGACATTATAACATACTTTATAACAGTGAGTGTTTTGGAGGGTCAAGAGACTAACCTTTGTGGTCGATTGGGAGTTCATATGTGCTATTGGAGGAGATGTCAGTGCAGCTGGCAGACAGGAGCTTCAGGTCGATGACCTTGACCAGGTCCCCAGTGGACAGGCACACCTCACTCCCCGACAACTCGTACACGGACCCTGGCCAAAGCAATGCAAAGAAGGGCCTAAATCACTACATTTGCATTTAGCTACACACTACAGCAGACACGCCCGTGCAAAGTAAATTACAAATGAGGACAACACAGAATAATATAGTGGAGAAAAATAATCAGCAATATGTGGGCCGAAATAGGGCCCTACAGAGTAGGCCGAGGCCTAGTAACACGCAGAGGTGGAAAGAGTACAGAAAATGTGTACTCAAGTAAAAGTATCTTTACTTTGCCTAAATTCTACTCAAGTACAAGTAAAAGTACCTATCTAAAAATCCACTCAAGTAAAAGTTAAAAAGTACTTCACTTAAAATGTAATTTGAGTAAAAGTACTTAGTTACTTTTAATTAGCTTTCCTCTTGAGAATGTCATGTTTATTTTTCTTGAATATCGTCCTCCATAACCTCTATCTCTTGCTTGGCACCAGCCATCATCCAATACATTGATACAAGATAGTAAAATAGTGGAAATGCTGTGTGCCATCCTGCACAATCTTTCATTTACGGCGGATTGTGGCATTATTGTGCATGGCATTTTGTCTCTCAGTCAATTTTTTTACTCAGTACTCAGGCCAGGTTCCAGTGTAATTGAGTAAAGTACTTGGGTCAAAATGTACTCAAGTACAAGTAAAAGTATTAATTTAAAAAATTACTTAAAAAGTACAAAGTATTCATAAAAGCTACTCAAGTACAATATTGAGTAAAAGTATTTAGTTACTTTTCCACCCCTGGTAACAAGGCATGCTTAGTGCAGATAAAATGATTATTTTTTGTTGATAATTTTGTTGATAATTTTGTTACGATAGTAACTTAAATTGGTCAATTAACTGAAGAGTAGGGGCTGGGCTAAATTACACACAATCACAACTGCATTGCCTATCTGAAAAAAGTATGATAGCTACATGCTCACAGTTTTTTTTTTTTTTTTTTTTTAAACTGGCAAGAACACCAAAGACGGTCTCTAATGTAGGCTTCTTTTGACACAACATGACTGTGTGAGCTGCAGTCTAAACTAAAAGAGAAAGTAAGTTGAATCATTTATTGGGCTATAGGCTACTGTTTGTGGAAGTAGGCTACTGTTAATGTCAAGCTTATGAGTTCCTCCAAGATACAACTCTCAACAGCATATAGGCCTACATATTTTTAAAAGCTACCGCGTCCTTTCTGTCGTCAAGAGCAAAGTCCCACGGCTATTTGACAGTGCCCATTCTCAAAAGAGTAAAAATCTTCAAATGAGTTTCATTCATTAGGCTACTGACATACTGAAACTGCATCCACTGCGAGGCGTAGCTATACAATCTTAAATTATAAGATCAGACACACATGAGACATCGTTTTGCAAGTGTTCACTTTTTCTCTTAGCCTACCTTGAAAATAGACTCCCGAACAAACCTGGAGAATGCGCGGTAGCGTGGCGCGGTCTATGGATGCTATCAACTCCTGGAGGGACGTGACTGTCCCTGACCCCTCCATCCTTGAGTGACGACCAGACTTCATGCGCGCGATGTCTGTTCAAGGACGTCTCTACGGATGTGCAAAGGCGTGAACCACTCGCGTGAAAGCTAGTGGTAACAGAGCATGCAAGAGGAAGTCAATTGCAAACACAAAGATTGCTTTATAGTGTCAGTCATAACGTAAGGTCCAAACGGATTTGATTGCAGAGTTGTAACAAAATGTGCCGTGTCATTACTACAACATGAACAGCAGGCCTAAATAAAGTAGAAAACTAACCACTTTTAACAGAATAGCCTACTGGCTGCCAAAGAGGCCCATGGTGATTAGATGAATCTGTCCTTCCCAGCATGTTGCATTTTCAAGTTTTCCCAAATGTCTGAGGAAGTACTGGGTAATAATTGGCCTAAACCACTAGGCTATAATAAATCACTTATTAATTAAACTGTGAATCGACCACGTTTAGCGAAATAGGCCTAGATTGAAGCTCTCATAAACACACTGCAATAACATATTGAATTAGATTTTAGATAACATTGAGGTAATTCAACTCCCTTGACCCTACAGCTCTTAAAAAGTTGACAAAAAAATGTATGGAGGTCATCCATGGCCAAGATGCCTAATGTACATTATGTAGCCCCCCCCCCCCCACACACACACACACACACACACACACACGCACAAACGCACACTAGATGGTGTTATAGGCTATTTTGGACATCTGATCATTGCATGGTTTGAAGTCAACCTGACTAGAGGGGTATCAGTGAGAAAAAATAATTCTGACTAAATCCTGATTAAAATTGGTGCGTATGCCTACGGTTTGTGTAATGTAGGCTACCGTATAGCCTATGCCAGAGGTATTCAATTAAAAGTCACTGAGGGCCAGTGTTTCAAATTCCTTCCAGTAAGGGCTGAACATATGCCTAGAATTTGCATAACCATGAGCAGTACGGTGTCTGAGATTAGGGTGCAAAACGGATAGCTTTCCACACAGAGCAGATATTTGCTTCTCTATTTCTTAGCCGTATGATGATCTAAACTGTTTTAGATAAGATTTCACTCTCTTGTGAATGCATAAGAGAGATCCCCAACCTGATCGAAGCATTAGTGATCGCAACTTGTGCATGACACAGCACACACATTTGTTTTAATCTTGTTCTGACTTTGTGACTCTTGTTCTCATACCTTGGAAGCATCATCAGCAGTGAAAGCGGGACACAAAAGGACATCAAGATGCGCCTGACCAAAGCAAGAGGTGCCTTCAGCCAACTCCATAACATCTGGAAGTCCAAGCAGTACAGCCTCAGAACAAAAGTCAGGCTCTACAACAGCAATGTCAAGGCCGTTCTGCTGTATGGCTCTGAGTGCTGGAGAGCAACAAAGCAAGACATGCAAAAGATTGATGTCTTCCACAACAACTGCCTCCGTAAAATCTGTAACATCTTTTGGCCAAACAAGATCTCAAATGAAGAACTTTACAAGAAGACACGCAGCTCACATATGTCTCTCGAAATTCAGAAACGTAGACTAAGATGGCTCGGTCATGTATTCAGAATGCCCAATGAAAGAACACCAAAAGTCGCCTTGAGATGGACCCCGATCGGGAAAAGAAAGAGGGGAAGGCCAAAGAACACCTGGCGAAGGACCGTGATGACAGAACTAAAGGGGATGGGGCTGTCCTGGGATGAAGCAAAGGCCAAAGCACGAGACAGGGTTCAGTGGCAGGCAGTGTATGATTGCGGCCTTATGTCCCAGCCGGGACGAAGAGGATAAGTAAGTAAAGTAAAAGTGACCTTGTGGGGGGCCAGAACCTTGCCATCCAAGGGCCGCAACTGGCTCCAGGGTCGCCATTTGAATAGCCCCCTGCCTGGCCTGTAGTAGGCCTAGGCCTATAACTACTGTAGGACTATGCCCCATTGTGAATTAGTCGAATTTGTTTTGTTGTTTCTAGTTAAGCTTTTATTTAAAATATTTTGGTTGACTTGTTCAATTTTTATTTCTGTCATAATTAAAACATTTACCATCTTCTATCATCATAAGACTACACTGAATGCTAAGAAAAACTACACATCCCACATTGCTCTGAACGTAGGCCTACTTCCGAAATATACCCAGCATGCACTTCGATTGGTTGTGTGCATGAAGAATGAAGCGAAATGGCTAACACCAAAGCAGCTGCACTTGATATTCCGAATTTCGATTGCCCTTCGTGGTAAGTCCTACATGTGTGAATGCATTCCATGTAATTTTGTCGATACGCCAGCTTGTGGGGGAAATGTGCCCCCACCCGAGTGGAAGGCTGCTAAAATGTTCTATGATTCAAAGTCCTTTGCTAACTATATTTAGCTAGCTAGCATCAGAAGCCTCACGAGAGCATATCCTAAGCTAAAACCAAGTCATGTCCGGCTAAAGTTACTTTTCTCCCCATCGTGTAGTTGATGTATTCAGAGAGAACCAGTCTGCTGTAATATCACTTTATCTGTTGAATGTGTAACCTGCCTCTCGCCACCTAACGTTATTTGAAAGTACAGTATGCAGGGCAAGCCAAGCTGCCCAAGTTTTTCTCCTTGATGGACAGGATGTTTATAATCAGCCCGGCCCCCTTTTGCACTATGTGGCTGTTGATGACACACAAGACATGAAGAACCAGATGATAAAACCACATCATCACATGTGCTATAATAATGGTGACAGTATGAGTCAGAGCGTCTGTGCAAAATTAAACATTCATGTCTTTCTTCCCCTCAGGGCAGGGAAGCCTCCTGCGGGACTCCATCTGGATGTCGTCAAAGGGGACAAACTTGTAGAGGTAAGGGGGAGGGGTTGCACTTTGCAGCTGACATTACCCTTGTTAAAGGTGAGGTGACGTGTGCCAGCACAGCACAGCTTCCACAGGTGTGTGTGGGTGTATGTGTCCATATTCCACGTGCCGTTAGTAGATTAATTACCCACTAACTCTGGGTAATTAAACTAACTCTGTTATCCATATAGAGTGGCAAATGCCGCTTCTATTCTGGAAGCCATGAGTACTTTCAGTTGAAGCGTGTGCACATTTAAGTGATGTCAGTTCCCTCACTCACTCACACACACTAGGTCAGACATCTGTATTGTGGAAGTAGTTTGAACTTGTTCCCTCACACACACACACACACACACACACACACACACACACACACACACACACACACACACACACACACACACACACACACACACAGCCCATGATACTACTCCTCCCCCTGCACCCGATACTAACCTGACTGTCTGCAGCCCATGAGTTCGTTGTTGCGCTCTGGGATGAGTGCTGGTGTGGCTGTCAGGTTCAAGAGAGGTGCCAGATAAACTAACATCCGAGAGATTTAAGCACAAGGTGTGAAGGCCTATGCCCTGTGTTATGACTCCCGGAACAGACAGACGAACACTCACACACTTACTTAACTAGCCTACACTTAGCCTAAATGTGATTTGTAAGATCTGTATGATTTTGACGTTGTTGTCAATACATGTTCATTGCTGAGGCAATTGAAAAAATATCTAAGAGAATGTGCAACCAATTAATTTTCCTCCCGTCTGAGCTGAATATGTTTACACTAAATATGTTTTATTTATTAGCTTATTTAGTGTTGCCCAAGACCAAGGCAGAGCCCATTTGGGAAAACCATCCTTAAACCTTTCTCAGAAATAGCACAGTGGGTTTACATACAGTGTTGAATCTCGCCCTCCAACCCGTGCCTGCAGTTCACCTAGAGAGCGCTGTCGAGACAGCAGAGCTCATACGGCTGGCGCTAACAACTGACAATTGTGCTCGCTGTCTGATGAAACTTGACAATATTACTGTAAGTTCTGGGAAACCAATGTGGATTTAAATGAAATGTACAATAACCTGGGAGCTATGTCCTTCTGATTTCCTACAGCTATGGCATTTATGAGTCAGGCTCCGCTAGCATCTTGCTAACAAAATTGCTTTACGGCCGTCGTGATCACAGCAATGCAGCCGGCCGACCAATCCAAACGCAGTGTGTGAAGCCACTCGTGACGTCATATTGACAATAAAGACGTATTTTACAAAGATCCAGCAAGTTTAAACATTCAAACTAACTGCTGTTTGAAAGGATAATCTATCCTGCCTTTTGGAAAAATAAAATGAAACGATGATACCAATTCTCTCCCAAAGCAATGGCAGCATTGTGGTTGAGCTCCATGGGACCCCATTCATTTCAACAGCCTTTGCGCTCCTTGGCGCTCGTCTGCGCTGTCTGGATGGCGCCACTTGGTGGACAGTACCACCCGGAAAAAGTCGCGAGATTCCTCTCTCGTACTACCCATAAACTCTCTCTGGAAATAGTTTCTGATGATTCTGTTACTTTTCACTATACTGCTACTTCCTCGTTACTTGGTGTTGCTTTAACGAATGTGGTGGTGCCGTTTTTCTCCCTACAGAAGCTCATCATCGATGAGAAAAAGTTCTACCTGTTTGGTAGGAACCCGGACATGTGTGACTTCACCATCGACCACCAGTCATGCTCCCGCGTACACGCAGCTCTGGTCTACCACAAACACCTCAAGAGGCTCTTCCTCATAGACCTCAACAGCAGTGAGTTATACACACACACACACACACACACACACACACACACACACACACACACACACACACACACACACACACACACACCAGGGCTTGATCTCGTCACCTGCCAACCAGCCAAATGAGGGCAAAACCTGGCTGTGGCTGGTTAAAGTTTTAGTGTCACTAGCCAATTTGGCAGGTAGCTTAGTCCTTGCTATGACATTATAGCCTATTTTCTGCCGTTTGCCCCTTGTGCATTAAGTGCTTGCGCTCAAGTTCAAGAAAATGTTCAGTTACTTTGTTTGATGTATTTCCCTGTAGAAAGCTATGCACTTGTCCTCTGTCTTAAGCACTTCATCTTCTAAGTCAGGGTCTCCGCGGATCCTTAAAAAGTCTTAAAAAGTCTTACTTTTAATATTTGGTTTTTAAGGTCTTATAAAGCCTTATATTTCGCCAATTTTTGGAAGTGTGGTATTATATTTACATGGGAGGTCTTATATTTCATCTGGGTAGCTTGAGTGTCAGAAAAAAGTCTATTTTTGACGCTATAAACCTTATTTAACCGGCATACGTCCCTTATCAAGATGCGGAAAAGTAGATGAAACTGATCTGTGTTTGTGGCGCAGCGCAGCCCGCTGGCCACACAGCGGGGGGCAGCCGCAGACCTGTGGGTGCAGCGTCTAGCCTACTTGCATGTTCTAGTAGAAACAGTAGAAAAAGTGGTCGAAAAAATATGAACGTGAATCGAGATGGGTAGATAGATGCAAGTTCAGTGTAATGTGGCTTGAGGATAAGAAATAAAACAGTCATCCAAAGCAACGTCCGAATATGAAGCTTGATGTGTTGGGAGGACGCATAATCATAGTCGTTGAGGGTAAGTTTTAAATGTTGTCTATCGTAAGCATGTTAGCCATGCCCTCGCGTTTGGGTAAAAGCGTTTGCTAAATGTAAAGGGTTCATTTCATAAAGTCCATTATGACCGTATTCGAAAATAATTGTTCCTTCATACAATAGCCTACACTTTCAAAATCGCCTCTAGATACGTGACAGGCTATTTGATGCCTCTGTCAAATGCAAAATGATTTCGTTAGCCTGATGACAGCACGAGGAAGTGAGTGATGAGTAACAGAATATGTACGAAGCCAATGATCTGGCGAGGTGCGTAATGTCCAAATCGGTAACCAGATGGGCAACGGTAAACGCGCTAAATGCTTGTTATGGACATGCTGGAAATCGCTTCCAAGTTGTGCGCTGTTTCTTGCTCCCATCTAGAGAACAACAAACTACAGACAGGCTAAGCTCAAAGTAGAACGCTTGCTTCTGCTACCCGTCTCTGATAAAGCGAGCTGGAGGAGGAGAAACGGCAGAGTAGTCGTACATTTAACCCTTTTGACACCAGGTGTCCTCTCTCCTAATAGCAAAGTGCATTCAACTATTTATCCATCAGAAATGATGAATTGTTGAGCCATTTTTAATGTGTACATTTAAAGGCATTTGATGAACATTCATCTGATTTTTCCATAGGCCGTCAAAACATGCGTGGGACCCTCAATTAAATGCCAGTTGTCAATTAACTGACCATATGCATGCATGGTGTCTGTAGGCCTACAGATCAGTTACACCTTGCTACTGCTTACACTGTGTTTACCCTAGGCTACACTATAAAAGCACAGTAGTCATATAATATTGTTTATTATATATAATTATGTACTAGGCCTACATTTCATTATAGCAATGTAACATTAGCAATATTGCAATGCCTCACCCCGAGCGGTGGTCTTATATTTTATCATCAGAGGTCTTATATTTGTCTTAAAAAGTCTTATATTTGGTGATCCAAAATGTGCAGAAACCCTGAAGGTTAGATGTACAGTAAAGAAGAAGAAAAAATACACATTTGTGGCTGGTAGAATAGCTGAATGGCTATTGACTCAGGAAAACCACTGGCCACAGTGGCCGTTGAATGAAACAGTTCATGTGGAGCCCTGACACACACACACACACACACACACACACACACACACACACACACACACACACACACACACACACACACACACACACACACAATATCACAAGGATCTGGCTAAAGTGTCATTGTACACACTAACGGCAACATTGTATTTTCTCACCATTCACTCCGAGCTCTGTTCAGCAAATAACACTACACCGTGGTTTAAGCATGCAGCACAGTTCCTTCTCTCTCAGCAGCCAACATGTATACATTTACCAACGTGGAACATTATAGTTTAAGCCTTTAGTAATTTCCTCTTCAGAAATAAGATGCAGACACTTGACCAGCCAACAGGCTTAACAGTTCACCATGTCTTCCTGTCGAAATAGGTCAAAAGATAGATCTGTTGGTATGAATGAAGAAAACTCAAATGACACTCACATAGTCAAGTCAAGTGTGTGTCAAAAATCTATGAAACTGGGGTAGCACAGACGTTTGGAATTGTTTGACCTCCAATGTGCAAGTTAAACACACACACACACACACACACACACACACACACACACACACACACACACACACAGTAGTATACGTGCAGTAAAAACACTACCATACTGGTACAAACATGTACAATAAATATGCGTACACATACAAACACACACACACACACACACACACACACAGTGTGCAGATGTGTTAAAAGGCTTAAAACGTGGTGCTAATTCGACTGCGACTGAAAACCGTTACACAGAAAAATTTACATCTAAAACAGGAAAATCTTGTGTGTGGGTAAGATGCTTACCGGAATGTCTATTTCTGGCTCGTTTCATGTGAACTGTGAGCCATTAAGGGCTTAATTTTACTGGACTGTGACTGACCTTATTTCAAGTCTGCTTGTGTGATGGTGGTGATGGTGTATGTGTGTGTTTTGCATGCAATGCGATGTACAATGCAATGTAATGTAATATAATGCAACGCGTCCCCTCCCCTTCTCCTTGACACATGGCACGATCCTTGGCCACATCACATATTATGTATTGTTTATGTACCATAGACTGTGTGTTTAGGTAATTGATGTTTTTAGTTGCAGATATCCGGGTGGTACAACCATAGTTAATACCACCAATTATATATGAAATACTTTTTTATTGGATTATCTAAAAACATATTCATTGCTTGTACATAAGGTTTCCAATTTTTCATTCATTTATGTAATTAATATAAGAATGACAATTAGCTGTGGTTGTACCACCTGATGTCTGTGTGCATCTTTGTAGTAGGCCCGGAGCCAGTAAATATCACAGGTTTCACAATATCTGTTCCATATATAGAGACGCAATGTCGTAGAGTAGAGTAGAGTATCGTTTATTGATCCCAGGGGGAAATTAAGGTGTCAAGTAGCATACACACATACAGTGAGTCCAATATGTATTTGATCCCTTGCTGATTTTGTTGGTTTGCCTACTAACAAAGACATGATCAGTCAATAAATGTTATGATGATATGTATTCTAATATGGAGAGACAGAATATCAAAAAGAAAATCCAGAATTTAACTGAAGAGAATATATATTAATTTATTTCCATTTCATCGAGCAAAATAAGTATTTGATCCCCTGCCAACTGATTACAGTTGCGGGCCCACAGACCAGATGGGCACTACCGATCAACTTGTCATCTGAATTTAAGACACCTGTACATACTAACATGCATAAAAGACACATTGAATCAGCAGAACCAGTCCATAGTATGAGTGAATCAGTCACACTCCAACCTCAACAGCATGGGAAAGACCAAAGAGTGGTCAAATGATATCAGGGACACGATTTTAGACCTGAACAAAGATTAAATGGGCTGCAAAGCCACAAGAAAGAGACTGGGTATTAATGACCCAGCTGTTGATGCATTTCTTCCAAAATGTGAGGAATACAAAATGACTATCCATCAGCCTGTCTGGGGTTCTATACAAGATTTGACCTTTTGTAGGGATTTGATAATCATGAGAACAGAAAGAAATCACCCTAGAGCTGTATGGGATGAACTAGGCAATGATATCAAAGCTACTGGGACCAAAACTGAGAAAACTACTGGTAGCACTTAATGCCACAGAGGTTTAAAATCCTGTAGTGCACACATGGTACCTCTGCTTCAGAAGGAACCTGTGCAGTCCCACTTGAGGTTTGCCAACGGACATCAGACTGGTTTAGGATATGATAAGGAGGTGCTGTAGTCAGATGAAACAGAAATCAAGCTGTTTGGCATTATCACAATTCAATGTGTTTTGAGAAAGAGTACTGCTGTCTATGATCCCAAGAACACCCTCCTCACCATCATGCATGAAAGTGGTATCATTATGGTTTGAGGGTGTTTGTCTGGCCAAGGCACAGGACAACTTCACATCGTCAACGAATGGATGGAGGGAGACATGAAATGTGCAATCCTGAGTGCAAACGTCCTTCCCTCCACCACTACACTGAAGGGTGGGCCATTTATGGATCTCCCAACATGACAATAATACACAACATACAGTCAAAGCAAATAAGGAGTGGCTCAATAAGAAGCATATTTAAGTCGTGAAGTGGCCTAGACAGTCTCCAAATATTAACCCTATAGTAATTCTATGGAGGGAACTGAACCTCCCATTTACCAAGCCACAGCCACAAACTATTAATGTTTTAGAGATAATGTGCAAAGAAAAATGGGCAAAAATATGTTCTACTATGTGCACAAACATTGTCATCAACTAAAAGAAGCATCTGACCTCAGTGCTAGACAACTAGGACTTTGCCACAAAGCACTTTATCTTCTTTAGCTAGAGGGGTCAAATACTTATTTGCCTAAATTAAATACAAATAAATTAAAATATATTATTTTAAGTTATTCTCTGGAAATTCTTTTTGATATTCTGTCTCTCCATGTTTGAATACATATTATCATAAATTTATAGACTGATCATGTCTTTATTAGTGGGCAAACTGGCAAAATCAGCAAGGGATCAAATACATATTGGACTCACTGTACATAAATAAAGATGTCCCCTTTCCTCCAACCTCAGCACACGGTACGTTTCTGGGCCACCTCCGGCTGGAGCCCCACAAGCCGCAGCAGGTGCCCATCGACTCCACCATGTCGTTCGGGGCGTCCACGCGCGTCTACACCATCCGGGAGAAGCCCCAGACGCAGCCCGGGGCCGGGGGAGGGGACGGCAAGGCCGGGGACGACGAGGAACTCAAGGGTCTACTGGGACTGCCTGAGGAGGAGACCGAGCTGGAGGTGTGTGTTGTATTGTGTGTGTGTGTGTTTGTGTGTGCGTGTTTGTAATTGAGAGTTTGGGAAGTGATTGGGAAGTGTTGAAGTGAATGTGTGTGTGACTGTTTGCTTGTGTGAAACTGTGTCAGAATGAATGAGTGAGTGTAGTGTTGTAATGTATGTATGTGTGTGTGGATGGTTTTCCATTAAATTAGTTCACTTAGGCCGAAATCTTTTGACGATGACTGCTGCATGCAGCTACAGCTTGAAACCAAGCTATAATTGTGCTGATGGATTTGTGCTGGATGAAGTAGGTCACCCAAATGGACTCCTCCTTTATACGCCTGATGAAGACCCAGTATGGGTCGAAACCGGTTGGCGGTTTAACCTGTGTAACTATACCCCAGATAAAACAAAGGGGTTTTAATGATGAGAACAGTCCTTGTTGACCTGTAGGGTTGCCTGAAGCTGGCCCTAGTGCCACCACGCTCTTAAAATGCTTTTACTTTTACATGATTGAAATACGCAACAGAGACTATTCACTTCCTGCCGAAAGGCTTTTAGCTGTTTTTAGTTTAGTTTTTTTTAGTTTTAATCATGCTTTGCCCATTTAAAAAAAAGAAGAAAAAAAATCAAGTGTACAGAAGATGAGTGCCTTGGTACCTCACTACTTCTGAAATGGATGAAGCCTGTTACCAATGAGCATCATCCTTGCAAAGAACAAGGTCCAGGTAGCACTCCAATTGGACATCCTTTTCTTTTCTTTTAACCCATTGATGCCTGATGTTTGCATTGCGCAACATTGGCCCTGGTGCCTGGAGCGTCATTACGCAACATTCAGGCTCATGAGATTTGAGACAACTTTATTAAAAATCTTTGTTTGTTTGAGATGAATGAACACATTCTAATGAAAGGTGAGGGTCTTAGCGTTTAAATGAAACTCTGTGCATATTTTTATGTGCTTCAGAAACTGAGATATTTAGGTTTTTATAGGCTGAGGGCAGCTTTTCTTAAAAAGGGCTCAGGCATTCAGCACCCTTTTTTGCAGGTGCCTTAGGCGTCAATGGGTTAATGTAGTGTTTTATTGTTTGCCCCAATAGAACCTGACTGAGTTCAACACGGCCCACAACAAGCGCATTTCCAGCCTGACCATCGAGGAGGGCAACCTGGACATGCAGCGACCCAAGAGGAAGCGACGCAACTCCCGCGTCACCTTCAAGGAGGACGACGAGGTCATCAACCCAGGTGGGCTACGCCATGACATGACATTACACTATCACAATGCAGTAGATAATTTTATCCAAAGCCTTGCATTACATCATACACTTCCAAAGTCTAAGCCTTAAATGACATTATACACTAGCATAGCATCATTGGTGCTTTTATCAAAAACAAGTTCCACAAAATGACATGATCAGTCTGAACTCTTGGGGTGGTCACATTATATTATTGTGTACTGTATAGCATTACTCTCAAGTTTAGCTTCCACTTTTATTCAATGCGACATGCAGTTACTTGCAGTATGTACAGGATTCAGTCCCTGGAGCAATGGCAGTCAGATCAGATGCCACGCTCAAGGCCACTCTACTCGAGCGATGGGTGAGAGTCCAATGTGACAGTACAGTAAACTAGATTCATTTTTTTTCCCCTTCATGTGCAACCATATCTCTTTTAGTAACAGATCACACCAGACCAGGTGTGCTGTCCTTCGCTCACAGTGAAATAATGGTAACCAGTGACGTACAGGCCCTGCTGTGGCCTAACGAGAGATCCCCCCCCATCTCTCTCTCTCCCACTCACTTCATGTCACCATCTCCAACTGTCCTATCAAATAAAGGCAAAAAAGCCCTACAAATATTTATTATTTATTACAAATATTTATATTTGTGAAAACAGTGACGTACCGTTTAGTTCACATATCAGACCACACAGGGGAACAGCAGGGTCCTCTCTTGCTAGCTCAACAGGTGTTTAAGGCCATGCATAGACATTTGGAAGAACAGAGGCTGTCAAAGTTTTTTAATAAGACTGTCTGTTGATAGTCAATACTCGTACTTGTAACAGCCTATCTGTGGACAAGCTATAAACTGATAGCGTTGAATGAGGTTGTGAGAAGTGTATGCTGTGTGCGTGTCATTATGAAGGGACATTTGATGCCATTAATGACTGACCATTTGTGTGTGTTTGTGTCTGCAGAGGACATCGACCCGTCCGTGGGCCGTTTCAGGAACATGGTGCAGACTGCGGTGGTTCCCATGAAGGTAATTGCACGCGAAACAGAAAGCCCCTTTAACTCACCCGACCACAGTGACGCGGAGAGTTAAATTAGGGCCACTTCTGTTTCTTGTTTTAGAAATCATTTACGCGAAGCTCACTATTGATAATGTGCCTTTCATGAGCTCGCCGAAGTAGATATTCTCGCAACTCGTATATAAAAGTTGTATATCTCTCCATTCTTGCAACTCGTATGTAAAAAATGTACAGCGAGTTGTCCAGTGATAAAATGCCTCAAGGGGTGCGTTCATGTGTGCTTCCCATGTCAGCGTTTAGTATTTCAGAAAGTCAAAGAATGCGCGTCCATCAGTGGCACAGGTGCTGGACCAAACGTAAGATAACTGAAAAGAAAATAAAGGTCCGCAACACTTAAATGCTCCCAATTATTTAATGGCACAACGTTTCGGACTAACCGTCCTTCATCGCAGTGCAACGATTGCCGTTTAGTATTTACCATAATTACCAGAGCACATTAATGCACCATAAGTCTCAAGTTTTGAGCTGATGCCTCTCAAATGTATTTTTGAGGCCTATGAGGTGTATAAAATTTGCACAAGTATATAAATTATATAACAATGTCATTTTGGGGTGTTGTGGCTAAGTGCCAGTACGCTGGTGACCCAGGTTTGATTTCAACCCAAGGCAAGGCAATTTTATTTATATAGTGCATTTCACTCGAATGCAATTCAATGTGCTGTACAGTAGAGTAAGATAAAAATGATGTGAAAAAAAAAAACATGAAATAGAATAAAAAACAAAAGCATAAGGCATGGCAGGTGATAATAGAATACAAAGTAACGACAAAAGAAAAAAAAAGGTCATTTCCTGATTTTTCCTCATCTCTCTCCCACCACTTGTTTCCTGTCTCTCTCACCAACTCACTTGTCTAAATAATGAAGTCGTTGAAGCCCAAAAAATATCTGCAAAAAAATACAATGTCCTCCATTCATGGGCTTAAAGGGTAGCTGCGGTGCACTTTCACTTTCACTTCTGCTTCTCTCTGTGCCCTCGTTGTTGTTCCTCTGCTTGAGGTGTTGTTGTGACTGTCCTCTGCTCTTGTTCTTGTTCTGTTTGGTGTCAGGGGTGAGGAACAGTAAAGTGTTGTAAATCTGCTGTGTGTGTGTGTGGACTGTTTTATTGTAATGTATAAATATTGTGTTTATGATCGTGTTCAATGAGAATATGTGTATACTGGACATGGCGTGTTCAGCCTTTTGCCATGGCCTAACCAAGGCCACCGTCAGAGCCGTTCTCTATATACGGCTCTGGCCACCGTTGCTTTGGACTGCCATCTAAAGGATAATGAGAGTATTGCCTTGTCACCGATTAATGGCAGTGCTATAAAAGCTACAAACGGTGCCAATATGACTTGAGCCATTCGTTCCGATGCAAAGGAGTGGTCTATTCAGCATCTAGTCTTCATACCTATGGTACACTAGTTAGGCTGTGTGTAGATGTTTATGTTTAAAGATTTATGTTTAAAGCTTTGTGCTCCTGTCCTTCAGACTGTGTAGTTCTTCTGAATACTGTAATTTCTTTTACATTGCTCCTTGCTCATCCCTTTTTACAGAAGATTAATTGTAATGTTAGGCCCTGTGTGCTGAGGACTGGATGTGTGTTTAGTCAGTAAAAGTGTGTATTTAAAGATTTTTTTGGAGCCAAGCCTTCACACTACCCATGTTCATTCTCCTCTGACTATGCTTCTGTGCTTCTGCTGCTCCTCTCACTGTGCTTTTTGCTGTTGTCCCCTCCCTGCAGAAGAAGAAGATGGAGGCCTACCAGAACGCGCTGGGCCTGGGCCTGGACGACTCGCTGCCGCGCTCGCACTCCTTCGGGGGCCGCGGCGGGCTTTACGCCGACCTGCCTCCCTCCATGCAGCAGGACGGCCAGCCGGCCGGCCCCGGCGCCACCATCCTGGGCGGCGGCCTGCCCCTGCCCATGCCCAACCCCGCGCCCGAGGTGGACCTGGCACCCGAGATGCCCCGGCCGCCCATCACCCTCCACCCCGCCGCCCCCGCCGGAGGCCTCTACCCCTCCTCCGAGGGCCTCAACGAGCCGCGCAAGAAGAAGTACGCCAAGGAGGCGTGGCCGGGAAAGAAGCCCACGCCCTCACTGCTCATCTAGACGGCCAATGGCTGGCCGGGGCGGGGTGGAGTGGGCAGGGCGGGCTCAGGTGGGTGGAGGCTTGGTCGTAGAAATGGTGAAGAAAGTAGTGTGGGGTTGGTAATGGACATTGATGGACAAGGACACTGATGGAAACCTGGATGGAAAATGGAGACATCATAGGAAAGGTGGGGTCGGGATAACTGAAGGGCGAGGAAGCGGTTCTTCTTTGTGTTAATGGATCGGCGGTTTTATTTTGCCCCACAGGTATTTTCCTTATTAGACAAAGATCTATTTATACAGGGTTTTGGTTGTGACTTCATCAGGTATACAGTGGATGGGGAGGACTGTGGGACTTCCACTTTGCCATTCACTAACGCATTCCACTTTGTTCTCATCCACTACTAAGGACCTGCCAATGCCACCTCCACTGGTTTCTATAAGGAGGTGTATTTTTTGTAAAATACTTGTTACGCCGTTTTGTTTTTTATTTTGCATAGATGATAAAACATGTACTGTCGTGCCCCCTCCCACTCTTCACCCCCACCCGCACGCACACAAGCGCGCACACACACACACACACACACACACACACACACACACACACACACACACACACACACATACATTCTTGCAAGCTATGTTTGTGGTCCAGTTAAAGAATGAATGCTACGATAGATGTTTTTTATCCCTGTGCTCAGGCTTAAGATTATATGTATATTTTTTGTTTTATTTTTCTTTTATTTGTTATTTTCACATGTATTTTCTGTAACTGTTTTATACATCCTCACTACACAAAGTTAATACAGAAATATACCATTTGTATACTAAAAGCACACCACTTGTGAAGTCTGACACGTGAGGACACAAAAACCCTTTCTGTAGACCTCAACATCCATTCAAATCAAATGGGAGGAAAGACTGACTGTGAAGCCATCCCGTTTGGGTCAGTTGGCCTGTTTGTCATCACACCATCTACAAAAAGAATCAGTTAAAGGTAGAGTGTGTACATTTTTTAATAGCAGTTTCCAGAAATTATGCCGCCCATTCACAAATGTGACCTTTTTCATGAATGTTTACCACAACCATCAATATCTAAGTGTTCCATTAATGACTGGGACAGTTTCATATGAAATATGAAATGTGGATCTTCTCCATGTCTGCCGTTTTGAATTTTGGCTGCTAAACTTACTGTACTTTGGTCAGACCAGTAAATATGAGTTTTTTTTTACTAACTAAATATTCAGGAAAACATCAAAATTGTGACTAGGCAGCATGCATTTTTGAAAACGAATAGGTAAAATTACATTGTCTACCTTTTAAGACTTAAAGACTGTAGTGAGAAGCGTTGCCAAGTAGTCCTGGGACACAGTACTGTAAAACGTCAATTCTGTGTGGTTTATTATGCCACTAGGTGGCAGTGTACACAAAACAATCAGCAGCGCTTTTAGATGACAATACCATGGCTCTGGAATCTTGCCAGTGTAAGTGCATGACCAATGTTGTTGTCATCTTTTTTTAGGTATCTTTTGTAGTTTGTCCACATCTACAAAACTGACTGGCCGTGCATAAGGGTGTTAGCTAGTGTTGGTCTCTAGAGCTAGCCAAGTAGTATTGTCTCCTGGGATACAGCCACTGGCCTCTGGAGCATTTCCTTGTAGGGTACATTCCACTCTGGGCTGGCTCTGTAGCCTGGTCCAAAAACCAACCCTTTGTACTGCACTCTACGACTTTGTTTAGAGAGCCTGGCTGTGGTTGGACAGTTATGGTTCTATCCGGCAGCTTTTAGGAGGGCCAGTTAGAGGGTGCCTTTGAACCAGACCATCTGCACAGAAAGCAGGTGTGGTACAACAGGCTGGATTTGACCAGGCTAGTTGCTAACTCTTAACGTGCACCATTTGGAGAGGAACCATCTTGGGGCTTTCTGCTAAAACCTGCACCTCTCCTCACTTATCATTGGCACGATGTCTTTCCTCCCATGTCATGCCATGTCAATCCTAACAATGTCAACGGTGCCAGAGGCCATGTACGCTGTGTCTTTGATACTACAGAGAGCAAATAAAAACCATTTGTACTGTTGTTTTTAATCACTGTCTTCTCCTGTTTTTTTTCCCAATTGGGAAAACATATCCCATTCTTCACAAAATAGAAAGATGTGATGTATGATTCCTGAATCGTGTGTGTGGAAAAACATGTACCTTTAGGCCTACTGGTGTTGCCATCACAAGTACAGCTCTGTTACAAATGCACAATAGTGTGCAACTCAGTGTGCAACTTCAATGTTTTGTCATGTTTCTTTTTCCTTGAGTGATTATGAGCTGTTTCTTTTGAGGTCTGTAGTATGTCACCTAGTTAGGAGGTAACTCAGTTGTGTTTATATGCACTGCACTACATGTGGTCTTTTTACATGACATCTCTCTAGGCAGGCAAACACAAAGAATGGTGCACACCACAAGGTTACTATGAAGTGTTTCAAACAATGACGTCTATTATCAAGGTTTCAACTGTAAGAAAATGTAAGCAGACTAATATGAATCAAGCACTTGCCAGTTTGCTTTTTTAATCTGTGTGAGGCCTGTTTTGCAAATTAATCACCTCTTGCAGACAACCATCTTTTTCAAAGTCTTTTTGGGTTTTTTTCCAAGCCTTTATTTCGATAGGACAGGACAGTATGAAAGGTGATAAAAACTAAGGGGGGGGGGGGATGTCAGGGTTTGGAAGTGACTTCAAACCTGGCTCCCTATGGCCAAGTAGCCCGAATGTGGTGTAGGAGCATTAACACACTGCACCACAGCACCCCCACCAGTTATGTATGTACAGCACGGTATGTAAGTATGTATTTATTTATTTATATAGTCCAGCATTTTGAATTTCCGGAAATACAATTTTTTTTAACCTTTTTTGTCCTTTTCTACTTTATTTTTGATAGGACAGTATGAGAGGTAGACAGGAATCGAATTGGGAGAGAGACAGGGAGATGTTGGCAAAGGACCCGGGCCGGGAGTCGAACCCAGGTCAGCCGCATGGCAGGTGAGTGCCCTACCGGTTGGCCACGGCAGGGCCGGAAATACACTTTTTAGTTGAAAAGGTCAAATTTGGCAATATGAAGCAGTTTCTATGAGCAGCATAGTTGCAATACCTTCTCTGGTCACCATCCTACACAGTGCACCTTGAAGTGCTGTGAGGCCTGCCACACCTCTAAACAGGCAAACCTGAGGTCGGCGATACTGTACGGTCTTGGAACAGTTCTTGAACTTTGCAAACATATTGGTCTACAGTAAGCAACATGCAACAAGCAAAGTTCAAGAATCGGTCAAGACCAAACTGATGTGTAAAATCACACAAGAAGATGGGACTGGGGCTTTTTGGTTTAGATACTGTTATACTTCAACAGGGACCATTTATTTCAACAGGGTTTTGTGTTGACAATTTTATTTAATTTATTACAAAAGTAAAAACATGACCTGCAGCAGATTATAGTTTAGAAGCTCATTTCCATCTGCAATCCCTGGGCAGGTGAAAAACATAAAATTCAGTAACATAAGAGCAGCCACTCAGGTGTGGAAGCACACACACACACAGACACACAGACACACAGACACAGACACAGACACACACACACACACACACACACACACACACACACACACACACACACACACACACACACACACACACACCACACACATTCACAGCCTGATTAATGCACAAGCTACTGTATATATTATGCCTGGGGAGCTATGCTATGCCTGCTAGGGGATCCCCAGTTGGCCAAAGGATGGTGAGAAGTGTGGGGGCAGACTTGTGACAAGATGCAATATTGAAAACTTTGTCTGCAAATATGTTATTCTTAATTCCTAGCTCAGACGTATGACCCTTGCTGTCATTTGGCAGCGAAATTTGACTTCTGTAGCGGCCTCCATCCGGTTGACTGAAGCCTAGAGACCCCAGCCCATCTTAATCCAGCCCACACACACACACACACACACGTGTGTGTGTTGTGTGTGTACTCGTTATGTACTCTTTAAAAAAAAAAAAAAAAAAAACTTTGCAACTGCACTTGTTGTTCTGTACATTTCCTGTGTACTTTGTATTTGCTTGTGATGTTGGCTTGATTATGTCCTCTTTTGAAAGTCGCTTTGGTTATAAAGTGTCTGCCAAATGCAATGTAATGTAAAAGATATATACAGTATGTGGGTGGTAGGTGTTGGTGGTAGGTGTTATTACTCGCTTACTTTGCCATGGTGACAAGACCACACGGCTGTGACAATGACGTTGGCATGCCACAGTTCTTCAGAATGCGACAATTCAGTCTCGTTTTTGTTGTTGTTTGTTTTCTTGGTTGGGCGCCTATACTCTCAATGGGTGCATTCTTTCCTGTCCTTGCTAGCATCAGCAGAATCTAAGTTGCAGTCATGCACAACACAATTATAGATACACCGTTGTTGGTAAAAGCCATAAACTGTTGGTCTGGTGACTTCTCGTCGTTTCCAATAGCCTATTATTCAGGATCTCGTCATTCTCTCCAGACCAGTTCCCACTTCCCAAGCACTGCCAAGACAGAGCCATCATTCAGGAGACACACACTGACTGCTGACTTGATAAAATTGCGCAGACAAGGCTAGACAAGACCCTGAGATCTTGTTCAAGAAGAGTGCAACATTTTTTTTTTCAGTTCACTATGTGATATGACTACATTGTATTTAAAAAAAAAAGAATTGTTTAATATATTGTATATTATGTACTACTGTATATATTATGTGAGATACAATATTTGTCAACGGCTGCATCTCATATAATTGGTCAAGACATGTAATAGTCCAGTATGACAGACTTCTCTGACTTCAGTGCACTGTTCACCTCGAGTGAGGCTCCAATGGTAGATTGGGTCTTTCCCTCTCGGACTCAAGTACCCCAGACTCACATTACAGAGCAGATGGAAAAACATTCCTGCATTCCTGATGCTATGACGGGGAGAATTGATTTAATACTTTTGCAGTGGAGAGGGAGATGGGGAGGAGTGTGTGACAATGGGAATCCATGTGGACCGCATGTGTTCGAGACAAAAAAAAGGAATTTTGTGACATCGATGAATTAAAATTGGTTTTGTTCACTCGACTCTCTACACAGTGATAAAATATTATCTGTTATCTTTGATTAGATATGTCTGTGGGAGTGCAGATGTGATTGCTGTCAGATGTGATTGATGAGAGGCAAAAAAGACACTGCACATAGAAGGAAGATAAACACATTTAAACTATAACTGAAATCATACACATACACTAACATGTCTTAAGCATGGGCACTATCAACAGCTGACCATTTTTCAATACATTTCAAGACTGAACCCCACTGGCAAAACATTCAATATACATAATAGTTAATATTTACAGTACACATTGCACACTGAACATGTTATGAAGTGACTTCCCTTAAAGATACACAAGTTCTTCTTTAAAGCGGTGTGCTTACTTCATATGCTTACATTGTATGTGTTTGTGTGTTGTGGTTGCTGCAGATGGTTATTTAGTGTATTTCCTGTTTTGCACACAAACTCTAGTGCATATTTTTCCACTGCTCTGGGCAAAAGGTAGCATTTCGAGGGGGTGAAAACACACATTTGATTTTGGAGTTGTGTCATTAATATTGTGTATAATTATAATAATATAATAATATTAATATGTATATATATATATATATGTTATATATACAATATTATATAATATAATTATAATTATATTATGTATATATTGTGTATAATAATATTACAAGGGTAAACCTCTGCCCACTCATTTCTCAGTCCAGTCAAGCCACCCAGCCAATCAGAAAGCTTCATTGGCCTGTGAGTAATAAAAATATATCACATTTTGGCATTGGCCCACCTGATTTCTTTCCTTATGATACATATGTGATTTCCGCATCTGTGATACATTGGAATATGTGAGTATGTGGTATCTGCATTTGATAAAGCATAGCGTGTCTTCATTGACTGGAGGCTCTAAAGTCAGTCAGTCAGTGAAAGAGTTGGGCAACAGGCGAAACCAAAATATTCAGTCATTTACTACGTACGTAGTGTACTACACAGTGGAGGGGACATAAAAATACAACCTACTGTATCTCTATTTAGTGCACTACTGTGCACCCTATGTGGAGTTCTCCAGCACATAGTAAAATGAACATGCAGGGCATTAATTAAATGTTTACTCACTCACTACATTAGTGCACAACGTAGGGTGTGAGTTGGGCTGTTTTAGTGCACTCTTACACCGTATGAATGGATGAACATTTTACAGACTTGGGCTTTGACCAAAAATGTCCCCTCAGTGAGTGAACAAGTTGCGGACCGACTCCGACCAGTAGGAGGCCGACTCAGGGCTCCAGCTCCAGGGGTCTGATCTTCAGGTATATGCCGTTGAGGGAGCGCAGCACCAGGCGTGGCAGCATCTTGGGCTTGTGGTCTGGGTCGGCCATCAGCTCGTACCGCCTCAGGGTCAGACACACCGCCACCTTCATCTCGTTCATGGCAAAGTTCTGGCCAATGCAGTTCCTGAGAGCAGCACGGGTCAGAGAGAGAGAGAGAGAGAGAGAGAGAGAGAGAGGGAGAGAGAGAGAGAGAGAGAGACAGAGAGAGAGAGAGAGAGAGAGCAGAGGGCTGTATTGAACACTAAGGAACAGGAAGGCAGGCCTATTTTACAAATGGTGTAAAAATGATTCAGCTATATTGTACATCAGTGGTTCTTAACCTGGGGTGCGGGCACCCCCTGGGGGTGCGCCAGAGATTTCAGGGGGTGCGCAGAATTTTGTTTGTGTTAAGGTTGTGACCGAAATTCTGTAGTGAACCTTACAATTGGGCCAAATTAAAACCAAATTTTAACATGTTTTAGTCCCAATGTAAAGTCATTAAGGTATTGATTAATGTCTTAAACAAGAGACATTTTAATTAATCACTTGAATCCTTTTTTAGTGCGTGTACACGTGTAGAAGTTTGGGTTGGGGGTGGGTGGCTTGTCTTGGGCACAGGTAAGGGGGTGTGTTATGAAAAAAAGGTTAAGAACCACTGTTGTACACGATTCATTTAAAAATACCACTACTCTTTTCACGTTTGTAATGGCAGGTTTCAAGTGCATTGTTTATTGTAGTATATATGGGGCGGGGCAGCCGTGGCCGAGTGGAAGAAATACTGGAAGAAATTTCTCCCATAGGGGACAATAAAGATACCACTACTACTCAAGCAAGGAGATGGGCTTTAGATCAGAGGGTTGCCGTTTCAAATCCCTCCCTCCCACTCCCTATCTCAGAAATGGCTGAAGTGCCCTTGAGCAAGACACCCAAACCCACACTGCTCCAGGGACTGTAACCAATACTCTGTAAAATAACTAAGTCACTTTGGATAAAAGCATCGGCTGAGTCTAATGTAATAAAATATTGACCGTTATGTGCAGGGGTGTGTTGTGTGTATTGGCAATGGCATATTGCTTTCATGTTTCACCAATGGTTCAAAAATCATTCCGTAGGTCAAATAAGTGAATTTTTAGATTTTAGTTATCTGAAGTTATTTCCTCTCTCCATAAACACTGATGGCCCTTCGCTCTACTTCTTTGTTCCCACCAAGAGTTGGTTACGACAGGCAGCATTGTAATCAACAACCTGAGAAGGTATCGTCTGCAGAAGGTGGTTAGTGGGACAAAGGTATACTGGTTCCAAACTCCATTCAGGTAAATGAGTAGCCTCCATTGACAGACGGAAACATGAGAACCCCACCGCTACTGCCAGCATGCCTTCTGTCAAAACAAAGCTACAACTCATGACAACTTATGTCTACCAGGCAGTCAAGTGTGGACCTACTTCAATAAAAATAACATTAAAGGGACACTGTGTGAGATTTTTAGTTGTTTATTTCCAGAATTCATGCTGCCCATTCACTAATGTTACCTTTTTCATGAATACTTACCACCAGCATCAAATTCTAAGTATTCATTATGACTGGGAAAATTACACTTTTCATACATGAAAAGGGGGATCTTCTCCATGGTCCGCCATTTTGAATTTCCAAAAATAGACATTTTTAGCTGCAAAAATGACTGTACTTGGACCATACTAGAAAATATTTGTTTATTACTTAGTAAACTTTCATGTAAAGATCAAATTTGGCAATAGGCAGCCCAGTTTCAATGAGGCAGCATAGTTGCAGTACCTTTTTTGACCATTTCCTGCACAGTGTCCCTTTAACATTGTTGAAAACAGCAGTAAAAGTCACAGTCACAATTGGCAATCCATCAAATAAAATGGAAAAACCCTCTAGAGTTGCACCAGCTATGTCTGAATATTTCTCAACCCCTTATTCCTGGGAATCTACAAGGTGATTCAAATGTAGGTGTGATGTAATCTTGTGATGTTTGAGACTGGATTGGTGCACTAAAGCTGAACACAATAGAGCGCACTAGGGCAGTAAAGACAGTGAGAGAGAGAGCAAATACAGCATGAGCAGTCGAGAGTGCTCCAAGGAATGACTACTGTAAGCATCGACTGGCATTTGAGGAAATGCTACATAGTGTGCCTTTAAAACAGCTCGTGACAACTCGTGTCTGTTTGGCAAGTTCACTAACCTGGGACCAGCGGAGAAGGGCACGAAGGCGTGAGGCGACCTTTTGGCAGTGTTCTCTGGCAAGAATCGCAACGGGTCAAACACCTACAGGGACACAGACGGACACAGTCAGTTGGAGGGAATTGTTACATGCAGTTCATGACCTAGACTAGAGCAAAGCAGGGCAGATATTACTAGGGCTGGACTGGTCATCTGGCATACAGGGCATTTCCCGGTGGACTGACTAGGGGTGTGCAAAATAATCGGCGAATCGATGCATCGCAATACTTACTTTCACGATACAATGCATCGATTCATGACAAGGTATCGTGATACTTATTTTCACGATATACTGCATGGATTCATGACAATTGATTATTTACTGATAATAAAACTGAATTTGCCACTGGTTCATTTTGTTCAGTAGAGAGTAGGTAATATTTCTGTTGTGATGTAAGCTCTCTCCCAGATGATAAAATATTGACTTATGAATGCTACACAGCAACTGACAAATAAGCTGTATTTTACACATTTACTGAAGTAAATATCGCAATGCATCACAGTAGTACATGAATCGCAATGCATCGTGATAGAATTGCATCGTGGCATGTGTATCGTGATGCGCATCGAATCGTGAACCCTTTGCCAATACCCACCCCTAGGGCTGACAGTCCACAATTTGCTTGTTTCCTCTAAGGCAGTGGTGCTCAAACTGTGGCGCACTGGTGGTACTTGGAAGAATTCATTTTTTGTGCATTGATTTGAAGGCTGATCAAGTTGTTGCAGTCGAAAATGTCTCTTTGGTCTCAAATTTTGTAATATTGAACTGTATGAATCTGAAAACATAATGCAGAATAATACTAGGCAAGCAAAAATTTTAAAAACAAATTTGCACTGAATGTGACCGTAGCTGTTGAGGCCGTTATGAACCTCTCCTGTATTGACTGGCAAAAGTGAATATGGAAAGCCTTTGCTGCGATATTCTAATGTTGGTTGTCAATGTGGTACTCGGAGAGCTCAATATTTTCTCGGGTTGTACTTCACACAAAAAGTTTGAGAAACACTGCTCTAAGGGACTGGCCACAGTTTAGAGGAGGTGGCCCATAGGTCCATGTCACACATAGGGTGCGTTCAAATATGCGACCTTGCTTCCTCCACTTGTGCTTGTGGCCTTGTCCCACCTCCTGGCCTCTCCTCCGTTGAGAAAACAATAAAGTTTCCCAGCTGTCAGCCTAGCTACAACAGCTTTTGGGGGACTGTTTTTCATTCACCATCCCAATTGCAAATGAGAAAAAGACTTTACAATTGAGCTTTTGCAAGATATTGAAATATAATGCTGTTGTCAGTGATGTCATCATGGCATATTACTTCCTGGTACGAGGCCACAAGCACAAGTGGAGGAAGCAAGGTCGCATATTGGAATGCACCCCTAGACAGTGGACTGAGTCAAGCAGGATATGGTACAACGTCAAGTACGTGTGAGTGGCCAGTTCAACCCGTTCAAACACGGCGTTATAAATTTGTTGTTACCACAATGGCAATGAAAGAGCCGCAGTGCATTTCTAAAGGCCCTGTGTCCTGTCACAGTGTAGTACTATGGTAATTAACCTTTCTATTATAGCATGCCTCAGATGGTGTGGCGTGCATTAAGGGGCTATGCCTATAATGCTCAGCTGACTTGTTGGTCCCAGACCAGCCCAGACTACAACTGCAACTACCACTCCCACTACTACCACTATCTCGCTACTACAAACAAGACAGATGGACTGGGAGAGGGATAATGCCAGTAAAACATATGCACATTTCAATTAATGACTTTTAATGGTGTCCCAAAACCATCCCATCAACATACACACACATGCACAGACTGTACATCTATAAATACACTTTTTTTTTAAACAGAAAGTGTTGTCCTGTTTACTTGGTGTTTGTCATTGGCAATGAGGCTGATGCTGCAAGCTAGCCAAGTATGTCTACTACATCACAAAAACATCAGGGACAGCAAGGAGAAAAGCAGATGTTTGAAAGACTATGAAGTGAGCCAATGTCGTTTGGGTTTCCACTGGGCTACTATTAACCCGTGAAAACAAGGCGACGGCGTTGTAAATTTGTTGTTACCAGAATGGCAATGACCAAGTCGTAGTGCATTTCTAAAGGCCCTGTGTCATGTCACAGTAATGTAGTACTATGGTAATAAACATTTCAATAACTACAGTGTGTCTCAGATGGTACGGCGTGCATTAAGGGGCTACACTACTTCAATTCTTTCACTCAGAGATGTTGTACGTGTTGTTCTGTGGATTAATCTATAGTTTTTCCATAGGATAAGCTATTCCCCCGTAGTTTAAGTATGCTGCTTTGCTTGTGTCAAATGAAAACCTAATTCATTTATATCGCGCTGTAGCTATTATTACTTTAAGTTGTCTTCATTTATTTCAGGGTGAATTCAGTGTTGCTGCTCAACTCTACTCCAACTCAACTCCAGTTCAGTCCACTCCACTAGATTTGCTCTGTAGCTTATTGACAGCCTCAGGATTCTCTTGAAGAGGTACTAGAGCAAGTGGCTTGTTCTGCAAACTAGGTCTAACTACATTCATGGCACTGTTGAGAAATCTCATCTTTAAGTTTATGAGCAGGCTATTCCGCTCAACAAATGAGCTTATTGCACAATAAGTATATCCAAATTGTATTCATTAACGTCCTCCTTCTAAAAAATGTAGGTATATACATGCATGAATATGTGCTGTATCGCTACATTGATGCATGTATTGTTAGTTATGCATCCCTTGCGGTGCTCAAGCCTGTAATAAAAAAAGTGTATAATAGTACTGATGACTTGGTGCATGTATTTACTTACCTCAGGTTCCTCCCAGACTGTGGGGTTCCTATGAATGCCAAAGACACTGGTTCCAACCAGGAAACCTGTGAAAACACAAACATTTATTTCAAGGGCATTAACTTCTTCACTCATTTCACACAAACGGCCTAAACAAACGGGGGGAAAAGACTAAAATGACTCCAAAAGCCTATAACTTTGATAGTGTATGAGCTTTTGGCCTTTGATCACAACATGATCAGTTTAAATTCATTTTCATTTCCTCAATGAAGAAATCTGTGAGAGGTGAACCAGGAACGAGCCAACATGTCATTGGTCACTCATATACAGGCCAAACAAACACAGGGGCCAACTATAACCGGTTAATGTGTAAACCATTTCATGCTGCCCTTGCTTCAAGGAGAAGGCAGCGTCTGTAGAAATCACGGCTGTAATACAAACACAGGCAGTCTGTCCTCGGGCTGGTCACCAAAATGGGCTTACATTTGCTGGAGTCAATTTCATTTCAACCAATTTTACCCTCTTTTACTCACTTACATCACAACTGTTGTGCATATTCTGTGCATTCACTGTGTGCATTCATTGGTTGTCCCTCAAAAGCAAACTGCAACATGTGTCGGCGTGTGATGTTTTGATGATTAAAGATGACTTGAAGTTCTATTACGCAGTCGATATAGAAATACATACCATACACACTGTAAATTTAAAGGTACACTGTACAGGAAATGGTCAAAAAAGGTACTGCAACTATGCTGCTCATTGAAACTGGGCTGCCTATTGCCAAATTTGATCTTCACATGAAAGTTTACTTAGTAATAAGCAAATATTTCCTAGTATGGTCCAAGTAGAGTCATTTTTGCAGCTAAAAATGGCTATTTTTTTTTTATTAAAAATGGCGGACCATGGAGAAGATCCCTCTTTTCATGTATGAAAAGTGCAATTTAGAATTTGATGGTGGTGGTAAATATTCATGAAGAAGGTAACATTAGTGAATGGGCAGCATGAATTCTGGACATAAACAACCAAAAATCTCACACAGTGTCCCTTTAAATATTTTGCCATATCACTCAGCTCAGTCTCTTCTCTGGTAGTTTACACTAATAAATTGTTACAGCCCAATGAAGGTTGATGATTTTGGCTAGTCATAGTAATTTTGTCCAAAAAAAAAAATCTTCCAAGTCTCACCGGCGGGTATGGTCCTGCCATCGCAGAAGGTGATAGGCTTGGTGAGCTTCCTGGCGATGCCTGGTACGGGAGGATACAGCCGCAGGGACTCTTTGATGCACATGGTGGTGTAGGGGATCTTATTGAGGTCCTCCCTGATGGAAACATTAACAAGTTAAGACACAGCGTTGCAAATTTGCTGTTACCAGAATGGCAATGACAAAGTCGTAGTGCATTACAAAAGTCACTGTTTTATGTCATAGCATTGCAGTACTCTGGTAATGAACTTTTCAATGACTATTACAGCGTGCCACTGGAGCTACGGTGTGCATTAAGGGGCAACATAGCATATTAAGTTTGATATTTGATTAATCCATGCACACAAAACACACACACACTCTCTCTCTCTCTCTTAGAGGTCAATAGTGTCCTTCCCTTGCAGAATGTGTGGTGTCTTCTCTGCATCTCACGTGGAGTACACAAACAGCTTTACCTCGGGCCTCTCCCACAAACACACACACACACAAAAACACACACACGTGCGCGCATGCACGCACGCACACACGCATCCTCTCTTTCTCTCTCCTCACCAATCCATGGTGTCCTTGCCCTGCAGGGCATGGCTGATCTCCTCTCTGCACTTCTGCTGGTGCTCGGGTTCGCTGGCCAGGCTGTAGAGGATCCAGGAGATGCCGCTGGCCGTGGTGTCGTGGCCCTCGAACATGAAGGTGTCCACCTCCGCACGGATGTCCTCGTCCGACAGGCCCTCCTGGTTCTCGTCCTGCACAGTGGGAGCAACCACTGTTAACACTAGTGTCTACTACATGTAACACTTTCTTGATTGTAATACTGTAACCACTGCTTTCCAGATTGTAGTATTAGGCCTACTGTTTTGTAATTAATGTAAAATAAGGATTTATTTTGTAATTGATTATTTTGCACATGTCACAGTTGTACTTTTCAACAAATATTTAGTAATAAGGATTTATTTTACATTACTGTAATGAAATGTACTAACCTGTATGTTCAGTGTCTTGTGTAGAGTATTGTGCTACCCATTTGTACGAGGTGATACAAAAATGAAGAGTGCAGAATTACAGTGAGTGACATACCCTTGCCGTGAGAAGGATATCCAAGAAGTCCAAGTGCCTCCTCTTGGTCTGAGCTTTCTCTTGTTCTTGTTCTTTTTCACGCTTCAATATTTCTTTTCTGTTTCTGATGATTTCCTCTAAAAATATACATAACAATGCATTATATGCATTATAATAATGCTGTATATAGCACCACTATTATATTATATTATATTATGTTATATTATATTATATTACGTATATTATATTGCATTGCATTATGTTATGTAGTACCCTGTAGGCCTAGCCAATGGTCCCATTGATCCCATACCTGTATGGCTATGTGCAATCTTGCATGCTTTCCTGAATCTGTAGCCGTGTGGACTAAGATGGAAGATGATGTCGCTGTGGTAAGGAAAGACCCGGAAGCGAATGTTTACCAGGTTGCACAGCTCATACACTGCTTTGATATACCCGGTGGTCCCACTGGAAGAAAACAAGATGGGGTTTACTAAAGAATGAACAGTTTGGTGTATTGGTGTATGAGCAGCGAAGTGGTTACAAAATTGGTTCTTTTAACAAACATAAAGTGTCATCATCCTCATCATGATCATCATCATTGTCATCATCATTTGGTATAAATCTGGCAAAATCCAACCATAACTAGAAGCACTCAGAGAGCGCAGACCTCCGCCAAGGAAGCTGCTTGATACATTTGACCATTTTACACCCTAAGTCTTTCTGCCAAGCAATTCAATTTCTGGTCATTAGGGGGCGTCTAGATGGTGAAGAATCTTTTCCTGGTTCCGGTTTGTGATCCGGATCACCACCAGAATTTAATCACTTGTTCCTTGGGTCATTACTAACAGCTCCACAAAGTTTCATCCAAATCAGTTGATTAGTTTTTGAGTTATCCTGCTGACAGAATATTTAAAAAAGTCCTGCTTCCGGTTCGTGATCCGGATCACCACCAGAATTTTACCACTTGTTCCTTGGGTCATTATCAACAAACCCATCAAAGTTTCGTCCAAATCTGTTGATATGGTTTTGAGTTATGCTGCTGACAGACAGACAGATAAACAAACAAACAAGCAGACAGACAAACCAACGTGACCGAAAACATTAGCTCCTTGGCGGAGGTAACTACAATAATGCATCTGGTTTCAGCTCAGTGTACAAGGTTTGCTGGTATTCTGACCGCTGTCTATGTGTACTGTAACACTCACTGTGCTGTGAGAACCTCATGTTTGCCGTTTGAACTCTGTCTGTCTGTCAGTCAGTCTGTCTGCCTGTTTGTCTAGCCACATGAGTAGACACAGTGCATAGCCTGTGGGCTTAGTGTGAAAAACATCTGTACACATGTTCTTCGCATGACCAGACTTACTAAGTTCACAAAAAGAGAAGATACACAGGCAACAGCAGTGCATGCTTTGCTTAGAAGTCACATGTCCATTTAGGAGTTTGTATTGCTGTGGAACTGGTGTTATAAAGCCATTTAAGGTTTTGCTTCCCACCTGTGGCTGGCAGCTGCTGACAAAAAAAAACCCCATACTGTGAAATAAAATGACGCAAGGTGCTAAGGGTTACTCAAGTACATTTAAGTGTCATCACTACTTTACCAAAGATTTTCTAGGTTCTGCATTTTCATCGTCTCTAATTTTTCTTACATCACTTGCCTGTTTAAACCCTACCGATTTTTCTTTATGCCAACACAGTTAGAAGCTTTTTACACATATGTGGAATGCACAAATATAAACTTTTGGCCTCCTGTTTACATGTAAAGAATGCACATTTCAAAAGTCCAGTTTTATAAATATCCAATTCAGGGGGGGGGG
Source organism: Engraulis encrasicolus (assembly GCF_034702125.1). NCBI lineage: Eukaryota > Metazoa > Chordata > Actinopteri > Clupeiformes > Engraulidae > Engraulis > Engraulis encrasicolus. The sequence continues at coordinate 30,396,109 of NC_085861.1, read as the reverse complement.
GGGGGGGGGTAAAATGCACCTGTCACAGTGGAGTTTTTATTTTTATCCACATGTTGTATTCACACGTAAACGAATAAAAACATATCCACATTTAAAAAACACCTGCATATGTGTAACCAGCACCTTAGACTACTGGACTTTTCATTTGTTGAGCTGAGTGTTGCAAACGTTGGTCTCATCACTCTGTCTGCTTGAGAGTTTCTGTTTTAGAAGTCGAATCCGCGAGTATGGAGTGTAGTTTTATCAAAAGGTTGACTTTGTTTTGTTTAGTTTCGTTTAGTTGAGCTCTCACCTCTCTGTCTGGCAGTTGCTACTGCAGCTGAAGGCACATTTCATGATGCTGTCCAGCGTCATCAGACTCACGTGCTGGAACAGTTCGAAGGACTCGTTCGTTTTTGCATAGTCCTCCCAGTTATCCTACAAGGAGAAGCAAGCTAATGAGTGACCAGTTAGCTTTGAGTTGCACATGATATAAGGTTTGTGTGCACTCTCTCTCTCTGTGTGTGTGTGTGTGTGTGTGTGTGTGTGTGTGTGTGTGTGTGTGTGTGTGTGTGTGTGTGTGTGTGTGTGTGTGTGTGTGTGTGTGTGTGTGTGTGTGTGTGTGTGTGTGTGTGTGTGTGCATGTGCGTGCGCTTACAAGTGATTGTCCATATGCGTTTCTGATTAATTTGATTAACAAGCAAATTTCCTGCCCTCCCTTCCCATTTCCTTTCATTGTCTAAGCCCTTATGCAGGAGTAAACAACATCAAGAAAGAACATCAAGTAAAATTTTGGGTGGGTAGAGGTTAGTTTTGTGAATTAGGAGGGGAAACACTCTGAAAAACAAAACAAAATGTCACAAGCCTTGTAGCCTCTTAGTGCAGATGGGCCCGTCGGCAGGCCTATTCACTCTTTACTGAAAACCCTCAAATACATCACAGAAACATTGACATGACATTAGTGACTGCCTGAAGTAACAGATTAATCCTTGGTCATTACAACTGTGCTGACAGTAAGGTTATAACAGAGGATTTACGTGAAGGGATCAACCCTTTCACGCAGAGTCTCTATTACAACTATATAATACCGAAATAGTAATAACTATGTCTTACGTTATTTTCACACCTAGTCCCCTTTAAGTGAACCAAACTCAGTCCTCTTAAAGATGACTTAAAAGTGAACCGACAGCAAAAGGACACAGTTCTGTTTTTGTTCATATTGTGACTTTTTACGGAAAGACACGGCTGCTCTTTCTGGTCCTGTTGGACTTTTATGGTGTGTCAGTCCTCTTTCTGATCACACCTGGTCCTCCAGAGCTCCTCTCAAATGATTACATACAATTACAAGTGTAAACTTTTCAGGATTCATAAGGGAATCGTACTGAGACCACGTCAAAAAAGGTCTAATGGTTCACTCACTTTCGAGGTATCTGGGTATACCTTGGAGCCTTCACATATGTACAGAAAATGCTCAGAAAAGTCACAGGTCTGAGTCGGCTCAAATGGCTGAAAGGGCCCAGATGTGAAAACACCCTTACTTACGATTTTTTTCAATGTCGCAACTGTCATGCTGTAGTAATGTAAGATTTTTCAGCAAACTGAATGGGAACGCTCAAGATCTTATCTGCATGAAAGGGTTGGTTCTAGAGGTCAAGAGGGATGACCCGAGTCTAGCAGCTGGTAGTCGTTGACACAGCTGTGGTGTGGACCTACCAGCATAACTTTGGTGGAATCTGCTATGAGTTTGACATAAGGCTTCAGCACATCATAATGGAAGCCAGGAGTGAGGAGTCTTCTGTGTCTGAACCACTTCTTGGAATGGGACACCAGCAAGCCATCACCTGGCAAAACAATTCATGAAAAGTCATGATACAATGAAACAAAGCGCAAAGACGTCCCGCACACTGTCCATTCCACCAACAAACTTTAATACAATGTTTCGGTCATCCGACCTTCTTCAGGTAAAGTTAGACTGTTGTAGAATGTTGTAGGCTATTAAAGTTTGTTGGTGGAATCGAAGGTGCGGGATGTCTTTACCTGTCCAACTACAGAGGTGTGCAAAAACGTCATTTTGAACAATGAAACAAAGCAACACCCATTAACACCATTAATACATCACCAGCCACTCTCAACCCAATAATGAAACTCCAGCCACTCAATGGTAAATTATTAATTTGTGTCCACAAATGCCAGTCAATTTCATACTGTATTTAAGCAACATTTGGCTGGTGACTGGTGTAAGTTTGCATTCTCGATCCATTTCTAAAGTTCTATGTTGAAGAGGAGTAGCAGTCTTCTACTACGTGTTTAACTCTCTATATAGCATAACAATGTGATTGCTTGCAGGAACACACCCAAGTATTGTGACAGAGGCCTGCTGTGTCAGTGTCACATGAAATCAAATTGTGCCACATGGCACCTCACTATCATTCTAATTTAACATGTATACTCATAAGACTACTCAATCGATACACAAAAACATCCACAGCCAAGACAACAATAAAAAAACAATATTGATGACAAATGTGATGTCAATGACAAAATAGACGGTCTTGTGAATGTGCATGCTGAGTGTGTGTGGAGGGCAGTGGCCTACCAATCCATGGGATAAGGAATCTGTAGGCAATGTCATCTTTAGGTTCTGGTGAAAACAGAAATGAAAAACAGACAATAGGCAACCATCACTAATATGTTATTAATTATAATATAGGCCTAATTACAGTTCTGTTTTTTTATTTTTATTTGCGTTAGCATACAGAACCAGACACCCACCAGTTGAAGCTAATAAAGTTTTCGCGTAGGATGGATGGTGGATGTTCAGAAAGGCTATGATTGGTCCAAACCACAGAGGGTAGGCGAAGGGATATGCCTCTCCCCATTTCACCACTTTGTCCATGTCCGTCCCATCTTGCTTAAACTGTTCAGAATGAAAAGGTAAATTCAATATGTTTAGGTCATCTGCTTGTTTTCAGCAAATGTTTTTAAATATTTTCTCCACTGACAGCCACCAAATGCGCAATACGTTAGTGTTCTTCTGAGGGTCGTCTTAGGACACGTAGGACACCTTGCGCGTCCAGAAACTTTCCGAAGACATAGGCTTGTTGAGTTCTCCGCATCACTGCACGACACTTTCCCAAGTTAGACACTCGCAATGCTTTTGACATTAAATAATATCTGCGTGCGTAATCTCTCACTATACATCTCTTCGCAATACAATTAGGCCCTACTGTTCACATTTCCATGTTGTGCCATGAACAACGCAACAAGTAGTACATTCACTCCGAAATGTAGCCTTTCTGCATCATTAAGATATCCACCCACTCCTCACTTTGTTGAATGACACAAATTCAGATAACATGCAACAAAACATCGTGCGCTCTTACCTCGAGAACGTGCCCAAACAACCAGTGGCCAGGTGGCCCGGGAAACGATTCGAGCGCTCTCGTGCCCTCATATTTCCTTAAGGACAACTGTGTTACCTTAAGGGCAACATAAACCAGAGCAACGATGACTACAATATACTGGAAATATGCTGGGTCGAGGTAGAACTGCACAGCTCTCTGCACTCTCTCGGATATTTCCATCGCTGTGTGTGTGCTGAAGTTCCACCGCAGATAGCGTACTTGACCTACATGGAAACAATTTAGTGAATACGGACGGAGGATGCAGACGTCATCCACGAATAACAACGAAATGGGAGGGACAAAACCTACTCAGTGGAATAGACCAGGCTCGGCAGTAGTAGGATGTTCAAAAAAGTTCAAATCATTTGGATCGGTCTGGATGGCCCGAGGAGACCCGAACCGACCCGATCTCAGTTGTAAACTTTGTAGCATAGAACCTCTGGCAAAAGTAAGCCTACTGTTATTGTTTTACACTTTAAGGGTTGCCCAATACAGGACAATAACCCACTACACCCCACCTCAGCTACCTCACCCCCTGGAATAGCTGCTGTGAACTACTCAGCTTTTGCATGGACAATAATTAGAACTTCTTTGGCTCTTGTATGTGTACTTAACATGGTTATTTTGTTTTTCTGTGAGTGTGAATGTATGCAACATGACACCCTACCAGGACCTTGTGTCTGTGCAGGGATGTGTGTGTGTGTGTGTGTGTGTGTGTGTGTGTGTGTGTGTGTGTGTGTGTGTGTGTGTGTGGGTGTGGGTGTGGGTGTGGGAGGGGGGTTGTGGGTGGGTTTGTGTGTGTGTGTGTGTGTGTGTGTGTGTGTGGGTGGGTGGGACAATGTGTGTGTGAGTGTGTGTGTGTGAGAGAGAGAACATGTGTGTATGTGAGATAATGTGTGGCGGTAGTACTCAAGATATATTTTTCCTGTAATGTTCAATTATGTGTATAATGTCTTGTGTATGTTTTGTATTTGTGTATTTATGTAAGCTGACAGACACCTTAATTTCCTTCGGGATTAATAAAAGTACTCTACTCTACTCTACTCTACTCTACTATTGAAGAGCGTTCACAATGGCTTGGGCAGCATTAACGTAGGCTACTCAGAAAATGTTCATGATAATTGTTTCTTTCGGTGTAAATTGCAACAGTGCTTATAAGAATATATAGGCCTAGGCTAATGCAACTTTGCTGGTAATTATTTTATTTCCTATGTTGACATTTTGAAATTTCATATGTGCTAACTGAGGTGACCGAAGACTGAGGTGGCAGATGAAGTGACTGAGGAATTCAATTAAAGGGTATAAGCCCCATTGAGTCCATTGTCGAGTATGCATTCTGCATTAGGCCTACTTGTGAGTTGGGATTTGTTAGGGCAGGTTCCTTATCTCACTACCATCACTTTCCTAAAGGTTTGTGTAATCTCAGACAGACAGCCATTACATGCATGAAATGCCCCCTTGTGGTAGCTGTGGCTGTATGAATTTAATCCTGCTGAGCTGAACCTCCCTCCGTTCACATTCGGCTCAGTTGTGGCCCATTACTGTCCCAGATCTGTCAGCCAGGAGCAAGTGAGACTTCAGAGTGAGTGACTTTCCATTCCCTGTAAACGGCACAGCTTGTAGATCGGGTGGCAGACTAGGCCTATGTGTGACGGAGCATCACAACTGAACTGTCATCTAAAGATGCTGAGGTGGAAAATGCAGACCACAAACCACTTCCTCTCACTGAGGTGGCTGTGTGCTTGCCATCCTTCCTTGCGTGATATGAAGTATTCTAAAGAGAAGCAAAGTCCGGAATGGTGGCTGAGTGTGTGAGATAAGGGGGTGGGGGGCATCCTTGTGTGTGTGTGTGTGTGTGTGTGTGTGTGTGTGTGTGTGTGTGTGTGTGTGTGTGTGTGTGTGTGTGTGTGTGTGTGTGTGTGTGTGTATGTGTGTGTGTGTGTGTGTGTGTGTGTGTGTGTGTGTGTGTGTGTGTGTGTGTGTGTGTGAGAGAGAGAGAGAGAGAGAGATAGAGAGACAGAGAGAGAGAGAGAGAGAGAGAGAGAGAGAGAGAGAAAGAGAGAGAGAGAGAGAGAGGAAGCACTGCTTGTTGTCAGCTCTGTCAGAACTCGGAAAGTTCCATCAGACGAAGGGTCTACCATTTTCACTTGCTTCTCTCTGACTAACACAAAGGTAATACAGTTCCCGTTCTGATATTTTGTTGATTGATGTCATTTTAAAACTAAGAGTTCATAGTTATATCATACGGGGAGGTGGTGATATTGAACATAATACATTTGTCGATTTACCAGAGGTACAGTAGATCTAAAGCCTGCTTCTAACACTTTCTTTTTCACCCTTGTTCAGATGTTCATGAAGATTGTCTTTAACATGAGGTTTCCGTTCCTGAGTCACTTCTGTTGTGCTGTTGCCGTTTTGAAGGTGCTGGGGACGGCATGATGAGGACTTTAGTGACAGTCATGGTCCTACTGTGCTTGGCCATGCAAGCCCAAATGTGGGGGGCTTAGCGTGCTGCGCCACAGCGCCCCCTTGCTGTAAAAATGTTTTGTACGTTTTCTGTTTGACTTACAGTCTTTAGCAATGAAAAATGGAAATACTTCAAACACTCAAGCCTTAGATTGCAGTTTTATTACATTTCCGTATGTTTTCCTTTTCTATTTTATTGCATCTGTTCCGACTTTCACTGGAAAAATTGTGAAGCTGACATCACATAGGCTACTAGAAAAAGGTCCTTGTATTCAAGTCCTAACATTTTGCTTCACACAAAATAAAATGCCTTGCAATCATTTCAGATTATATTGTTAACAAATGACCCCTGAAATAAGTATGTTGTTACCAGTGGCAATGACCAAGTCCTAATGTATCACCTAAGACTCTGTCTAATGTCATAGTAGTGTCATAGTACTAGGCCTATGGTAGTCAAGTCTTTTCCACCAACAGTATGGCTTTCCATTGGGGATCCAGCACTGGTGCATATTATAAAGCTACTTGTTTGCAGAGGTGTAAAAACTAAAATTAGAGGTACATTTATAGAACTACCAGTACATGATATTACATAGTTGTTACAGTTATGCTGCTGTTACACCAGTTATTCCACTGTATCTACTGAGGTGGATAGTCTGGAGAAAAAAAAATGGTCCAACCAGCTTAGAAAAGAAAGCCCATTAGGAAACTCCAACTCCCATTGTCATTGTGACACAGCACTCCACAGCACACAAGTGAACACTGCACACTGCACACAACGAAATTGCATTTATGCCTCACCCGTGCAAGGGGGCAGCCCTCAGTGGCGCCCCATGGGGAGCAGTGCGGTGGGACGGTACCATGCTCAGGGTACCTCAGTCATGGAGGAGGATGAGGGAGAGCACTGGTTGATTACTCCCCCCACCAACCTGGCGGGTCGGGAGTCGAACCGGCAACCTCTGGGATGCAAGTCTGACGCCCTAACCGCAGAATCTGCTAATCATAAGACAGGTAGGCTACTGTAGTATATTTAGACCTGTTACTCTATGAAGTCCTCTATTGAAAGGAAACTAGCACTTTTTCACTTTTAGTTGCAAAATATAGTCCCCAGATACATAGCTGTGGTGGTGCAACCAGGATTTTCCAATGAATGTACAGCTACTGATCCATCATGCCATCAGTGTGTGTGTGTGTGTGTGTGTGTGTGTGTGTGTGTGTGTGTGTGTGTGTGTGTGTGTGTGTGTGTGTGTGTGTGTGTGTGTGTGTGTGTGTGTGTGTGTGTGTGTGTGTGTGTGTGTGTGTGTGTGTGTGTGTGTGTGTGTGTGCGTGTGGTAATGAATGAAAATTATACTACATAGGCCTACTGTTAAATCTTACTTTACTCTTCATGATACTGGAAACATAAAAGCAGAGGCTCTCCCAATGCACTGTTAATGGAGACTGAAGGCCAGCAGGACTGATTTTGAAAGTAGCCTTTAAGACATACAGTATTTGAAAAAAAAATGTATAGGAGGTTCAAGGACACAACAGAATGCAAATGCCACGAGTTGCCATTGCAGAGTCATGTCGTGGCATTTATGCATTTGCTGATAGCCAGCAAATGCACAATAAATTGGTGTTCTTTTGAGGGTCGACTTAGGGTCGTCCACACCTTTTTGAGCTTCCAAAAACTTTCTGAAGACACCATTGAGCCATCTGCATCACTGCACGACACTTTCACCTCTTGAGGGCGGCCACCTTTACAACAGACCCCACCTTCACTAGGTCTCCTAAAATTGTAACCAAATTGTATTGCAAATGGTATTTCTAAAATTTCTTAAAAAAAACATCATCATCATATTTCATGTGAAACATTACATTAAGATTGTGTCAGGGGCCGGATAAGATGGCCTTAAAGGCCGTAAACAACCCTTGAGACATGGGTTCCCCACACCTGTCCTAGACCTGGCTGACCTGAACCTCCCTTCACATTCGGCTCAGTTGTGGCACATTTCTGTCCCAGATCTGTCAGCCAGGAGCAAGTGAGACTTCAGAGTGAGTGACTTTTCATTCCCTGTAAACGGTAGGCCTACAGCTTGTAGATCGGGTGGCAGACCATGTGTGACGGAGCATCACAATTGAACTGCCGTGTGAAGATGCTGAGGTGGAAAATTTACACCACAAACCACCTCCTCTCACTGAGGTGGCTGTGTGCTTGCCATCCTTCCGTGTGTGACTGACATGCAATTAATCTAAAGAGAAGCAAAGTCCGGAATGGTGGCTGTGTATGTGAGATAGAAGGGGGTGGGGGGCATCCGTGTGTGTGTGTGTGTGTGTGTGTGTGTGTGTGTGTGTGTCTGTGTGTGCGTGTGTGTGTGTGTGAGAGAGAGAGAGAGAGAGAGAGAGAGAGAGAGAGAGAGAGAGAGAGAGAGAGAGAGAGAAAGAGAGAGAGGAAGCGCTGCTTGTTGTCAGCTCTTTCAGAACTCGGAAAGTTACTTCAGACGAAGGGTCTACCATTTTCACTTCTCTCTGACTAACACAAAGGTAGTACAGTTCCTGTTCTGATATTTTGTTGATTGATGTCATTTTAAAATTAAGAGTTCATAGTTATATTGGACGTGGAGGTGGTGATATTGAATATAATACATTTGTCGATTTAGCAGAGGTACAGTAGATCTAAAGCCTGCTTCTAACACTTTCTTTTTCACCCTTGTTCAGATGTTCATGAAGATTGTCTTGAATATGAGGTTTCCGTTCCTGAGTCACTTCTGTTGTGCTGTTGCCGTTTTGAAGGTGCTGGGGACGGCATGATGAGGACTTTAGTGACAGTCATGGTCCTACTGTGCTTTGGGACCTGCATGGAATTGAGGAAAAGTATGTTTGTATTTATGTGTATGTATGTATGTTTGTATATACGTATGTATGTGCCTGTATGTATGTATGTGTACTCACTGTATGTTTTGTTTGTTGGAATTCCTTCATTCGGTCATGTTTTTGCTTTATTTAGCCTACCCCTATACGGTATATATATAATTATTACTATTACTGTATATATTATATATTATACTATGTATATTATATAGTATACTGTATATACCTATATAATCATACATCACACTGAACTAGAAACTGTTAAAATTTACTGAAATTGCATTAGATATTGTCTCTAGTGAACCCGAAACTGTACATTAATCATGATTTTTCCCTGTTGTTTTTATTCCTTATCCAGCTCTCCATGTCTTACAGGGGGATACAGTGGTTCTCGACTGCAATAATCCTAAAAGCTCTGATTCCGTAGAAGTCAATTGGACACTCAGCAGAAATGAGTCTTCAAATACTGAAGTGCTCATACACGTATCTATAACACCTAAACAAGGGAGACGCCGTCACACAATTAAAATTGATGATGACAGAAGGAAAATGTTAGAAAATGGGTTGTTGGTTATCCACAACTTTGATAAAAAGGATGAGGGAACCTATGTCTGTGAAGTATGCTCAAGTGCATCACGGTGCACGCGTGCCACGTCTACATGTATTTTAGGTGAGATATGTGAGTAGCCTAATAGGTTGAGATTTTAGCTGACTGTGGATAATTTGGTTATGTACAATAGTGTGAGAAATGCTACCTAGTAAATGCAAAATCTGTCTAGTCTTTGCAGCTTTATTCTTTAGAATATGGTATTGTGATCTAAGTTTTCTTATAAGTGACCAATGTATCTGTCCTCTCAGTTCAAACAGAGAAAAGGCCTTTTGTGGTGGTCAGTGAGAGAGGCAATATCACTGTCTCTCCCAAACCAAAGGTACCAAATGGTCATCTCAACCGCACAGTTGCAGTGAGTGGTAAGGCACATTTAAAATGTTTGGATCTTACCTGCATGTACACTGGCTTTGTATTTTCAAGAACCTAAATGTGTAATGGAATGATATGGTTTATCCCCTTAAAGGATAGTTCCGGCGTAAAATGAAAGTTTCACCATCGCTTTCCCATGCCACATAATGTATCTAATGATGAGCCATTCCGGGCAATGCCGCGCCGTTATGGAGTTAGCTTATTTTAACCTTTTTGGTGAAAAACGCAGCCAATGCATCCCGGCGGGGCCAATTTGTAAATATTATTTTCCGATGTTTCCCCGCTATTAAACAACCTCAAAACGCTACACACTTCATCGCAAAGGTCTCGTCAATCAAACCGAGGCACAGAGAAGGTCATCGGACCACACAGTCTTTCACTGGCCAGTGTTTTCAGAGGTGTCTCAATTCTCTGACCCGGATGCAAGCTACTCAGTCAGGTGGCTAGGTAGGCTAAACATGGTCCGCGGTTACACCGGCTGCGACCGTAAAATGAAAAGCTGGAACCCCGACCGTTTTCACCGACTGCCACTGTCTAAACCAGCCATATTCCGGGAATGGCTAATAGCATTAGAAGTGGACGAAACTGACGTAAAAACCCGGAGGGATCGCTACTACCGTGTGTGCAGGCAGCAGATTTGAAGAGTTGCATGGAGAGTACAGGTAGGCAGACTACTCTTACAAAGTAATTGCAACACGGTATAATATAACATGGAGTCAACTTTGTAATAACACACCACTGGTGGTGTACTTACATCTGTAAGAGCACTTCTAGTACGACTTTATAAAATTCCTCCAGCCCTCCTCCGTTGCGTAATGGTCCATCTGACCTCGCGCGCCCTCGTCATTAGAGTCTACTTACTTCACTGAAACTACTCTAGCATGCTTGACATCAACCACATCGAATGCCTCAGGTCGCACAATTTCACTTGCCATCCCGCGCTAGTTTGTTTTGACCGTGTATTTATCTCCTGTAGTGGGCTACATTTACTGCACCTGTAGCCTAGGCTATGCCTTCCCAAAACAGAGTGCTTGCTGGCAAAGACGCGCGGTGTTGCAACCAGTTTCACAGATTCACAGACAGTCAAGATTGATGAGCCAGACACATTTACACATGTTTCTCTCTCTTCAAACATACCTCCATAGCCATGCCTTTTTGGCACAGCATTCCTCTTTAGATGGTTTCGTTTTGGTGTTCCATCTCCCTTACTCTTCTTGTAGCCATCATCCTCGAAATGCTCCCTCCACACACGGTAGTAGCGATCCCGCAGGGTTTTTAGGTCAGTTCCGTCCACTTCTAACGCTATTAGCCATTCCCGTAAGATGGCTGGTTTAGAAAGTGGCAGTCTGTGGAAACTGTCAGGGTTCCAGCTTTTCATCTTACGGCCGCAGCCGGGATAAGCACACACGCGGACCATGTTTACCTAGCCACCTGATGGAGTAGCCTGCATCCGGGTCAGACTAGAGAGTTGCAACAGTGAGACACCTCTGAAAACACTGGCCAGTGAAAGACTGTGTGGTCCGATGATCGTCTCTGTACCTCGGTTTGATTGACGAGACCTTTGTGATGAAGTGTGTAGCGTTTTTGAGGTTGTTTAATAGCGGGGAAACATCGGAAAATAATATTTACAAATTGGCCCCGCCGGGATGCATTGGCTGCGTTTTTCACCAAAAAGGTTAAAATAAGCTAACTCCATAACGGCGCGGCATTGCCTGGAATGGCTCATCATTAGATACATTATGTGGCATGGGAAATCGATGGTGAAAATTTCATTTTACGCCGGAACTATCCTTTAACACACGACCTTATAAATTAGCTGTTACCAGAATGGCAATGACCAAGTGTTATAAAAACTCATTAATATACAACGGGACCACGACAATCCGATGAGGTTTACAATTGACTTTCGCGAAAAGCGAGAGATTGAGAAGCCTGGAAAACATGTTCATAGCTTGGCATCCTTGGTCTCTCTCTGTCTCTCGTTCCACAGAGGCCGTCTTTAATGGGAAGCGCATCAAAGAAGAATAAACATGCAAGGTCATAGTTCAGCTAAATGGTAACTCTTGTCTGGGACACACTATGGAGAGATGTCTCGTCCTGCTACAGTTGTCACATAATTCACAGCAAAAGCTCACACAAGAACAGAGTTCAACCAGACAGAGTTTAACCAGAAACACAGACAGAAAAAGTCCTAACTGCAGGTTATAATTATTATTACACCAAGTCGTAATGTATTACTAAAGGCACTGTCTTAGTAGTGTAGTACTATAATAGTTAACTTCCAATGTCTATTACAGAGTGCCACAGGAGTTAAGGCGTGCATTAAGGGGCTACACTGCAGTTTTACAATGATCATTTTTATATTTTTTTCCCATGTGGGTTTTCAACAGTCAACACAAGAAATATCACAGACTTGAGGACAAACAACACAGCCCATGTTAACAAGTCAGACGCAGGTACGGTACAGCTGCATGTTGCAAACTCTGGACATTTCTAAAATATATTAAAGCTTGTCTGTATAGGGAAAAAAATAAGCTGCATGTCAAGTAACACTTGTGTACAGTATGAAATACAGGGATGTAGGGATACATTTATTAGCACTAATACAATGTTAATGCATAAGCATAAGTAACTTGTAAGGTATGTACTAAGCAAACGCTAAGGCCTACTAGGTCCTTACTAAGGTAATAAATCCCTTATTGTGCATGAACAATACATTTGTGAATACATGTCTAACAAATGTTTGATTTTGCTTCGTACATGCCTTTCAAGTTACTTATACAGGGATATTGTATGTGTTAGTGCTAATAGATGTATCCCTAAAATGAAGTGTTACCGAAATGTGTAGTGTCCAAATTGTTCGGCAGTGAAATAGATTATATGCACTGTAAACAAAAGGACTCCTTAAATGTATGTAGAAGAACACTGTTGCCATGTTGAGTTAACTCCTTACCCATCTCAACAAAGTAATAAGAGTTACTGCACATCAACTTCCACTTGCCAAATGCGCAAGGGCCACAAAAAACTCAAAATAAATAAATGTTCAATTTAATTGTAAATATGTCGAGCTTGTCATTTCCACTAGGATGCACACACACACACACACACACACACACACACACACACAAACCTGACTCAATTTAATGCAGACAAAGCAATGACATTACTTGATTGAGTCAATAAATATGTTTCACAGTGCAGTCCGAGTGTGTTTCCAATGTATGCAATGTCTCTTTTTTGTCATTATCTTTTTATTTTGCTTTTAATGTATATAGCAGTGTCTCATTTTTCAATAGATTTCAAAATGCTTTATCCCATTAGTTTTGTCATGTTGTTTGTCTTATATTTCTCAGCATTGAAGCCGAGCAGTTTCCATATTGTGCTATCGGTGTGGCTGTGTCTAGCTGCGGTCGCCATGTGCTGTTTGGTGACTCTAGTTGCATATCATAGAAGAAGACGAAGGGAAGGTAAAATTCATATTATTCATCATTTCAATTTTACACTGATTATGAATCATTTTGTAACAGCGTGTGGTATAAATAATGAAGTAATTTTCTGACAGATCATGATTTGAAATAATTACTCATTTCTTGATTAATTTAAATGTGTGGTTTACTATTTTTAATTGACAGCAACAAACACTGGTGACCCCAAAGATGACCGTCGTGTGTATTCCCGCCTAGAGGTATCACTCATTACAATGCATGAAATCATTTCAATACGTTAAGTCTTTATTTCGTGATATGGTGACACTATTCAGTCATGGTGTGCATATGATATAAAACTTGTTTTTTGCTACAGTGATTTGCATGTGTTCAAACTTACAGACTCTTCTTTTGGTTTTGTTCTTCTCTCAATTTTAGCCTGAGTTGCTGTACGCATCAGTTGGCCTATCTCTGCCAAGATCTGATGGGAGTGTATTGAGATCTTCGTATGAGTGTGTGTATAGTGACATCAAAGTGCAAAGTGAAAGAAGTTGTGAATGATTTTTCTTTGGCGTACTGCATACTTCGTTAATGCATGATGTTTATTGCCATGTTTTATGTGGTAGTTATTAACTGTGAATGAACTGTAATGTAATGTAATGTAACTGAAATACATACAGATGTTTCTGCGAGACTATAGCCTATGTTTCCGTAGAATAATGAACAAAAACAATCTAACATTTTGTTGTAAAAATGTTTTGTATGTATGGTATTTGACCTATTTAACAATGACATTTTTAAATACAACACTCAAGCCTGGTTGCAGTGTTATTACATTTTCATTAGACTGTATGTTTTCCTTTTCTATTTAACATCTGTGCCGACTTTCACATCGGAAAAAAATGGTGAAGTTGAAATGAAATATATGCTACAGAGGAGGTTCATTTTTTCCCACTAAGTAGCATTTTGGTTTACACAAAGGAAAATGCCTTGTAATCCTCTCAAATTATATTGTTAAGACCTGACCCTTGTTATAAGGTTGGTGTTACAAAAATGGCAATGACCAAGTCAAGCCAAGTAATATATTACCAAAGACTGTCTTTTCCAACACCAGTAGCCTATGGCTTTCCATTGGGGTACTGGGACTGGTGTTGTAAAACTACTTGTTTGCATTGGTGTACAAACTAAAAGTAGAAGTACATTCATAGAAGTACAACACACCAGTCCATGAAATTACAATTACATTGTTGTTACACGTAGCAACTGAGGTAGCCTAGATGTTGTTCCTGAAGAAAGAACTGCCTCAAACTTGATTCCGCAGAATCAGCTGATGAGTTGCTTGGTGATGTCACCTGTTGGAAGGAAAGTAGTACCTTTTTACTTTTAACACCTCTGCTTATTTGTGGCATTGCAAATAGTCTCCTATAAGATACCTAGCTGTGGTGGTATAAGATTTTCCAATGAGAAGTCATACTGCTACTGTTCAATCACGCCATCAGGTGAGTGGGATGACATGAAATGACACAACAATGACAGCATGGCAAACACCTCATCTCCCCCATGGTGTGTGTATCGGTGTGTGTGTGTGTGTGTGTGTGTGTGTGTGTGTGTGTGTGTGTGTGTGTGTGTGTGTGTGTGTGTGTGTGTGTGTGTGTGTGTGTGTGTGTGTGTGTGTGTGTGTGTGTGTGTGAGAGAAAGTGGTATAATAAAACCACGTCAAGAAAGTAAATCGAGGCACCCACAGATACTACTTTTAGATTTTACTTTACTCTTTGTGATGCTGGAAACATGAAAGCCGAGGTTCCCACTAACACACTGTTACTGTACTGCATTAAGACACAAGGCAGTAATAAAGCATTTGGAAAAACAATACGAGGTACAATGACAACAAACGAATGCAACTCAAATGTCATGAGTCGCTGTGGCAGAGTCATGACAGAAATTGTGTGTGTGCGTGTGTGTGTGTGTGTGTGTGTGTGTGTGTGTGTGTGTGTGTGTGTGTGTGTGTGTGTGTGTGTGTTTTCAAGCATGTGGGGGAGCAGAGGTGCATCTTGCCACCAGGCAAGGCAGGCAGCCGCTTGGGGCCCCCAAGCCCCTAGATGGTGAATAACAGCCCACACTTTACCACAGTAGTGACGATTTTGGTTCAAATGTTCATTCTTTTGCATTTTTGCTTGGGGCCCCATCTGATCCTAGATGCCTCTGTGGCGGTGTATTGGGTGCATGTGGGGGGACATGGTGGAAACACCATTAACTGCATTTCACTATTACTGTTAAAGGAACAGTCCACCCTTTTTGATTTTCACATTATACAATATTTCCAAGTATTAAACATGAATTTGCATAGGCCTACATGTGTGTATCATTTTCTTGTCGGTGAGTTTATTACCTAGATTTATTAGTAGGCCTATTGGAATTATCAACATACAGCAGCTCAGCATAATCACTGGAAGAGAATAAAACCATTAGCATCAAATCACAAGTGATCACTGGACGGAATTAAATAGTTTTTTTGCTCTCTGGTGAATTTTACATTGATTTTAAAGAGGTTTTCAAGTACATTTGATGATGTTTTGTTTGGTTCCATAGACTTCCATTGCTAGGCGTAGCCCCTTAATGCACGCCTTACCTCCTGTGGCACGCTGTAATAGGTATTGAAAGTCAACTACTATAGTACTACACTACTATGACAGTGCACAGGGCCTTTAGTAATACATTACGACTTGGTCATTGCCATTCTGGTAACAGCTCATTTATAATGCTGTGTCTTAAGGGGTTAATATGGCTGTAGGTCTACTGTTAAACTAGGCAATGCAAACATATAGGCTAGAAAAAAACTGTGGAAGGAAGAATTAAAATGGTCTCTTCTGACCTCCTCAGAGGGTGGACTCGGCAATTAGGTCCAGTCGTATTAAATCAGAACAAAACTTGCCCAAACATATCTAAACATTGTTGAAGATGATTTACCCTAGATGCACAAAAGACAGCACACCATAACTATAGTGACTCAATCAATGCTTAAGTCTGATGCAGAGTTTCTGCAAACAGCCATCTTAAAAGACAAACAACACACAACACAGAGTTGCAATCCGGAAACCTGCCCTGAGATGCTATTAGTAGCACACCCAAAGCAAGTGACACACGAGGGCCTGACTCCTCTATCATCTCAGGCCCTTCTAGCATGTTCCATTTCCTCAGCCAATCAGTGTCTTCCATGATGTCATGGGCTCATTTATTTATTTATTTATTTATTTATTTATTTATTTATTTATTTATTTATTTATATCTTCTTCTCACTTATGTTGAATGCCTTCTAAGGCCATATTCTCTTCGCTTATTTATCTCTGACACACACAAGCAAGCAACAGGTTTAGAGACTTGTCATTAGTACAGTGACTTTCAACTTTTGTTGAGCCAAGGCACACCTTTTCAAAGACTAAGATGCCAAGGCATATCATCAATTGTAAATGTTACAAAAGTAAAAGTAA
This sequence comes from Engraulis encrasicolus, assembly GCF_034702125.1. Classification (NCBI taxonomy): domain Eukaryota; kingdom Metazoa; phylum Chordata; class Actinopteri; order Clupeiformes; family Engraulidae; genus Engraulis; species Engraulis encrasicolus. The sequence continues at coordinate 30,379,521 of NC_085861.1, read as the reverse complement.
AAAAATAATAACAATAACAACAACAAATAAGCTAAGTAAATGTTTGGAATAAGAACAACAACACCTCCAATGCCTAATGAATAAAGTACAGTCATTCTATAATTTAATAACACCTCAATGCCTAAATAAACGATGCACAGACATCCTATGACTTCTATGACACACCATATGATCTCTCACAGCACACTAGTGTTCCCCGGCACAGTTGGTAAGAAAAAAACAAGTGCTGCTGGTTGCAACTCTTTGATCTCTTTAATCATGCACTCATGCACACACAGTACTTTTAAAATCAGGTCTTTAGAAATGGTTAAAAACAGAGCAACACTGTGTACATTTTAGTCATTGATCTTATGTTAAGTTTTTTGTGTCCTTAATCCCATCATAGATGGTTTGTTATTATATGTCTTAATATCATTATTTCTAATCATCTCTCTTTTTAACAATAATTCTTGTCCAAGGACTGCAAATGAAAACTAGACTTATGTTGAATTGTATGTTGTACACGTTATACACAATTGCATGTTGTATATGATATACAATCCTTGTGAAATAAAATAACATAAAAATGTATGTGACCTCTTCTTCAACCCTCTCGGCCACCGTGACCTGTGTTCACCCCACTCGGCCTTAAACAAACGGTCCCTCCATTGTGGGTTTTCTCCAGTTGCTTGACCCAACAGAGTTGTGGTTTTATCACGTCCTATTTCTTCTAGAACATCTTTACGCTAGAACTCATCTTGTTTTGCACAGAATCGTTGTCTAAAAACAGAAGCTTAGTTTGGAAACATGTACAATTCGTAGGCCTATGTCTGAGTGTCTGCTATACAGTAAGCTACATGACTTGCAATCTCGACTGCGGCTAAATGATCTTGTCTGTGAACATGTAGGCCTAATGTGTCCCTGAGCTCAGTCTACTTTTCCATCTGAACCCTCTTCTGATAATCTGATGTAGCCTATGTCTGTTTGTTCTTTCACATCTTCAAATTGTTAGCACAAATTTGGCCTGCTCTGTTCTTACTTATGCAACAAGCTCTTCGTCCTTTTTCTATATGTGCTTTATACATGGGATTTAACTCTTTTTACACTATTCATTGCCAAAATACACCACAAAACAGAATTGTGTATTCTCACATTTTTCCAGGGCTTGACTACATATGAGCAACTTCCTGAAAAGAGGTGGACTGTTCTTTTAAGTGAAGCAGTTGCTTCTGAAAAGGTAACAATATTGTGTTTGCACGCACACAAGCACACCCACGCACGCACGTACGCACACACACACACACTGAACAGTCTGGACCGAAATTAACAGTGCATGGAAAATTCAAAACCAGACATACCTCAGTCTTTCACATGATCTAGTTCAGCATGACACACACACACACACACACACACACACACACACACACACACACACACACACACACACACACACACACACACACACACACACACACACACACACACACACACACACACACACACACACACCGAACGGTCTACACCCCATGAACAGTGGAAAATTAAAACCCAGAGATACCTCAGAGTCTTTGACATGATCTAGTTAATCATGTTACAGAACATTGCATTAAACTGGTTTTTCAATATTTACATTGGAGATTTGCATGAACACATTCAGTTTTAACAATTGTATCCCTAAAATGACTTCCTCTCTGGTATTAGCCTACTGTGAAAATCATTACTGATAACAAACAAAAAACAAACAAACAAACAAACAAGCAAGCAAACAAACAAAATCAGTTAAACACACTCTCCATTGCGTAAGGATTATACTGTTGTCATGACAAGTGAAAACCTCAAGGCCTATGTGTTAGGTATGGTTTTCACTGTCACCCTACACCCCCGTAGTGTGTTAATGCATTCATGTCACCAGCTGCTGTGATTGGTAGTTTTACACGTCAAGCAAACACTGCAGCTCTCACCTCACCTCTGTCTCCATCTCTATCTCACACGCAGGCTATGGGAAATATAACATCTTGGCATTGTAGACTATCTGCAGTGCAACACCAATCTTGTGTGCTCACTGCAGTGCAACACCAATTTTTATAACACATCAGTTTACATTGTCAGGTTGCATGCAGATGTGAAAAAGATGATGCTTGCTGTGGCCAGTGATATGAACTTCAGGAGTTTGGAGGAGCAGAGTGAAGACATGGAGATACTGAGAGGTGAACATCTGTGTCCAGCCAGAAGAAAACAGGCCACAAGTAGGACCGGGACCATGCTCAAAATATCTCAGATTCTGGTAGTGAAGATCACTAATGGTAATCTGATGGTAGCTGATGAATTTGCGGCCTTTTGAATGTGTTCACTTCTTAAATAGAAAGCAGAGAATATTGCTCTGCTCATCTTGCCCATAGAAAGTAAGGATAGAATTTTAAAGAAGATGATGCTTTTAGACCAAAGAATGCTGTTTTCTGAAGCAAAGAGTGGCTACTTCAAGACCTAAAATGGCAAATTATGCAAAAAAAGGGGGCAAAAAAAATATCTTAATTTGCGATTTTCTCAGTTGCGCCTGGACCTGGCCTGTTTTTTTGTGGCTGGTCACATAGGCTATGTCAGAGTTTACATTAGGTCACACATCAGATGTACAGGTATAGACGGCATTCTTAGTCAACATGTACCAAAGTGTGTGTGTGTGTGTGTGTGTGTGCGTGGGTGGGTGTGTGTGTGTGTGTGTGTGTGTGTGTGTGTGTGTGTGTGTGTGTGCGTGGGTGGGTGCGTGCGTGTGTATGTGTGTGTGTGTGTGCCTGGATTATTGCAATGCTTCATATGCTGGCATAAATTCTTCATCCATTTCACGCCTGCAATTAGTCCAAAATGCTGCTGCCCGCCTTCTCACCAAAACATGAAGGCAGTAACACATAACACATGTGCTTGCAGCTCTTCACTGGCTCCCCATACGTTTAGAATATATTTTAAGATTATTTTATTTGTTTTTATATCCCTTCATGGCTTGGCACCCTCTTAACTGTGGGATCTCTTAAAAATGCACACCCCCTCCAGGGGCCTCAGGTCAGTTGACCAAGTCTCCTAGTCGTGCCCCCCTCCAGACTGAAAAGTAGAGGAGACAGAGCCTTTGCAGTCATAGGCCCAAAACTCTGGAACGAGCTCCCACCCCACATACGTTCGGCCCCTCCCTATTGGTTTTTAAAACCCAGCTTAAAACTCATTTTTATGCCTTAGCTTTTAACTCTTTATAACTTTCTAGTTTTCTTATCTATTTAGCGTATTTACTCATTGCTTGCTCTTCTCTTAATGTTATATGAGCCCTCTGTAGTTTTAGCGTATTTATGTGCATTTTAATTAGCCTCTTTTTATTTTTTCAGACACTTCTTGTATATATGCATTTTCTGTTGGTTATTGTTTCATTTGCATCATGTTTTTTGTTCAAAGATTAGACTGTTTCTTGGTTTTTTTTTGTCTTTGTTTGTCTTAAGGGGTCCTCAAGTCCTTTTATCTGCCTGTCCAGCACTTTGGTCAGCTATCTTGTTGTATTTTAAAGTTCTCTATAAATAAACTTTGACTTGACTTGGCTTGTGTGCTTGCACACTATGAGCGTGTACTCCATTGTAACTAATGTAACATGTTTACATTGTTTACTTTGGAGATTAGTGTGAAGTTCATACTAATCTCTAAAGTAAACATTGTAAAACATATATAGCCTACTACTATCCGCATACTACATAGGCCTATTAATTTGACTTAGTAACTCATTGATTTCCCCTAAAATGACTTCACAATCTTCTTTGACTTAGATGGCAGTGTCAAGCTTTGAGATTGATGCATTTCCTGGATTGCTCATAGAAAACTGCTGCCAAACACAACAACAAACAAAAAAGCTGAAAAGGGACAAACAGTTAATTGCATTTAACAATGATCTTTCAGTTGCTCTACATGCAAACCATGCATGCTCTGCATTGTGTCAAGATTATATAATATTGAAAAAAAACCTGCCTCTGCGGTATGGATCACAAAGTCATCCAACACCCATGTAGTGTGTTAACGCATTCATGTCACTAGCTGCTGTGTTTTACACATCAAGCAAACACGACTCTCACCTCACCTCACCTCACCTCACCTCACCAATATCTAAATTTCCCACACAGGCTACGATAAATACATCATCTTTGTGTTGTGTACTATTTGTAGTGCAACACCAATCTTGTGTGCTGACTGCAGCGCAACACCAATCTTATAACACACCAGTTTACATTGTCAGGTTGCATGCAGATGTGAAAAAGATGATAGATGCACTTGGCCAGTAACAGTTTGGAGGAGAAGAGTAACAATATGGAGATACTGAGAGGTGAGCATCTGTGTCCAGCCAGAAGAAAACAGGCCACAAATAGGACTGGGAACATGCTCAATTATTTCAGATTCTGGTAGTGAAGATCACTAATGGTAATCTGATGGTAGCTGATGAATTTGCGGCCTTTTGAATGTGTTCACTTCTTAAAGTAGAAAGCAGAGAACGTACACGCAACGACAATCTTGTAACACAGTATGAGTATGCATTGTCACAGCATGTTGCATGCAGATGTGAAAAAGATGATCGATGCACT
>NC_085861.1:30362438-30369938 GCF_034702125.1 Engraulis encrasicolus | reverse complement strand
GCAGTTCCAACCGAGCATCAGAATGGGGGAGAGAGGTGATCTAAGTGACTTTGACCGTGGCACGGTTAGTCGTGCTAAGGGAGCTGTTTTGACTACTGGGATAATTGCACACATGCATCTCTAGGGTTAACAGGGAATAGTCAGAAAAAGAGAAAATGTCCAGTGAGCAGCAGTTCTGTGGGCAAACATTCCTTGTTGGTGCCAGAGGACAGATGAGAGGGGCCAGACTGGTTCATATACACTTATTTCAACAGAAGAAGATCTTTGCACAGGACGTGGAGCCTTGAGGCTGATGGGGTACGAGCAGCAGAAGACCACACCCTGTGCCTCTCCTGACAGCTAAGAACATGAAACGTAGTCTACAATTTGCACCTAGGCTCACCAAATTGGACAATAGAAGACTGGAAATGTTGCCTGGTCTAATGAGTCTCGATTTCTGCTGCAACACTTGAAAAGTGGTATGGGGTCAATTTGGCATCAACAACATGGAAATATTCCATCCTGTCTGCTATCAACGGTTCAGGCTGGTGGTGTAATAATTTGGAGGATAGCACACTTTGGGACACTTAGTACCAATTCAACATTGTTGCAATTAGGGATGTGCATTTCTGCCAAAAACACTATTCGAAATTCGATGGCCACTATTCGAATGTTATTCGAAATTCGAAAAAAAAAAGACGTGCGTTTGCTGACTGAGGGACTCCCACCGTCATCCCTTGAAACATGTAGCCTAAATTCCGCCGACGTATCATAAAGAGTTCAATATTTATTTACAGTGACCTTCCATCTACAGCACCAGGGGGGAGCAATAGCTAGAAAATGCTGTCGAGTGTACACCTCTGAACGCCCAGCAGCACGTTCACTGGAAGAGGTCTGTGCGTCCGTGACGAGAAATATTCATCATTCCCTTCCATTCTCATGACACGGCAAAGTAAACCCCACTGTTGTTCGCTAGTTGGGCTGCATTAGAACTAGTTAGCAATTGACATTGTTGACAGACAGTATCCCGATTCACACGGCTACAGGGGTGGCTTTTACAAAGTTTGTTTCACAAATCCGAAGCAACGCCATATAAAACGACCCCCAAATAGTTGCAGATTATAGTGTAGTGAGCCAAATAAAATCGCCTCAGCTAAGAGTACTCAGCTAGCTTACTTCGTTTGTTAGCTTATCATTATTAGCGTTTTAGAGATACCTGTATTGAAATAACCTGCCATTGTTGACACTGACGTTGGCTAACAGCTACAAGTAGCTTACCTTGCAGAAGTTTACGCTGGTCAAATCAGACGCAAATTGATGTGACATTATTCCCGAACAGTTACAGATGACAGTCCATGTTTAAAAAAACATCACCAATAGCAGATTTACAGTGTCAGCGCTTTATTTATGAATGCCCAATGCCCATTCCTGAAATGCACGAGATGCGTGGCTTCTCCCTGGCTGTGTGTGTCGTGTCGGCGGGGGGCGGAACGCTTTCAGACACACTCGCCTTATGTGTTGGAAATGAAATATGATCTAGACCTACCAGAGAAATTAGAATACAGGGGAGCTACTAGGTTAATTTAATGTAACCCTGCAGTACTTTTCATTTGTCACTTAACACTGCAAGGGAGGCAAACACAGATTTTTTTTTTACTGGCTGGATTTTTTTTATTCGACAGGACTATTCTAAATTCGAAAGGAAAACGAATATTCGAACCTTCGAATATTCGTGCACATCCCTAGTTGCAATGCCACAGCCTACCTGAGTATTGTTGCAGGCAGTTAAGCAGTTCTGAAGGCAACAGGGGGTCCAATCCGGTACTAGCAAGGTGTTACTAATCAAGTTGCAGCCAGTGAGTGTATATTGCCATTCATGCCCTTCATTGTAAGTCTCTTTGGGTAAAAAGTGCCTGTGGTATGTAATGTACTTAATTGTTATTGTCATATTGTAATGTAATGTATTGTTGATAATATTCACCATATTTTTGTAGAGTGTTGTTTCTGCATGCCGGTGTGCATGGTGTGTGTGCGCCTCAGTGTCAAATTGCACATATGGTGTTTTGCTTGCTGAAACACCAATTTCTCTCCCTCTGTGTAATATTTGGTTGCATTGTGAATTGGCCATAAAGTACTCTTTTCTTTCTTTGCGCTTCCTAAATTTTTTAGTTCTTGAGCTATGGTCTTGTGAACTTTGACAAAAAAAAAGTGTGAACAAAATGGGCACCCCCCTACTCCAGTAAAATTGGCTGTAACACGGAGAGTATACATCTTACATTCAAATAAATGTACAGTGTTTCTCTTGTGTACCATGGGTGCACTTGGTAATATTTTCAGAATTTTTTGAGACCCAAGTGCGCGGGCTCCTGTTGATTTGACGTGGAATGACCCCTTTGTGTAATATTTGGTCGCATTGTGAATTGGCCATAAAGTACTCTTCCCCTCCTTCCCCTTCTTCGCCTTTTTCTCAGGTGGTGGTGAGCAAGCTGTCCCGGGTGCTGGTGCCGGGCAACACGGAGAACACGGAGCAGCTGTCTCTCTCCTCATTGGTGGAGCTGAGCGTGCTGGCGCCCGCCGGACAGGACACCGTGTCGGAGGACATGAGGGCCTTCGCCGAGCAGCTCAAGCCCCTGGTGCACCTGGAGAAGATCGACCCCAAGAAGCACACCTGACCTGAAGGATGGGCAGGAGAATGGAGGGGGGGGGGAGAGGTGTGCAGTGGAGCATAGTCTAGTCCAGCAGCTCGTACCTTGCTCTCCTACTCCTCTCTCTCTACCTGAGCGGCGTGGAGGGATGGAGAAGAGCGTAGTCTCTAGTCAATCCATTGTTCTCCTCTCTTCTCTCTACTGAAGCCGAAGCGGAGCGGGTGGTGCTTCATGGACTAGCCCCCCCCCCTGGTGCACCAGGAGTTTGGACACCCATAGAAGCACACCTGTCATGGAGGGGTGGAGTGGAGTGGAATAGGTTCATGAACTAAAGCCCGCTGGTGGACCAGCGGCAACCCACCCAGCAGCACAGCAGACTGTTTTTCAGGCCAAGGCAAAAGGGGTACAGTCTAGGGCTGTAACGATACACTCAACTCACAATTCGGTTCATATCACGATTTTTGACCTACGGTTCGATACACCCCACGATTTCTGAAATGTATCTCCACTGAAGTTTGGAAACACTATCACATCAAATCATAAGGTTGTTTTCTGGACTAATGGGTAATAAAACTTTGAAAGGGCGTATCACGATACTGCCTCCTTGTATCACGATACAGTATCGTGACTCTGTGTATCACGATTTCTCGGTTCGATACAATATCGTTACAGCCCTGGTACAGTCCCATTATCCCCACTCCCGTCCTCGACCTGTGCTGGTGGCCTCGCTCTCCGCTGACTCCCCGCCTCCGTGGAGAAAACGATTGAAGTTTCCCCGCTGGCAGTCTAGGCACAACAGCTTTTTGGGGGACGTTTCTCCCATTCAACATCCCGATTGCAAATGGAAAAAATGACCTTTCAATTGTGCCTTTTGCAAGTATTGAATTAAAATGCTGTCGTCAATGACTTCTTTTGACGTCAACATCACAAGGCCACAGGCACAAAGGAGGACGGGAGTCATGATAATGGAAAGAGCCCAAGGGGTGTTGCTGCCTGCCCTGATGGAGATGTAGCAACAGAGTGGGTGTGTAGTACTTCCCTCTCTCTCTTCCTCACACTCCTCCTTTCTCATCTTTACATATCCTACCTTTGCACGAAGCACATGTGAGTGAGTGGGTGGAGAGGGTTCCACAGACTAAAGCCAGCCACCCCAGCAAGGAATACGTGAATGGGCTTTTTGGCAAGGTTGACTTTCATTCATCTCTCGTCTGGAACTTCTTTTTGAAGACTCCTTCTCAAGGGCATTATGAATGGCCCCCATGGTACAGGCTGCCTCTGTCGGACGTAACACTCACTCAGCATTGACCCTAGAGACAGAGCGCAAGAACACACACACACACACACACACACACACACACACACACACACACACACACACACACACACACACACACACACACACACACACACACACACACACACACACACACTCTCAACTTTGACCATGCTCACTACACCCCCTCTTCCTTCTCTTGCTTGTCTGTCTGTACAAGTCTGTTGGAAACACTTTATTTTAGCATTCCATCTATTAGCACTAATACATACAATGCTAATGCCTGTACTGTATAAGTAACTTGTAAGGCATGTGCTAAGCAAAATCAAACATTTGTTTGGCATGTATTCGCAAATGTCTTGGTTCACTTCACGCACAATTAGGGATTTATTACCAATATAACCTTAGTAAGGTCCTAACAAATGTTTGATTTTGCTTTAATGCCTTACAAGTTGCTTATACATACAGGCATTAACATTGTATGTATTAGTGCTAATAGATGTAATGCTAAAATAAAGTGTTAGCAGTCTGTTTCATAATATAAACACCCTGGCTGTTCTTGCCTTTCTTTACTTCACGTATTGAAAATTCTTTCTATTCCTTCTTCTCAAATATAACATACATCCACATTCATCTCTGCTAATTAATTGTAAAGCCTTTAAAGAATACAACATTTGCATACAATGTGCCTGATGAGCATAATGGAGACATCAATTTTAACAAGCTGTTTCTGTTGCCAGGAGACAGCCTGAGGATAAAATGAATAAACACTTGATTTTCATACGACAGTTTTGTTGCCCGTTGCTTCATGAGTACAAACCAGAAGTAGTCTCTAGGGGCAGACGTGCCCAAGTGGTTAAGGAGATGGACTTTAAATCAGAGGGTTGCAGGTTTGAATCCCATCCTTCCACTCTTTCTCACTCCATGGCGAAGGTGCCCTCGCACTGCTTCAAGGAATGCAACCAATACCCTGTATCCTACTTAAAAACGTAACTAGAGAAGTCGTCTTTGGATAAAATTGTAAGCTGCGTGTGATATAATGTAATTTCTCTGTGAATAACCACTGCTCTCTCAGTATCAGTTCCCCACGTCGTCTATTGAAAATCCAGTCTTCTATTCAGACGAGGGAGGGACTGTCATTTTTGATTACATTTTGTAAATGTAAGGAAAGACATATTTGTAATAAATTTGAGATAAAAAAAAATGCTAGTGAAATGTCATTTTACACTTCTAAGGTCAGACATCTGAAAATGAAAACTATACTGCATCTGCAAGTGTTTCAAACTGCCAAATGAAATGTGTTCTGTTACTACCTGTATGTGTATGAGCTGGGAAACAATGGGCTGCATGCCACTCCATCATCCTCCACTAGGAGGAGCTCTTACTCCTTATGCATCAGTAAGGGTTTGTATGTGTGTTTGTGTGTATGCGTGTGTGTGCTCCAAGGGTCACATGCTGCTTCTTCATACATCTGCCGTGTATGTGAGTGCGTGTGTGATTGCATGCACCCTAGTTGCCATGGCAATCATTAGGCATAAGCTATACCCCCCTCCCGCCATCGTTTCTAATTATGCCTCTGAATTGCTTAATGACACCTATACCTGGGATTGGCCCTCTTCTGTGGTGCTCACAACAAAAAGCCTCGCGCTTCATCCCGCCCCTCCCCCCACCCCGCATCTCCCTTTTGTGTCCTCTATCCCTGTCTCTCTCATTCACCTTTTCTTCCCTCTTCTTTTTTTGTCCTCCAGACTTCCCTTCGTTCTTTCCATCTCTCTGTTTTATCCTCTCTCTCCTTTTCTTCCCCCTCTCTTCTTGTCCCCCCCGCCCTCGTCCCTCATTCTCTTTCAATCCCCCTTTTCCTGCATCTCTCTCTCTCTCTCTCTCTCTCTCTCTCTCTCTCTTTCTCCCTCTCTCGCTCCCTCTCTTGTTGTGCTCTCCCCCTTCGCTATATGGCGTTGCAGTAGTGATGCTGATTTCCTGCATGTCATTAAATGTGCTGTGGCCATTAGAGCCGCTGCCAGAGGCAAGCCTGTTGGAGAAGGCCATCACTCCTGAGGAGATGCTCTCCTCTCCTCCTCCTCCACCTCCACCTCCACCTCCTCCTCCTCCTCCTCTCCTCTTGCTCCTCCACTCAAGCCTCTCTCCATATCCCCTTTGCTCACTTTTGCACATGTTCAATCTCCATAATATCGCTCTTCTCTCGAGCCTCTCTCTCTTTCTCTCTCTCTCTTGCACATGGTTTAGCTCTTGCTCAGTTCTTGTCTCTGCTTCTCTCTTATCTCTCTCTTCTCCTCTGTTCTCCTCCACTCAACTCTCTCTTTCTCTCCATCTCTCCATTTCTCTCCTTCTTGCATGTGTTCTATCTGTAGTCTCGCTCTCCTTCCGAGCGTCTCTCCCTTGCACATGGTTTGTCTCATTACGTTCTCATCTCTCCCACTCTCTTACTTCCTTCTCTCTTTCTCACCTCTTTCTCCACTCAACTCTCACTCTTGTTCTCTCGCTCTCTCTCTCTTTCTCCTTTGCACATAGTTTTGTCATATTCCGTTCTCATCTGTCCACCTCTCTTATTTTCTTTTTCTTTCTTCTCCATTCAACCCCCCCCCTCATACATATGCTCTCTCGTATGCACAATCTCTATAACCACGTTCTCCTCTCGAGTGTCTGGCTCCCTTGCATACGCTCTGTCCCTAGCTCGGTCCTGTTGTCTCTACCATACTTCTCTCCTCATTTCCTTGTTTTCTTCCCTTTCTCCTCCACTCAAGTTTCTGCATCTCTCTCCCTTGTACAGACGCCTATCTCTCCACAATCTGCGTCTCCTCTTCAGCTCCTCTGTGTTTCCTTTACATACAGCAGTGGTTCCCAAAGTGTTTCAACGGGGGACCCCCTTTTGTAGCCTGACCGGTCAGGCCATTCATTTTGAATTACTTCATAATTGATGAATGGTCTGATGATTCCGCTTCTCTGGGGAGGGTTTAGTCGTCCTCCTGGCGGCTGCCAATAAGCGAACGCATAACAGCGTATGTCATGAACGTCAACTGTCAGCGATTGGTCCGCCCATTTCAAACCAGAGCTGAGCTCACTCCTCCCACCCAAGTGCTCCACGGCGACGAGAATCCAGACCAAATATGAATTACGAAGTACTGTAATTAATGTGGCTTGGTAATACAAGGCTACCCCTTTTGCACTTTGGAATATTTTTGCGACCTCCACCCATCATAGTCTTAGCCTAGCAATGGTTTTCTAGCAATATTAGTGGACAAACTATTAATGATAAATCTAGACTTATTAATGGGCAAATCATCTAGACCTGGGCCCAGGGGTGTCAAACTCAAAATAACCGAGGGCCAAAATCTAAATCTGTAACGAAGTTGTGGGCTAAACTCAATAAGAGTAAAATTGTGCACACACACACACAATTAAATCTCACAATTTAAATTTCCCAGATTCCCATCATAGTTCACATGTACCTGCTCATATTCTGTTTAATATGAGTGTGAACTTTTTCACTGGCCTCGGCCCACTCATACTCCTGTGATACCAAATTTCATGTTCAAGGCTGATTATGCTACATATTAATGGTGTTTGTGGGCCAACTGTAATACA
>NC_085861.1:30332438-30349938 GCF_034702125.1 Engraulis encrasicolus | reverse complement strand
GGTGTGGTGTGGTATGGTGTGGTATGGTGTGGTCAGGACAGTAGTGCAATTCATGGCTGCAGTATGTGGACGTGTTCCTGTTCCTCTGCGGATTGGGATTGTGGTGGATTATGTCACTCCCGGAATGTCTCGACTTCCATTGTGCCATTCACCTCAACCATCCCGAAACCAGAGACAGAGACAGAGAGAGAGACCAAGAGAGGCCCAGGGAGAGAAAGAGAGACAATGTCAATCGGCGTTGCTCAACCAGTGTTTTGCTGGGCGTCAGGGGAGGGACACAATAGGCTACACTAATATGTAGTCATGCATTGCTAAGCCGTGTGGGTCTCCGAGGCACGAGGAGCATGGATCATAACCGCGGTGACAGAAGCCAGGCCCTAAATTGCCACTTGTAGTCCCCCACGTTTGAGATATGAATCACATGTTACACTCCGTGGCCCGGTACAGCAGGAAGTTCAAGAGATATCTTGGGGGTGCTGCGGCGCAGTCAGAGATTCTTTAAGTATATAGAGATATGCCAACATAACAGGTTTCTTTAGGCACCTAAAGTGACCAGGTTCCAGTCTGCCTAAAAGGGCGTGTCATAATGCTCCTAGCATTAAAAAGAACAGTCCTTAGGTCTGCCTAAAGGGGGATCCCCCCCCCCCTTGCAATAATAGAACCCGGAAACAATGGGCCAATGGAACCTCTCTCTCTCTCTCTACTCTCTCTGGCGCAGTGCACTTGTAGCTCACGGTCTATGGGGACCCAGGTTCGAATCCCGCCGGCTTGAGTCATTTCCTGGCCTTGCCGCATCTCTCTCTCCCACCCGTTTCCGGTCCCCTCTACACTGTCTTGTCCAATAAATGCATCAAACACCTATCAAGAAATAATAATAAAAAAAATATTAGCATTCTGTGCAGTGGATTGACTTAGAGATGGAAATATGATCCTGCTATGTTGTCCAAGTATTGTAGGCCTACATTAGCCGGATTATCATCGACTTTCAAATAAATTTGTTCTGACCAAGTGCATAACAATTAACATTTCCCAAACGGCATGGTTGACCCGCCTCCCTTGTTTTTGCAACTGGTTGTTTGCTTCCCGACAAACTGGTTGTTTGCTTCCCGACTTCCCAATTTTTCTGGAGCTCAGAAACGATATTGTGTTGCTCCTGGACTGACTAGGAGGGCGCGGCCTGGCTAGGCCTACATGGCTGATGGCCGGTAGACAGGGATGTTGTGGAAGATAAACACAAGCAAGCAGAGTTTATTTGCCGATCAACTTAACTAACGATAGACCTATGCAATTAGGGCTTACTCTACTGTACATGTTCCCACAGCCCATTGGTCCCACAGCCCATTGGTCCCACATCACTAAGATTTTTAACATTACTTTTAGGCCTATTGGTTATCTTAGTTTACTTGAGAATGTGGGAACATGGAGTTGTAAAGCATAGGGCTTATATTTGAATAATTTCTTAAAACTGGAGGAACATGGAGCAGCAGGATTAAGCTGGGACCATTTGGGCTGTGGGACCAATGGGCCGTGGGACCATAGGGCTTACCCCACTGTACACAACAGAAGTCTAGCAAACCTATAGCATTCCAAAATCACATGAATTTGAGCTCAAGACCACTGCATTGAAACTGCTCAAATATGTTTTGAATGTCTACGCAAAGCATTGTGTAAGTACCTCATTGTGTTCACTGAATCATAGTTGGGGCCTGCTCTCCGTATGATTTTTACCACTTGCCTGTAGGCCAATTTGGTAAATAATTTGTGGACTTGGGTTGATTATATGATTTGTTCATCTACCATGTCAGTGTTGTGTTTTGTTTGAGGAGGTAAATTCACCATTTTATTTTCTAAACTTCTACATGCTGCCACAACATAGCCTACTAGGCTTAGTAGGCCTAGGCTATCTCACATCAAGCAATGGAGATGGACATCAATATGACATTAGACATAATCTTAGCCCGCGGCAACACAGCTAGGCCTATGAGTGTTTACCAGTTTGTTTTGATTCCGTAAGATGCAAAGCATCCTGTGTTCTTGTTTCAGCTTGTGCGACGGCATTTTCCAAAACCACTAACCCATGTGTTTCGTGTTAGGCGTTCACCCCTCTCCACATTCACTCACTCCAGTTCCTCCTCCTCCTCCCTTCTCACCAAACTCCTAAAAGCATCGGAGTGAGTCAATAGGGCCCATTTTGAACATTCTGGTTGGAGTGGATTTGTAAATACGCAAATGACAGACCGTTTTGACCGATGTGTTCTTAATATGAACTATTAGGAGAACCACAATCGCCCACTACCATAACACGGTGAGAGATGCTACAAGCACACTGAGCAAGTCCATGGACTAGCCTACTTAAAATGTAACGGGCACTTGACACGAGGACCTATAGCGACACGGCAGTCACACATTGACACTATATTTTATATCAGGAGGCGGCGCTATCGTTCACTGGCGTGGGTGGAATTCCCTCGGCCAGGCGAGCAGCACTCGGGCTCTCGGGTCACACATAGCCTACTCATGACGCTTTGGCCATCATCCTCTCTAGCCCCTGAATCGCACACAGAAGCCCGTTGAACTGTAAATGCGATTTAAAACCAGCGCAAGCAGCAGAATATGTCACATGTTGTGAAATCCGGGCAGAGATAATTCATCATATTTCCCAGAGATTAAATCCCAACAGATTGGATCAAATTCTGCGGGTTATCTAATCTCTGATAATCGCAACTAAACCTGTTCAATGGTTGCTGTTGTAAACAGTAAAAGCGATTTCACACATGTGTGCAAGTGGACCGTGTAGACTAGGCTACATGGACTAGGATGCATTTTCTTTGTTGGAATTTATGTCCTATTTACCAAATTCCCCTGTTCTAAACACTCAATATTCTACATGGATTTTTTTTCATGTCCACACCTTTTTCATATTAGGTTTTGGTGATCTAAAGCAGGCTATTTCATAGGCCTATATTATTATTATTATTATTATTATTATTATTATTATTATTATTATTATTAGTAGTAGTAGTAGTAGTAGTAGTAGTATTATTATTGTTATTATCCTGTTAATATAGCCTATTCCTTAATGCCGCCTTGTGTTGTCAGAATACGATCGGGAACGGAACACCATAATAACTTTAAGGACGCCGCTACTCAGGAGTGCTTGGATTATCACCTTTATGCCCTCCCTCTCCACCTGCTTCTGAGGGCGTGATCTCTCACCGAGCACAGCACAATCACTGGTCTTACACACTTTCTCAACTCTGTTACGACCGAGAGGCGACAGACAACACCGTGGCACAGTGTGGAAAAATGTGATTGTGTGAAACGGAATTTGACTATAATTAAACATTCTCTTCTTTGCCAAGCATCACGTCGACCTTCAGTAGCCTAGCAGCATCCTATACAAGCGCCAAGCCAAGGGACCACTACACAGGACTGGCTGCTCGCGCTCATTATGAGCGAGACTCCCTTCAGGAGGAGCGCGTGGTGGGTGAGCATCAGCATCAGTAGGTCACAACTCAGCGCACGAGGATCTTGCGCGTGTCCTCCTCGTTGATTACAAGAGCCCCTATAACTTGAAAGAAATTGTGTGCTTTTTTCGACGACGACTGAACTGCTGATGTCCTTCTTTAAATACAGATCATTCTGATATTTCCGTGATTTTTTAATCGAAGGAATTCCACACAAAGGAAGAAATAGCATCTGTTGCTGGAGCCGGTTTAATTAAAGAAAGAGAATCACCACACTCGCCGGAGAAGGCACCGGGAGACCGATATTGTCGGCGCACCGTGATTGGAGATGGATTTAAGTCGGTGCTCTCCCACTGGCTTGTGTATTTTATCGTAAAATGGCTGAGGGACTGTGCTCTTCATTGATGCTTTTATTTTCTTCTTTACACGCTGTGTTGCTTACGACACCGTGAGATGCTGTATCTCCACCACTGCCGGCTTTTCTGCTCCTCATCAAGCTAGATACGTATCTGACAGGCAGGCAACGCGTTTTGGCTGTGGACAAAGTGGAGGTAATACAGGAAAGGATTTCTTTCACTGAACAATTTGCTAATATTTGGGGATTGATGATGATGATGGAGGAGGATGAACTGGAGACGCATCAGGTTGAAATCGATCCGGATTTCGAGCCACAGAGCCGACCTCGCTCGTGCACCTGGCCGCTTCCGTGTCCCGAGGATTTCCCCGGAGCTGAGGTTAACGGAGGTCTGCCTCTCGCCACTATAAAGGTGGAACCGGATAGCGTCCCTTGTTGCCGAGCGGGGAAACGGGGTGTTGCGCCCAGCGACCTGAAACACTCGGTGGGGGCCGCGGCCCCTGTCGCGCCAGTCCTCTCCTGCATGGCTGGAGCCGTAGCCCTCGACGCTGCCGGCCAGCTTCGCAAGGCGAAGTCCTCCCGGCGTAACGCATGGGGTAATCAGTCCTACGCCGACCTCATCACCCGAGCCATCGAGAGCACGGCGGAGAAGAGGCTCACGCTCTCACAGATCTACGACTGGATGGTCCGCTACGTTCCGTATTTCAAAGATAAGGGCGACAGCAACAGCTCCGCCGGCTGGAAGGTAAGGCACAGGTCACCGTGCGAAGTGCACTGGGGGATGTGATGTGATTTACTGTGTGCCCCTCGTTTCTATCACACTAATAATTACAGAGTACTACACAGCCCTCCGTGGAGAGCATACGTTCCAGCACACATACAAAGCGAGCAGTTGTATAGGCTACTGACATTTCAAAGACATGTGTGCAGATATAGCAGCAGCAGCAGCGGCGCCTGCAAATGCACTTCATCATGCTGCGATGCCCCAAGCACCTCATTCACACTTTCTCATTCCAGTGCGTGTCAAATGACTAGGGTAGGCAGGGGTCAGTGCGTGTGTGTGTGTGTGTGTGTGTGTGTGTGTGTGTGTGTGTGTGTGTGTGTGCGTGTGCGTGTGCGTGTGTGCCTGTGCGCGCGTGTTTGCCTTCGAGCGTGTAGCATATGTGGACTTGAACTTGAGAATGAGGAGAAGGTAAGGGTATGGCTGCATACCTCACTGTGTCGTTACATACATACACGTGCCATCAAACCCATGTGTGTTCCCATCAAAGGTGTACAGAACAGCGTGGGTCACACACGCATGTTCGATCTCCCCGGTTCATATCGCTCTCCTTTCACCCGCTTCACACATGTGAGGACCCGCCCCTCGATCGCCTCCCTCAACCCTTGATTCTCTTCCAGCATCCTCCTCTCCTCTCCTCTCCTCTCCTCTCCTCTCCTCTCACCTCTCATCTCCTCTCACCTATCCTCACCTCTCTTTATTAGACTTGCCATTATTTTCTCGTTACACGTTTTCCCTTGCAATAGTGAAGCGTCATGCCCTTGATAAGCACTGCTTTGACGCTCTGTTCTGTTGCTGAGAGAAATTAGAAGAAAGAGAAAGATTAATGGCGTCCGAAATTCCCAATAAATCGCACATTTAGGCTGAAAATTCATTACTTGAGATTCAATACGCGAGAACTTAGGGCTGATAATTCAGTTTAGGAGGAAGCGTCATTATGAGAGAGAGAGAGAGAGAGAGAGAGAGAGAGAGAGAGAGAGAGTTAGTGAAGAGAAATAGAAAAAAGTGGAGAGAGGAAGAGGTACTGGTGCATGCAAGTAAGAGAGGCAAAATTGCAGAGAGATTGTGCGGAAGAGACAGAGAGCGATGCAGAATTAGATGAGAGAGAGAGAGAGAGAGAGAGAGAGAGAGAGAGAGAGAGAGAGAGAGAGAGAGAGAGAGAGAGAGAGAGAGAGAGAGAGAGAGAGAATGGAAGGGGGGGGAGGTAGATGATGTGTGAGGAAGAGAGCAAGAGAGGCAGAATTATGAGAGTGAGACAGAAAGAGAGATGTGATGTTCTGGGAAAGAGATTTAGAGAGAGACAAGCAGAGAGAGAGAGAGAGAGAGAGAGAGAGAGAGAGAGAGAGAGAGAGAGAGAGAGAGAGAGAGAGAGAGAGAGAGAGACAGAGACAGAGAGACAGAGATAGACAGAGAGAGAGAGAGCGCTTTCCAACTGTCACTCAGTCCCACAACAGCGTGTCTCGCTCCGTAGACTTCACTGTAGTCAAAGCCTCGCTGGGCTTCATTGTGTGCGGTGCCATCTGCACCACTTCACTTGTTGCACCGCGCCGGGCCTTTCCACTGTTCCATCCCAGTTGCCACGCTATTCATTTCCACCGCTTCTCCATGGCCATTAGCTGTGTGTGTGCTGGAGAAATGAAGACACTCCACATGGGCTTTGCTCTCTCAGGCAGGATCAGAGGATTTCAAGACTGTCTCTGTGATTTTTTCCCCCTCTCAATACTGTACTTCTGTGACACTGAACACAGTACTTGGATACCAGCACGGCGCGGCCTCCACAATCTTCTTCTTCTTCTTCTTTTTCTTCTTCTTCTTCTTCTTCTTCTTCTTCTTCTTCTTCTTCTTCTTCTTCTTCTTCTTCTTCTTCTTCTTCTTCTTCTTCTTCTTCTTCATGGTAACACATCATTTTAGTGGTTTTTTTTTACACTGCCCTTAACTCTAACCGAGTTACAGTGTAATGTTATATGTTGTGACATAGTTTTTTAGTTAATATAACAACAGGCACAGTAAATTTAACTGCCAACTTTTCTTATTCTTATTATATCAATGAAACTGAGTTTTGCACCATTTCCAAGGTGCCGCTGAGGATTATGTTAGGAGCTAATAGGATTATATTTTAAGCATGCCGCTGTCATGCGGGAGAAAAAAAAGTGAGCCACACAAAAACAAAACCGACACAAAAAAAGCAAAAACAGCCCCACCGACCACAACAGCACAGCTTCCTCTCCTTTGTCATCCTCGGCTGCACCTTGAGTCGTTAGGGCAACCATGCCGAGACACTCTCCGTCTTAATAGAGGACCTCGAGTCCATTACCGACTAATCTTAGCGTCCCGCCGCCTCATTCACAAAAGACAAAAAAGCCCCCCCCCCAACTCCCCACAACCACCATCACCATCACCATCTCTCACCCCTCCACATACACACATCCTCATCTCCTCAACCCCTCGCCCGCCTCAACTACCGCTGCTGAAATGAGAACACTAAAGGCTGCTGAGATGGATTCTGAGGAGCCCCCTAATGCTTCATAGATAGAAAAATAGGCTTTGTTCCAACAGCCTCTAATGGGTGTCTGATAGCTACCTCCACTCTTTCCCAGTTAGCCATAGATGACCTCCTCTTCTCTCTCTCTCCCCCACTCCCTCTCTCTCTCTCTCTGCTGAGGACCCTGTCCTCTGGTCTGTGTATTCCTGTCCCTAGTGAAGTGAGGAGGGAGTATTATTTTAATATACTGTGCAGTGTGCATTGCATCATTCAACAATACTGGAGCAAGAAAGATGAGGCAAACGGTCACACACTTGAATTTGCCCAAAAAACAGTGTACATTGTGGACTTGTGACTTGTGACTTGGACTTGAGTCAGACGAGAGTCACAAATTGATGACATGAGACTTGACTCGGCAATATTTAAATGGCTTGTGACTTGCCTCAGGCTTCTATGCTATTGACTCGAGACTTGACTTGGACTTGACCGTTTTAGCTGGCAATGACTTTCAATGGCATTTCCAGTCTAAATATTATTATATTCCATTTTCTGAATTTGTATGTGAAAATATTACATGAGCAAAGAGGGACATGTATAGCAGTGTGCAGAGGTAATGAGTTTATGTCCACACACGTTGTCAAGATTGTGCTTAGAATACATGGTGACTTGTTAAGGACTTAAAGGTAAAAATGAGACTTGGACTTGGATTTGACGTGGTTTTGGTATTGACTAGACTTGGTCAAATAACTTGCGACTTGACTCGGTCTTGATTGGAAAGACTTTGCAAATTAGTGACATGGTCTCATCTCTGCTGTACAGTACAAGGTCATTTGCACGCACTAGCCAATGTGTGAACCGCCTGCTTTCCTCCTTGCTTCTTAACTTCCTCCATTCCTTCAGATGCTTGATGCTTATGCATACTTATTAATTCAGGTATCTAATTAAGCCGGCGGCTACAGGGCATGAGAATGTAAAAATGGGCATAAATATGTAGGCTACATCAAGACTGCAGAAACAACACTGAATCTCATATGGCATTGTTGGAGTAGCAGATTTGGACGTGAAGGCAGACTTGAACGTGAAGACAGCATTGTACGGAGTCTATCTGAAATTCAATTGAGTTTTTCAATGAAGTGATGTTTGGAAAAGAAAAACAAGTCCATAGCATCGATGTGCAGTAATTTCAGGGCTTGTGGTTTGGCTTGTGACAGCCCTAAATTTTGAAATTTCTTTGCACAAAACAAAGATATCTGATTAATGTCTGAAGTTGGATGAGTAAAAAAAGAGAAAAACAGGAAACAAAAAAGGAAAGAAAACCAAAAAAGAAAGAAAAAAAACCTTAGCACAGAATGTCTTCCAGTTCCAGACAAACTGCTGTGAATGTTTTTTTTCTCCCTGCCTTCCTGAATCCACAAGTGTCTTGTGCGAACAGATGGGAGACAATAGCAAGCTCAGGACCTCGCCATTATCGCGGCCCTTGCGGCTCACCACCCAGCAGGCCCCGAGTCTAAATATAAAGTCAAAACCCCTCGGTGCCAAAATGCAATTCCACGGTCACTCGTTGTGAACCGCCAAACCGCAGTAACTGTCCCAGACACCTCCCACCTCACCTCATCACCACCCTCATCACCACCACCTTCATCACTACCACCCCTAAGACTGAGGTTTCTGATGTCACAAGCTGTGGGATGAAGCAAGGCCAGTGTAGCCAAGGTGTGTCTGTGCAGCAGGTGCATTGTGGGTCGTCTGTGTTATCTTTGTCGTGACCACCACCACCACCATCACCACTGTGCCAACACCCCTCTCCACAACCTCTCCATTGCCAGTGATTTAAAATAAACCTCTTCCACCCACCTGTAACTATATTAAGGGATGCATAAAAAATATGACAAAGATTTAGTAAATAATTAACTAATGATGAACAAAACACTAACAAATGTTTTTAATAATTAACTAAGTGTTTATAAATATCTACAAATACTATGTTCAAGATTTCTAACAGAGTATTTTTATTCAATTGTATTCATTTGTGTTCATTTCAATTTGTAAATGTCTGATAAATATAAAATATTAGCACAACATTTCCCACTCATTTACAAACATTTGTTAATGTTTTGGTCTTCATTAGTCAATGATTTACAAAGTATGTAGAATACTGTTAATGCATCCCTTATTATAGAGTGTTACCTTTGCACCCTACACCAACTCCCTGACCCCACCGTCAGCTCTCTTGCCAAAGAGGCCCGGGCAACCACCCTGAGCCGCCTTCTCTTGGCACCCCTCTACAACCCTACCGCCACCTCACCAAGCTCCAAATCACCGCCAGATTTCTTGGCACTAGAGGATGACATTTTTCGGGAATTCCCATGGGTCCCGCGGGTCCCGGGGGATTCCTGCGGGATGGTAGTCAAAATTCAAAGATGAACGGGAGCGGGCAGGAGCGGGAATAAAGATGAATGGGAGCAGGCAGGAGCGGGAATAAAAATGAACGAGACCGGGAATGCTCGCTTATTTTTTCATTCAAAAAAGCCTTGTTTTTTTGATGAAATGGGAGTGGGATTGATTTTGAGTGGGAGTGGGCAGGATTGGGAAACATTCTTTTTAGGAGTGGACGGGATGGGATTTGTTTCTTTTACTTCAGTCCGGGATGGGACGGGATGGGATTTGTTTTCTGGGACCGGGATGGGACGGGAGTGAAAATCCACTCCCGTGTCATGCTCAACTTGGCACCCCTCTACAACCTTACCGCCACCTCACCAAGCTCCAAATCACCGCCAGATTTCTTGGCAAAGACACCCACCCTAACCCCAACCCCAACCCCAACACCAACCCCGGATAAAACCGTCCCACCTCTAACCCTAAACCATAACCACCCCTCAGCCACCTCCGCAAGCTTGCCTGCTTGCTGACTAGCCCGGCCCGGAGCACGCACAGGCCCCCTGCCCGGAGCGTGTACGGGCCCCCTGCCCTCGAGCACGTACAGGCCCCCTCTCTCGAGCACGTACGAGTCCTTACGCAAGGGGCTAAATGACAGGTTGCTGAGCTCCGCTCCTCAGTCCACGACTCAGACCAGTGCTGCTATTCTAAGAAACCTGTCGAGACGTTGCCCTGCCCAGGTAATGAAGGTGATTAACTCACGTACAGCCCTTATGTGTGTGTTGTGGTGTGTTGTGGGTGTGTGTGTGTGTGTGTGTGTGTGTGTGTGTGTGTGTGTGTGTGTGTGTGTGTGTGTGTGTGTGTGTGTGTGTGTGTGTGTGAGACGATGTGTGTGTGCAATGTTGAAGTCACAAACCCACCGATCTTGACCTGGCACCCTCAATTACGGTGAGACTGACAGCTGACAAGCTCCCTCCTGGACATGTGTGTGTGTGTGTGTGTGTGTGTGTGTGTGTGTGTGTGTGTGTGTGTGTGTGTGTGTGTGTGTGTGTGTGTGTGTGTGTGTGTGTGTGTGTGCGCGCGCATGTTTGCGTGTGTGCGCGGCGTGCGGATACAGTTTGATATGCCGCAGACCCACTCCGCACTCCCCACTCCACTAATACTGCCACTCCACAGCGACTCTTGCGTAGACACACCGTAACTCATGCGCTGAAAAAAAACAAAACGCAGAGCCGTCATCCATAAAGCAAATATGCGAGTGGTAATAATGTCGACACACTGCTAATTCATGCCCGGGGCTGTCATTTAAGATGCTATAGCTTGAGTTGTGGTTGCTGGCTCATGAGGATTTTTTTTTTTGGTGTATGCATTTTCGCTTTAGTTTAGTTCAGCGAGTTCAACACAGATGCCTCCCTCATTTCACGTTGGAATGTTTCAGTTGTACATGTACAGCCAATCAACGTCAGTTTCTGCCACCATTTGTGTGTGCGTATGAAGTGTATGTGTGTTAGTGCACTCGTGTGTGTCTGTGCATGTGCTTTGAATGTGTATTTCTGTGTGTGTGTGTGCACAGCAAATTTCTCAGAGTTAATTTTCCGGTGTTAGGCCAAAATCTGAACATCAAGAGTTGAAGTTACACTGCGCAAAGTACTTTGAACTCTTAAAGAGTCAATGATGTAAAACAGTGGGTGTTGTAAAAGGGAGTTAAAGCGTTAACTCCTTTCCAGAGTTATTTAAACCACGCCTATCAAAATTTCAAATATTTTTGCAGCCAGCATATTGACGGCCATCTTTTTTATTCCTGAAGCGGAGAAGTTTACATGGTAAGTCACATTTGGTTTTCCAGTGTTTTATTGAATTGTCATGTTATTTGTGATTTTTTGTTCATGAACACCAAAATAGGGGGGGATTTTGCGATGTATTTTATCAAATGCCAACCACAGTGAATCAAATGGACCGTTCACTGGGTAGCTAGCTAGTAATCTAGTAATCACGCATGGTTGCTAGCTTAATAGAAAGCTGACGTTGGTTTATATTAAGAAGTACAGAGCTAACTAGTAAGTCTATTCGATTGAATTCGTTGACACAAGAGTCACGAAGGCATTAATATTGTCAGCGCTTGCTTAGCACAGTTATAGTTGTGTACTTTATTTCCCGCTCTCTGCAGGATAGCATTGTGCCCGTAGTTGACCAGCGTAGCCCGGCCTATCAGTGGAGTGTCGTGGAGTCCGAGGTTGGTAATGTCTCGTGTGTGACTAAAATACTTGTGAAATTATTGTACACGGTAGCGTGCCTCAATATAGCCTACTTGAAAGGTTTTCAAATGGCTGTTCAGTGGACGTGTGATATTTTTTTTGTATTCGAGGATAGGGGAGTGGCGTGGCTCCTTTCTACTTTCCTATTACGAGCTGCACACTGTGGTAATGGCGTGCTGCGTGAATGCAACTGTATGAGCAATGTACTGCAAAAGGTAACGGCACTTTGTGTTTTGTGTCTGCAGCACGACTGGAAGGTCATCTTCGTGCTTCTGCTCCTAATAATCGTACTCGCCGTGACTCTAGGTGTTTTGTGGGTCTTCTGGCGCCCTGCTCAGCCTGGGTAAGATTTCCAATATTGTTAAAGTTTGCTTCACGTGATACAGTCGTTCTCAAAGAACGTCGTGCGCAATGCGACCAGTGGTCAGACTTCTGAATGAGGCTGCCCCCCTCAAGTTGATACACCAGAAGCGGCCAGCCAGCCACACACAGTCATTCAAATGTATTATAAACGATTTTAATTTAACTTCTTGCATGCCTACATGAACGTTTTTTTCCTGTGTTGACCTTGGATGTGATCCAAAATGGTTTTGACTATCATTACTTAATTTTGGGAAATGTATCTGCAGAGCTGGCTAATGTAAAATTAGAAGTAAATGTATGGTGTCTGTCAGTACAACATTAGCCTGTGATATGGCAACCCAGAGCTACACGGCTCTGTGGTAATCTAGCCCAACTGTTAAACCAGTTAGGCCTATTGTATTGTACGTTACTTTTGTGCTCTTACTGAAGATAAAACCCCCACACTTAATGATTTGATTACTTCTGTTGGAAAAACAACAAAGAACAGGTTTTGTTTTTTACTTCTACATTTTCTTTTACCACCTCTTCTGTCCATAAGGCTCGTTCTCTGACATGGTATAGCCTACTATTCAAAGTGCAATGTTGCCTGTGGTATGCTTTCTTTCAGAGGATGCTTCTGAAGGTGAAGCTCGAACAGAAACAGAAATATGTCAAGGTCACAGAGCATGATGGGACATATAATTACCAGGAGTTTCACCTAGCAGGTTAGACATCCTTTGAATCTGGTAAATTAATGCTACTTTTTTATCATTGTGTAGTGGAGTTCTGACGTGGAAAAATGACATGTGTTCTCTTTATACAGTCATGGAGAAATTTGGTCTGCCTCCTGAGACTGATGTAATGTACAAAGACTCTACTGGAACAGAAGTGGATGCAGACATCTTCTCCGAACTAGTGGAGAAGGGAGAGTTGTTGTTAAATGCACATGTGAATGATGGTAAATACCTCAAGTGATATGATGAAGCATTTATTCAGACTTAAGTGTATAATGAAATGTAGTGGGCAGCTTTTTGTGTGATTTAATGGGCTCTCTTTTTCAGATTCTCTGGACGTGTCGATATCCTCCGCTGCATCATGTTCATCTGAAGCCTCTACGGTAATTTTGGATGACAGTTTCTCAGAGACTCCAAGTAAGATACTCAGAAGGGAGACCCCAAGAGAAGCTGCCAAAAATGTAAGCAATTGTGTCAACTGTAGAATACTTACTAATGCTTGCTCGCAGGTGGAACAAATATTTATTGCAGTATTATTTGTAACTGTATTGACAGATGGTCAATCAAGTGCTTCTAAGAAAACCAGGGGGAGAGAAGATTTTCCTGGAGTACCATAAAACAAAGTCACTTACAGCTACAACTCGGAGACTGCTTGTTAACATCTTGGTCGCTGACATGGTGGAGCAGCATGGTATGTTTGAAAGGCTTTTCATGGCAAAATAATAATATATTTTTAACGCTTTTCACCCAAAGATGCCTCAATAACTACATAATTAGTAGAGTGTACTTAATCTTGTTAATTGTCAACTGCCCCCAGATATCCCTATTCCTACTAATGATGTATTGCACACTCCTCTTGTTGTGCTCTCCTTTCAGCCGGATCCCTTCCCAGGCCATTAAGCTGAAGTATGCGCAAGGCATTGTGGCGTTATTCCCGTACCTGGAGGATCCATTGTCCAAGCATGGATATGTATGTTTTAGTATTGTCTAAATAAGTTGTCTAAATATCAGTAATAACTTGAATAATTAGATTATTTGGGTAAAACAATTTATTGAAGACCTGCAATTTGATGTGCTTAACAGTTGAATTAAAAACAAGGACATGAAAATAAATAAAATGGGTTGCTAGTGAACAATAATTGGCAGACGTTAAGGATAAGGATAACACTGAGAAAAGGGTATTAATATAAACATACAAAACACTATAAAAAGTGGTTAAACAAGAGGTCTAAATCACGAAATGTTCTCATTGTAAAAACAGTAAAGCATCTGAATGCATTAAATTCATACGGTACATGCATTATCTTTGTAGGAACACTTTTATGATCCTGCATCAGGCTCCGGCTACATTTCATGGCGTCTCAAAACAGTGCAACGGAGTCTGTCTGATCACTCAAGGACAGCAGCAGCAGCAGAAGATGACAGCAGTGGTGGGCCAAAGGCTGCAAGACCCTCAGCTTCTCCAATACAACAGTTGACGGGGCAGGAGTGTGTAGAGGCTCTATCTATGATGAACCATTCAGCTGATGATGCAGTAGTTCGAGAGAAGATGATGGCCACTTTTGAACACCGGCAGAAACTTGTCCATGATCCCGACACATCTGTGGATGTCCTCGAAACGTTCCCAAGATTTCTTGACATACCTGCCTTGTAAGTATATTTTGTGTCTATAAATTTACTTTTGGAAAGTTTCACTTCAGCTTATATAGGCTTAGGTCACATAATTTCCCAGTTTGAACTGATGCTGTGCATATAGGTTTTATATTGCCTCAGAATTTTGATGTATTTCATAATTGTGTACATATCATAATGTTTTGTGATTAGGATTTTGATTTAGTGATCTCATGTGATCACCACCAAGTATTCCTTTTTAATTTTTATTTTTTCATCCCAGATTGAGCAGGACTTCCTTGCTCTTTTTGGACCTGAGACATCTGGAAGTTCCTGGCGAAGTGGACAACATACTTCAGACCACAAATCATTGAAGATGCCAAAGGGCTGGTATCCACTGCACATGTCGAAGAGCTTCTTAGATCTGCCCAAGGCGATGGTGGTGGTAAGTCTTGTTAATTTGACATTTTTATCTTTCTCTTACTCTCTGGTACATATTTTAAAACTGTTTTTGTACTGTGTAGGATGGGACATTGATATCGCTTCATTATGCCTGCTGCTGCATCTCATTCCACCAACATCGAAGGGTCACAAGAAATCTGCGAAAATCAGTGCACTCCAGGCAGAGGATTACTTGGTGCGATATTTGCAGGTAATCAGTGCACTTCTTTTCAAGACTGTAGCAATATGTCTTTTCACAGGTCTGTGTGTGTTTGTGTGCGCGCACATGCGTGTGTGTGTGTGTGTGTGTGTGTGTGTGTGTGGTATATCGTGTAGGCCTATTCTGTATCCCTGTCAGATCTAAATTTTGCTCACCTGTGTAGTCCATGGCATAGAGTATGAAGGCAATTGAGTCTCATATTCTCTATTCCATTCTTATGTGTATTGACAATGTTGAACCTAAACCTTCATGGTGTTGATCACGGTTATATCTGGTGTTTACAGTAGTGGACAATTAAAAGTAAAAAAAACAAAAACAAAAAAAAAACAGTTTCTTTCCCACCTATGTCTCTTGTAGTTAGGTGTCTTGCCGTAATAACACAGTCTCATCTATCTCATTACATAACATCATGTGCTACTGTTGTAATTACACACCAAAAGTACTTCTACTTTGGCCACCTCGCTGTGTTAGTTTATTTTTTTCCTAGGGTATGCTCCACTCAAAGGTCTGGATGAGCTGAGGGTTGGATTTATTTGATGGAATGAAATAGTTATTATTTATTTTTATTTTTTTTTTTTGTTATTTTTCTTTGTTATAGGCTGGTACAAGCATGCAGATTTTCCTGTCCAGCCTGGAACCATCTCAGCCCTTCATGCTCTGCGTCGGGGAACAGAAGAACAAGATCCACAAGTTCTACATCATCGTTGACAACCAGGCAATACCATGCAAAGCACAAACATCAGTAGCTGCATTTGACGAACTGTTCAAGGCACACTTTGTTTTCGGGACGTCATATTGTGAGGCACTTGATGGTTTTTACTGCTTCATTCAAACAGCTGTGTACAATGTCGATATTGGCAAGACAAAAGAAAAACCGAGAGTCAGGGAACTGAGGGCCAGATTTCTCAACATGAAAAAGTAATTTGCCAAATTTAGGGCCTTAAATATTTGTCATTTATGTTTACTTGTTTTATTTGCAAAAACACTACATTCAAATTCATATTTAATTTGCCGTCATTTAAAATTTCATCATGGCCTTTATCCAGGAAAATATTTGCGTTTATGTTGTGGAGAAATTGGATGCTCATCGGTGTTTGGAACTTATTCTGGATTTAAGAAACATTTAGTTAACATTCATGGAAATGGTATTCCTTCCTCTACCCCAGACATGGAAGACAATAGTGAGAAGGAGGGTGGATGGGATCATACTACCCTTGAGAGTTCAGAAAATAATGAAGTTGAAGGTGAAGGTGAAGGACAAACGATGGAGAGCTCTTCTGTTACTGAAGCTAATTTGAATGACATGTGTGGATCTTTGGTTGCTCAGTTGCAGACTAACATGGTTGGTCAGAGTTCAGTTCAAGCAGCAGTTGAGACTATTGAAGATTTGGTTGATGGCATACAAACCCAGGCAAAGGAGGCAATTCTTCGTAATATTCCATTAGAGCTTTCTGACACAGTTGAGAGATGTTTTCGTTCCATTGAAAATCCACTGAATAAATTTAATACGCTAGCAAAACGCAAGAGGTACTATGAAGACAAGTGGCAAATAGTGCAACCAGTGGAGTAAGATTTGATGTTCGACGTGATAAGAAAACAGGCATGTATAGCCAGGTTCCTATAACCGATAAATTGGTTTATGTCCCACTTCTTGAAAAACACTCAATCGATGTTCAACAACAAGGAGATACTACGTGCTTTCCAACAGACAAAAGTCAACAAAGGGATTTATGAAGACATTTGTGATGGGGAATATGTTAACACAAACAGATTATTTTCATTTGACAGACATGCGTTGCAACTCCAACTTTACTATGATGATTTTGAGACGGCTAATCCCTTAGGGTCCAAGAAGGGCATACACAAGCTTGGTTGTGTGTATTTTATTTTGCGGAATCTTCCTCCCTCCAAAATTTAAACTCTGTGTTGATGAACATTCAACTTGTTTTGCTTTTCCACACGACAGACATTAAAAAGTATGGCTTTGATGTTATTCTAAAGCCTCTTGTGGATGACTTGAAATGTTTGGAAATGGATGGTGTCCTCACACCCGATGTGTCTGACATACCATTAAGGGGGAGTATTGTTCAAATTACTGGGGACAACCTTGCACTTCATGGTCTCTTTGGATTTGTGGAATCCTTCAGTGCCACATATTGTTGTCGTTTTTGCTTAGCCGACAGGGATGCGATGCAGACAATATTTTCAGAGGATCAACCTGGCATAATTTTTTCGTTCTAAAGAACTTCATTCTTCTCAACATCTCAGCAGTTTACAAGACAATCCACAATTGTCATCAGCTTTTGGGTGTCAAAAGATCTTGCTTGTTTAACACACTTGAGTATTTCCACACATGTGATAATTTTGCTGTGGACATAATGCACGATATATTGGAAGGTGTGGCTCAGTATGAGCTAAAACTTGTTTTACCAGCAC
>NC_085861.1:30319938-30322438 GCF_034702125.1 Engraulis encrasicolus | reverse complement strand
CTCAGAGCTGGAGGCACTCACATTCTAGCTTTAGCATTTTTCCAGATCTGAAATTGGATTACTAGGCTATCGTTAGCCTTTAACGTTTGGAGGAAGTGTTGCTAGCAAGTTGTTCCTATAGCCTGTATAACCACAATTTTGTCGCCACAACAATTATTATTACATATCATTGAAGGATGGTGACTAAGATGGTAGTGTGAAATTTGTATTTCTCTCTCTCTCCTTCTCTCTCTCTCTCTCTCTTCCTCCTTCCCTTTCTCTCTCTCTCTCTCTCTCTCTCTCTCTCTCTCTCTCTCTCTCTCTCTCTCTCTCGCACATACTGTACAGACACAGACACAAACACATTAATGCATGCACACACATGCATATGCACATTCATTCCACTCCTTATCCCTCTTTACCACACAAACAGACACACACACAGACACACACACACACACACACACACACACACACACACACACACACACACACACACACACACACACACACACACACACACACACACACACACACACACACACACACACACTGGAACACGCACACACACGCACACTCACACGTTGGAACGCACAGGAACACATGCTGCTCAGATCACAGGCCTTGTGTGTGTACAGCACAGCACAGGGTGCACCTGCTTCCATTTATCCTCAATACATTAGCAGCAGCAGAAACATGCCTATTCTCCTAGATCAGTCCTGGCAGCCAGCCCTCTTCTTTTTTATACTCTTTTACCGCTTTCGGTGTTTTTTTTTTCTATTGCCATTTTAAATTCAATTTGTCTCGTTTATCTCTCTTAAATGGGGAGATCTGATATCGGCTCAGCAGGGCGGCAGAGCTGTTGGATGGGAGAGGAGAGGAATGTGGAGAAGAGAGGAGAGGAGAGGAGAGGAGAGGAGAGGAGAGAAAAGGGGGGAGAGGAGAGGAAAAGAGGGGAGAGGCGTGGGGTAGCAGTGTGCACGTATGTGGAAGACTCGCTGAACATTCGCTTAGAGAGATTAAGAGGACATTACAGAGGAATTACCAAGATGGAGGTTTATCACCGGAGCACTTCACTCGTGTCAAAGTGCCTGCTTCTCTACTTGTGGCACTCACTCCCTTGACTTGAGGGGTGGAGAACCACTATATTATTTTTCTTTTTTTCCCCCCTTTTTCTTTTTTTTCCTGCCTTTCTTGATCCCTTATACGTGTAATAAGCGGCGATATTCATTTCCTTCACTTCTTCCTTTTCATTCATCCTTCTCTCTCATCCTCTCATCCTTCCAGTCCTGCCCACTTCGCTCTAATAAGGACATGAAAGAAAGGAGGGGAAGGAAGCATGGGGGATGAGAGGATCAAAGAGAGTACACTGCTAACACACACACACACACAAACACACACACACACACACACACACACACACACACACACACACACACACACACACACACACACACACACACACACACACACACACACACACACACACACACACACACACACACACACACACACACTCACACAGACACACAGACACACACACACAGGCGCACACACACACACACACACACAGTCTGTGTGTCAAGAAAGAGGTGTGTACATGTATGTCTTCACACTCAAGGTGCCCACAGCAAGGTGTGTGTTGATATCGTTCACATGCCTTTGAAGAGATGACGCATAGCCATTACGTGCACTGCACACTTCATAGACCGAAGCATCAGCAGAGGCTCATCTTAACTGGCCTGTTGACGAACGTATGTATGTAAAAATGCAGTGGTACTTCAACGCTTAGAGAG
Organism: Engraulis encrasicolus; assembly: GCF_034702125.1. Classification (NCBI taxonomy): domain Eukaryota; kingdom Metazoa; phylum Chordata; class Actinopteri; order Clupeiformes; family Engraulidae; genus Engraulis; species Engraulis encrasicolus. The sequence continues at coordinate 30,320,663 of NC_085861.1, read as the reverse complement.
TACTTTGGGAACAGATACCCTGTAGACAGTGGCGTGCACAGACATTTTTGGGGGCAGGTGCTGCAAGGGGGTGGTTGAGGGCATGTTGAACTTCCGGCTGCCTTACGAGGCTAAAGAGGCTATATATGACAGTATATCGGGGCATTATTGTCTCATGTATTTAATCATGATTATCACGTCACCTTGGACTGCAGTAGGCCTACATTGTGACAAAAAACTGTCAAAAAAGAACATTCAAAAATGACATTTTTTTTCAGCACCATGCTTGTACAGAATGTTAAATTCTGGATCTGGATCATATTGTACACAAGTACATTTTTTGGTAAATCTACTGGCTCCTTTTCTCATACAGAATTATTAGTTGGAACTAGTATGAATAAAGTACAAATTGTACATGGCATTTAATGTGTAGGATACAATTAGGCCTACTTTCTTTGTATGCTTCATATAATGCTTTGTTCGTAGCCTAATAGTTCTGTATGAGAAAAGACAAAAGGGGTCCACTTTCATGAGTAAATCATACATGTAATATTTTATATATATATAAAATATAATTAAAAAAAAATATCTTATCTATATATATATTTCTTATCCATTTTTCCCTCCGTATGGGGACTTATGAGAGGTGAAGGACTTTTGTGAGGAGTCAAATGCTGCATAGCCAATTGACGTTCATTCACTGCTATGTGACTTTTACCATGTAAAAACTGTGTTAACACAGACTT
>NC_085861.1:30294938-30299938 GCF_034702125.1 Engraulis encrasicolus | reverse complement strand
CCAGGCCGTATGTTTTGCGTGTCAAGCAATATGTCTGAGAGATGATATGCACATCTGTGCTGACACAGAGCCTCTGACTTAACTGTGAGGCAGACAGATGCCTTGCACTTTGTGGGTATTTTTTTCCTGTGTGTGTGTGTGTGTGTGTGTGTGTGTGTGTGTGTGTGTGTGTGTGTGTGTGTGTGTGTGTGTGTGTGTGTGTGTGTGTGTGTGTGTGTGTGTGCGTGCGTGTGCGCGCACGCATATGTTGGTAAGTGTGAGTTTGTGTGTGTGTGTGTGTGTCCATTTTTGTCTTTATGTTTTATGCTTTATGTTATTTTTATGAGTATATACCTTTGTGTCACAAATCTGAGCAGGATCTCTCTCTCTCTCTCTCTCTCTCTCTCTCTCTCTCTCTGTCTCTCTGTCTTTGTGTGTGTGTGTGTGTGTGTGTGTGTGTGTGTGTGTGTGTGTGTGTGTGTGTGTGTGTGTGTGTGTGTGTGTGTGTGTGTGTGTGTGTGTGTGTGTGTGTGTGTGTGTGTGCGTGCGTGCGTGTGTGTGTGTGTGTTTGCGTGTAAGAGCACATGTTTCAGATAAAGTGTTAGGTAGTGGTTGTGAGATCTCGCATGCGTACGTCTAACCACGTTCTATTTTAAGCCTCTGCTCCACTACATAGGCAAAGCCCCATTTAAAAGCCTCTCCTCTCTCTCCAACCTCAACCTTACTCTCACTCAGTCTATCCGCACTCACTCACTCACTCATTCAACCACTAAAGTGCTGCATGCACGCACGCAGGCACGCACGCAGGCACGCACGCAGGCACGCAGGCACGCAGGCACGCAGGCACGCAGGCACGCATGCAGACACACACACACACACACACCTTAAGACTGGCGTGGGCTACAGAGGATGTCGAGAGTGTCTGGTTAGTGTGTGTGTGTGTGTGTGTGTGTGTGTCATCTGAGCCCTCCGTCTGTTTTAGAGCACCGCTGGCCCCCGGCCATTCAGCACAGCATTGCCTCATCCTGACTCCCAGCCAAAGCATCCTCTCCTCTCCTCTCCTCTCCTCTCCTCTCCTCTCCTCTCCACTCTTCTCCTCTCCTCTACTCTCCACTCCTCTACTCTACTCTACTCTACTCTCCTCTCCTCTCTCCACTCCACTTCTCTCCCCTCCCCTCCCCTCCCCTCCTCTCCACTCCTCTCCTTCTCTCCCCTCCTCTCATTCTCTCCTCTCCTCTCCTCTCCTCTCCTCTCCTCTCCTCTCCTTCCCTCTCCTCTCCTCTCCTCTCCTCTCCCCTCCTCTCCCCTCCTCTCCTCTCCTCTCCTCTCCTCTCCTCTCCTCTCCTCTCCTCTCCTCTCCTCTCCTCTCCTCTCCTCTGTCCCGTCCCGTCCCCTCCCCTCCCCTCTCTCCTTCCCTGCTCTCCTCTCCTCCTTGCTCTCTCCTCTCCTCTCCTCTCCTATCTCCTCTCCTCTCCTCTCTCCTCTCCTCTCCTCCTCCATCACCACAGAGACTAGTGCTGGTCCAGAGATGTTCAGTGAGCCCTGAGCACCGCTGCCCCCCCCGTGTGTGTCTGTCTTCTGCCGGCGGCTTCCCCTCGGGGCTACAGGGGGCTACAGACAGGGAAGATGGGGTGGTACATGGGGCCGGCAGATACGACGGGGACTGTGTGTGTGTGTGGGAGGGGGTGGGGAGGGCAGGGAGGTACGGGCGTCAGGGCTTTACCAGGGTGGGGGGATCCCAGGGAGGGTTGAGAGAGGGATGTGGGGGTTGGGTAGGGCACCACTGCACATGGGATACAGGGGCAGAAGAAAAAAGGGTAGCGAGAAAGTGAGGGACCGAGTATGTTGTACCTGTCAGAAAGAGAGACAGGGGGGCACTGTACATGGAGTAGGGCAGTGTTTCCCAACCTTTTTTGTCTCGTGTACCCCCTAAGCCTTTTCGTTGTACAATGAGTACCCTAACCAATGCTACACATCTATGTCTTTATCACCCACTCAATTGTCCCCCATTCAAAGTTAATTTCTTCCACGTACCCCCTGAGGTGTGCTTGCGTACCCCTAGTGGTACACGTACCCCTGGTTGGGAACCACTGGCGTAAGGTACAGGGGGAATACAAGAGGGGGAAAGAGGGAGGTGAGTACTGTTGTGGGATGGGTGGGGAGTTCATACATGGGGGGGGCACAGGAGGGTTTCAGGCACTGGGGGAGGGGTGTATATCTACAGGGGAGAGGTTGAGGCGAGCAATGGGCCCCAGTGGCACACAGGGGAAAGGGGGGATTATTAAGGGGGATTATAAGGGGGCACAGCAGTGCTACATGGGCGATCTAGAGAGAGGAGTGGTAGAAGTGCACTACACGGGGGGTATGGGGGGTACAGGGGATTACGGGGGGGCGGGGGGGGGGGTACACAAGGAGCCACAAGAGGCCTATAGAGGGGGTGGGGGCAGGGGAACACAGGCAGACATATGAAGAGCTCTTTTCCAAAATACTATAAAGCCATACAAATTCATAATTTTTTGCATCAATTTTCATGAATTCATGTACCATTTTGACCAAGAGTGGGGAATATTTAAAGGGGGATTATACAAGGAATATAAGCGGTAATACTGTGTAAGGGGGCACGAGATAGCCACAATGGGTTGCTGTGGGGAGAGATCATGAAATGGACTTATGGGCTACAGGCGATAGGGTTTTGCTGGGGCTTTGCTAGGAATTTCACCAGTGCCGAGGACTGCCAACTAGCATCCAACAGGCAGGCTACGCATACCACTCACACCAGGCAAGGCGAGGAGTGAAAAGAAGTACCCAGTTGTGAAGCAGTTTTTTTGTCTGAGAATTGGCCTTTTTGTGTTCGTGAAGTGCCAACGCTTATAGTGACTGCTGTGACTGCAAAGGACTCCAAAAGGGGCCCGACAAAAGAGAGGAATTCACGAAATGCAAAATCTCAAGCAGTGCTTGCCGCATGGAGATTTAAACGGTCTTCTCTGTCGCTGAAGTACATATTGGTTCCCATTTTTATTGATGGTGTTTGAGAAACAGCTGTGACTAACCATGACCCGTTGTGAGAAAACAAATGAGCAAATCTCACTTTTTTCACATCTTTTATTTCTCTTTGTTATTCAAAAAAAGAAAAGAAAACACAAAAATAAGTTCTATTTTCTAACAGGCAAACAGCTGAATTTCAACGCAAGACAACGCAATGCAACAAGCCTGGGCAGGTATTATTACTTGATTGTACTTGTAGCCCCATAATGCACGCCGTATCTCAGGCACTCTGTAATAGTCATTGAAAGGTTCATTACCACAGTACTACTCTACTATGACATAACACAGGGCCTTTAGTGATGCACTACTCAGTCATTGCCATTGTGGTAACAACAAATGTATAATGCCGCATTGTAACGGCTTAATTGTCTGTAGTATTTGTGTCATAGTAGCCTACCTCATTATCTCATATCTTATGGCTGAGGGTTTTGTAGACTTAAAATGTTTGGACTCCTCTTGAACACTGGAAATGTTTTTTTTTTTTTCGTGCCCATTTTCCTGTAGATTGTTGAGGAAGTGTAAGGTTTCCAAGCAGACATTTGCTCAGTTTCATACTCATTGCTTGCCTTTTTCTTTCCTTTTTTGTGAGACATATTCAAGTGTCTGTGAAATTGGACTCTACCCTTTAAAAGACAAGATTACTGTGGAGAAACCGTCAGCATTTAGAACAAGCAACATTATCTCTTTCCCTGTGTGTGTGTGTGTGTGTGTGTGTAAGTGCGTGCGTGCGTGTGTCTGTGCCTGTGCCTGTGCCTGTGCCTGTGTGTGTGTGTGTGTGTGTGTGTGTGTGTGTGTGTGTGTGTGTGTGTGTGTGTGTGTGTGTGTGTGTGTGTGTGTGTGTGTGTGTGTGTGACACGTATGTGTGCGCGCGTTGTGCGCCTGCATGCCTGCGTACGTGCATGCATGTGCTTACATGTTGGCGCACACACGTGTGTAATTTTGAATCATTTTGCATTTGAAGGTATGAGAGATGCAAAAGCAAAAAAATAAATAACACATCAGAGACTGTAAAAAACTAGTAAGATAGGACAGTGAAAAAATGGTAATTGAAGTGTCTGTGTGTGTGTGTGTGTGTGTGTGTGTGTGTGTGTGTGTGTGTGTGTGTGTGTGTGTGTGTGTGTGTGTGTGTGTGTGTGTGTGTGTCACTCTTCAGAAGTGGAATCAAAGCTGAACTGCCGTGAGAGAAGAGGATGGAGAGGATAAGGATGAAAGAGAGAGAGAGAGATAGAGAAAGAGAGAGGGATATGTGTGTGTGTATATATGTGTGTGTGACAGAGAGCGCGAGAGAGAGAGATAAAGAGAGAGAGAGAGAGAGAGAGTGAGTGAATGAGAGAGAGAGAGAGAGAGAGAGAGAGAGAGAGAGAGAGCTTGTGTGACATAAAGAGAGTGAGAGAGAATATGTTTGTGCCTTTGTGCGTGTGTGAGTGTGTGTGTGTGTGTGTGTGTGTGTGTGTGTGTGTGTGTGTATGTTTGCATGTGCGTGTTTGTGAAAGTGAGAGAGACAAAAGAGCATGAATGAGAAAGATGGAGTAATGAAGAGAGAGAGAAAGAAAGACAGAATATAGGTGGGCATGTGAGAGAAAGGGAGACTGCAAAGGATGAAGATGAAAAGATTCAGAGATTGGGAGGGAGTGAGTGTATAGTGTATTGTGTGTTGTACTGTTGGAGAGAGAGAGAGAGAGAGAGAGAGAGAGAGAGAGAGAGAGAGAGAGAGAGAGAGAGAGAGAGAGAGAGACAGACAGAGACAGAGAGAGAGAGAGAGAGCGACCGATACCTGTCAGAGAGAGAGAGAGAGAGACAGAGACAGACAGAGAGAGAGTGAGAGAGAGAGATAGCGACCGATACCTCTCAGAGAGAGAGAGAGAGAGAGAGAGAGAGAGAGAGAGAGAGAGAGAGAGAGAGAGAGAGAGAGAGAGAGAGAGAGAGAGAGAGAGAGAGAGAGAAGGGGGCGATATCAGATAAGTGCTGAGCCGCTG
>NC_085861.1:30269938-30274938 GCF_034702125.1 Engraulis encrasicolus | reverse complement strand
ACATTCACTAATACATGTGAAGAAAAATGACATGCTCTCTCTCTCTCTCTCTCTCTCTCTCTCTCTCTCTCTCTCTCTCTCTCTCTCTCTCTCTCTCTCTCTCTGTCTCGTTCTCTCTCTCTCTCTCTCTCTCTCTCTCTCTCTCTCGCTCTCTCTCTCTCCTTTGCTCTGTCTCAAACACCACAAGCACATGCACATACACATACACATACACACGCACTCGCATTCACGCACCCACACATGTAGTCACACACACACACACACACACACACACACACACACACACACACACACACACACACACACACACACACACACACACACACACACACACACACACACACACACACACACACACACACACACACACACACACACACACACACACACACACACACACACACACACACACACACACACACAACCCTCTCCTCCCCCTTCCAAACATACGCACAAATGCATTTCCCCTCCACTACCCCCCTTCCCCCCTGCCATCTCCATTATTAATCCAAGTGCTTCTGACTTCTTTATTTCCCTTCAAAGGGACAAGCAGAGCCGTGACATCAATCACAGGATGCGAATATTTATCTGCCGCTAATTTCCATCAATAGCCTGGAGACAGGCTTAGCTGACAAAACTCATTCCCGCATCCAACAAAAACCCTCCACGGCAACTTGGCCCTCCACCACTCGCACAAACACGCATACACACATACACACAAACACACAAACACAGACAGACACATGCACACAGGCACACGCACACACACACACACACACACACACACACACACACACACACACACACACACACACACACACACACACACACACACACACACACACACACACACACACACACACACACACACACATCTGCCTTCCCTCTGCCTTCTTTTCACATAGAGAGACACACACGAGAGAGAGAGAGAGAGAGAGAGAGAGAGAGAGAGAGAGAGAGAGAGAGAGAGAGAGAGAGAGAGAGAGAGAGAAAGAGAGAGATAGAGAGAGAGAGAGAGAGAGAGGACAACAGCGTAGGGGGAATAGATGCAGTTAGCAAAGCTCTTCATCTTCTGCCCTTCCCCCACTCCCTTTTCACTCTCCATCATCTCCCTCTCTCTCTGTCTCTCTCTCTCTGTGTATTTTCCTGTATTTCTCACTATCCTTCTTTCTCTCTTCATCCTCATTTCTTTTATCTCTGTCCTGCTTTTCCTCTGTCTGTCCGCCTTTCCTATCACTGTCTCTCTCTCTCTCTCTCTCTCTCTCTCTCTCTCTCTCTCTCTCTCTCTCTCTCTCTCACTGTCCTCTCTCTCTCTCCCTCTCCCCCCCCCCTCTCTCTCTCCTTATATCCCTCTCCACTGCCTTCCGTTCATCCGTCCATTTCCATTGCTCTTTCCAGTTCTCTCTCCTTCTGTCTCCATGTCTGTCATTTCATGCCTCTTCTCTCATCCACCTTTTTTCTTCTTATGTCTGCACGCCTCTTTCTTCTCCTCTATCTAATGTCTCTACATCTTTTCATCTTTCTCTCTCTCTCTCTCTCTCTCTCTCTCTCTCTCTCTCTCTCTCTCTCTCTCTCTCTCTCTCTCTCTCTCTCCTTCCGTCTTCCCTCCATTGGAGTTCATCAAATTAATGTGCGCTGCAAATAGATGCACAGCCTCTGTTGACGTCCTGGGCTGCTGGACGACTCAAATTGCTTTTGGTGAAAGGGCTGTCTGCTTGCTCACACACAGGCAGAGAGAGAGAGAGAGAGAGAGAGAGAGAGAGAGAGAGAGAGAGAGAGAGAGAGAGAGAGAGAGAGAGAAAGAGAAAGAGAAAGAGAGAGAGAGAGAGAAGCATTGAGTAGAAAAGACAAGAGGGAGAGATGGATGGATAAAAGTGTAGAGATAGAGAGCAGCGGAGAGAAAGAGAAAGATGAGAGAGAGAGAGAGAGAGAGAGAGAGAGAGAGAGAGAGAGAGAGAGAGAGAGAGAGAGAGAGAGAGAGAGAGAGAGAGATAGAGTTGAGGTTGAGTTGAGTTGAGATGTCTGTTATTTTCATTCATTTCTCTGATGTCTGGAAGTTCATCCAGAGAGATGAGCATTGAGAGAGCAAGCCATGAGTCTGGAGCTATGTGAAAAGAGCCGCGGATTTTTATCTCTTTTTGTGTGCATGGGTTTATTTTCTGAAGTTTGTGTGGCTGTGTGTTTGTGTGTGAATAATCGTGTTTTCGCCTCTCCAGTCTCTCTAATATCAGGGACATGCGTAGCCTGTACGTTTGAGGTTTGTGTAGAAGGCGGTGTGTGTTTGCAAGTGCAGTTCCTATATAATATGCGTGCATGCGTATGGATGCGAGCATGTGTGTGTGTGTGTGTGTGTGTGTGTGTGTGTGTACATGTTGGGGGATGATTACACACACAAAGGATGTGGCTAAATAGTTTCTTTTCTTCTGGTGGGGCCCCCTTAAGTGGGTACGGTGGGGTTGGTGGGGTTTGGTTTGCTTGACAGCGGGGGCGATTTAGCCGCCTTTTATGAGTGAGGCCCCAGTCAATGGGTGCCCCCCATTATATCCCCTCGCGTTCTCACAGGGTGCCCCATCACCATCACCACCACCACCACCACCCCTCCCACCCATCCACTGTACCATCCCCTCCAGGCTTGGCACGGCAGTGGCTGTCTGCCCAAAGCCAGACTGCCCAAAGCCCCCTTTTTAGACTCTTTTCAGGACCCAAAATTCACATGACGGCAACATTAGCAAAAAGAAGAAGAAAAAAAGAAACGCTATTACAAATCCAATTTCATGCGTTCCGTTGGCCAACTGAGTCACTTGGGGTAAAACGGTGCCTTGTCCATGTGTGTGTGCATCCCTTAGGCTTGTGCTGTGCAGTGCATGTTACTCCCCCCCCTTATTGAAAACACTCACGTTTTTTGGAAACAACAGAGTCTGAGTGTCCACTGCTTTTATACTCGCAATGCTCTCAGTTGAGCCAGGCTGCTTAAATAGTAGGCCAATGGCCAGTGCTCTCTGTCTGAGGATGAAGCATTTCTGTAAGTGTCTGTGTGTGTGTGTGTGCTTTTGGGTTGCCAGGGATGCTGTTAGGGCCAGTGTGTGTTGGTGCGTACGTGTGTGTGCGTGCATGCGTGTGTGTGTGTGAGGAGTGCGTGTGAAGAGTGTGTGTGAAGAGTGCGTGTGCGTGTGCGTGCGTGCGTGCGTGCATGTGTGTGTGCGTGCGTGCGTGCGTCAGTGGGCCTCCTTTTGTACTGTATTGGCAAATGAAGTGCTAAGACTCGAGACCTAGGATGTGTGTGTGAGTGTGTGTGTGCGCGCGTGTGTGTGTGTGCGCGTGTGTGTGTGTGCGCGCGTGTGTGCGTCTGTGTGTGTGTGTGTGCGTCTGTGTGTGTGTGTGTGCGTCTGTGTGTGTGTGTGTGTGTGCGTGTGTGCCTGTGTATGTGATGTGGGACACATAATAGTGATGGATAGAGGGGGAGGTTGGATGCGATGATGACCTCCCTTTTGTCTTTCTTTCTTTCTTTTCTTTTTTGTGATAAACCTCCCTCCATACCGACACATACACACACACACGCACACACACACACACACACACACACACACACACACACACACACACACACACACACACACACACACAGACACAGACATGCACACACACACACGCACACAGACACACACACTCACTCATTCACACACACAAGTACACACGCACACATGCGCACATACACACATGCACACAGACGCAGAGGCACACACATTCACAAAGATTCTCACACATGCACATGGTCACACAACAATGGTCTTGCTCTCTCAGTCAGTGCTTTGATGGAGTCCCCCTCTGAATGTGTGTGTGTGTGTGTGTGTGTGTGTGTGTGTGTGTGTGTGTGTGTGTGTGTGTGTGTGTGTGTGTGTGTGTGTGTGTGTGTGTGTGTGTGTCTGTGTGTGTGTGTGTGTGTGTGTGTGTGTGTGTGTGTGAGAGAGAGAGAGAGAGGGCATTGATTTTCAGTATAACGGTACCCATAAATAATAGCTTGTGTTTAGGTGGCCTTGACTGGCAGTGCATTTGAATGGAAGACTCACTTTTCTTGTCGAAGAAAAAAAAATAGTCAAGGAGTAAAAATTGAAGAAATATCTGAAAAAAAGACAGAAAAAGAAAAAGAAACTCTCCTTGACCTCTTAACAGCACCCACCTCGATTCTTGGAATCGGTCCTGCTTTTCCTTCAAAACTTTTCTTGGCTGAGGAAAAGGGAGGAAGGGAAAATGCATTTCATACCAAGGTCCCACCTCTCAGTCAAAGCTATTGCTTTGTGTGTGTGTTTGTGTGTGTGTGTGTGTGTGTGTGTGTGTGCGTGTGTGTGCGTGTGTGCGTGCGTGCGTGCGCACCCATGCGTCTGTGTGTGAGTGACGTGAGAGAGACAGAGGGGGTGGGGGACGTTTGGGGTGGCGGAGTGGCCCATACCTCTACTGGGCATAAATTACATTACATTACATTACATTACATTGCATTTGGCAGACGCTTTATAACCAAAGCGACTTTCAAAAGAGGACATAATCAAGCCAACATCACAAGCAAATACAAAGTGCACAGGAGATATACAGAACAACAAGTGCAGTTGCAAAGAGGAGTTAGGTTTTTTTTATATAATGTTTTTTTTAATATATACAAAGAGTAAATAACGAGTACACACACACACAAACACACACTCACAAACTACTACACACTACACACTCATAAATGCCACCGCTACACCGCTACAAGAGAAAAATCCTGAAAATTTTCATTTGCAGGGAACATATTATAGTATAATTTTGATCCTCGCCATTTTAATTGTTTATTTTGCTTCGTTATTTTCCGGTTAATGATTAAAGCTAAACAGATGATATTCTTTGTCTATCACACATTATTCAAACCAGTGCTCTGTCCACACTCAGAACATAAGCCAGAATTCTAAACACGTACATATTCCACTCCTCTTTCCCCACATCCGCTTCTGCCATTATGCTATCTCCCA
>NC_085861.1:30252438-30259938 GCF_034702125.1 Engraulis encrasicolus | reverse complement strand
GTATGTATGTTGCGTATGTCTGTGAACGTGCGTGTGTGTGTGTGTGAGAGAGAGAGAGAGAGAGGGAGAGAGAGAGAGAGAGAGAGAGAAAGTGATAAAGAACGAGAGGTGGGGACTGATGCAACCCACAGCCATGCCATCCAGCATTCAAGAATTCTTTTTATTTAACATTTCAAATAAATGAGGTATGATTCTCAAGGCTGCTTCTCTCACTATTCAATGTGCGTATATCAGTGCGTATATGGAGAGGCAGACATGGAGAAAATCAGGAATACAGAGGGAGAGAATGCACACTCTCCATAGATAATGCCATACATCAGTGTTTCTTCAGCTTTTTTCTTAACATTTCTTAACCATTTGAGGAGTACCATCACAAATATGTGATTAGACTTTTGCCAAAAAAATGAGTTCTCATTTTGACTTTTAGAGGTTTTTAACACACTTCTATGGGAGCTGTAGAGTGTTGAGTAAAATTCTAGAAGAACTGGGGGAAATTCTTACTCCTCAAAGGGTTTTTAAATGTGCTAGAGACGAGCTGCAACTATATAGCCTAGAAATCTAGACGCCCCTAGCGACCGCAAATTGAATTTGCTCCCGGGGGCAGTCTAGCGGACCCCGGTCGTTTTGCGAGGCTGAAAGTTATCCGATGACAGGGCCAATCAAATCGCGAGGGGGGCCGGGCTACTTAGTAAACAGGAAACTTTCTAAGAAGAAGCATGGTGTCCGTCCGTGCTACGTACAGCACGAAAGTGCACTTAATTTAAAAAGCCTGGGTGATAATACATTTCGTGTCTGACATGGATTGATGTAATAATACACCATGAACTTATCGGACACAAATAGATCACAACACAATACCATTTGATCATTCGATGTTTTAAACTAGCTCGGTAAGCTAAGTTGAGCATTTTACAGGACCAGATAGTCACACGCTATTATCAGACCACTACTGTAGGTGTAGAATGAAATTGCTGCCTCAAATTCTAATAAGACACATGCCATTAAAAACGAGACATTTGGGAGCTTTGAAAGTCTTTGAGTAGCTTACTAAATAGATGGGAATGGCATAGTCAACCAAGCTAGTGGCTAGCTAACCTGTCGTCAATAACACAGAGCTAGGTATCCAGTCTTAATATAACCATTTAACAAGCCCCAGATGGCTCAACATTTCGCTGGTTGATCAAGGAGGGCCATGTGGTTGAAAACGAGGCATTTTTGAACTGTATAAGTGAAAACACGATTTATTAGGACACTTGTTTGTGGCTGTGGTCATCACATGCATTCACGACGGCTCGAATTTGCCGCTCCACCTACAAAGGGGCCCTCGCTGGCTAGCTAACCTGTCGCCAATAACACAGAACTATCCAGCCTTGTATTATATGCCTGTCCCAAATTCTAATAAGATCCATGTCATTAAAAACGAGACATTTGGGAGCTTTGAAAGTCTGTGAGTCGCTTACTAAATAGATGGGAATGACACCTAGAGTCTACCGAGCTAGCGGCTAGCCAATCTGTCGTAATATCCAGCTGTGTATTATTTCTATGTGTATTAGTTATGGGTATACAGCTAGCTAGCTAACACCGAATATACCATGTTGACAACAATCATAAATATAACCATTTAACAAGCCCCAAATTGCTCAACATTTCGCCGGATGATCAAGAAGGGCCGTGTGGTTGAAAACGAGGCATTTTTGAACTATGTAAGTGAAAACACGATTTATTAGGAAACTTGTTTGTGGCTGTGGTGATCACACGCATTCACTGCTACGACGGCTTGGACTTGCCGCTTCACAAGACAGCTGTGACGTTACACAGAAGTGTGTGGGGATTGGTTGTTTGCCATCCAATTGCGTGGCGTTGAGTGCTGAAGCAACCGTTTATCCCGCCCACACTGCTGCCCAGCCCTCCTAGACCCTGGTACAGCTTTTTGCTGTACGGGTCTGGCTCGCTAGGCTGCAACTATACCCTACCCAAACTTCCACACATATGTATGAACTAAACAAGGGATGCAAGTGATAAATTACAATGGCTCTTGCTCAAGACATTAATCCACTTCTCTTCAACTCTCTTCAGGATCTCAATCAGTGCAGTTAATGAGGGGGGTACTGGCATAGGGGGGCATGGGGAGGGTCTTGCTACTGCAAGAATCCACAGCAGCGCTGATGGGGATGCCAGACGTAATACAGGGAGGAGGCGGATAAAAAAAGCTTTGAATATTTTTTTGACTCTTCTTTAAGACTCTCCTGTCTTCTCACCGTAGGATTTAATTTCCCCACTCTATTTGATTGTTATATATCTCCTCCCTCACCCCCCTCCCATTCTCCATTCTTTTATTCCTTATGTCTTTGCTCTGTTTGTTCTTTCCATCCACGTCTTCTTCCTCTCTCCTTTTCTCCCTCTTTTATGCACTCAGTAATTCTCACTAATCCTTTCTTTCCTCTATCCTTATTCTATTCGTTTTTCCTTGCCTCATCCTTCTTTTCCTCCTCAAATGTTCTTCCCTTCCTTCTTCCTCTCTTCCTCCCTGCCTTCATTCCTCCTTCTCTCCTCCTGTCTCCCACTTCTCTCCCTCCCTCCCTCTACTTTCACTGCTTCCTTTTCTCCTTCATGTCGTTCTCTGCTCTGGCTGGAGAGAGTGAGTGAGAGTGCAACAGAACTCTCCCTCTTCCCTGCATCCGTCATTCTTTCTCTTTCTCTCTTTTACCTCTTTTCCTTCCTTCTTCCATTCCTTCCTTTCTCCCAGTCTCCTTCCCTCTGTTCCATTTCCTCCCTCGTTACTTCCCTCCTTCCTTCCTTCATCTGGTTCTTTCATTCCTTCCTTTCTCACAGCCTCCTTCTTCCCCTCCCTCCCTTCCTTCCTTTATTTCACGCCTTGCATTCCCTCCCTCGTTACTTCATTTGGTTCTGTCTCCCTTTACTTCTTTTCCTTCCTTCCTTCTTTCATTCCTTCCCTTTTCCCAGCCTCCTTCCCTCCCTTCCTTCTCTTCTCCCCTCCCTTCCCTTCCCTGCCTCGTTACTTCCCTCCTTCCCTCCCCTCCCTTCCCTTCCCTTCCCTGCCTCGTTACTTCCCTGCTTCCCTCCTTCCCTCCTTCCCTCCTTTCCCTTCCCTCCTTCCTTCCTTCCTTCCTTCCTTCATTTGGTTCTGTGTGCCCTGGTCGTGAGAGTTAGGGGTTGGCACACTGCCAGGCTGGCAGAGACTTCAAAGGCTGTCGCAGACGAGCGGGCGGGCGTGCGGGTGAGCGTGTGCCACACGACCCCAGATTAGCAGACATCCACTCCATTAGACTTGCACGGGGGAAGGTGGAGGTGGCGTGTGTGTGTGTGTGTGTGTGTGTGTGTGTGTGTGTGTGTGTGTGTGTGTGTGTGTGTGTGTGTGTGTGTGTGTGTGTGTGTGTGTGTGTGTGTGTGTGTGTGTGTGTGTGTGTGTGTGTGTGTAAGTAAGAGGGAGTCGGGAGAAGGGAGGAGGGCTTGGTTTTAAGACAGGGAGTCAAGGGGGATCTCTCTTGCCTTAAACCTTAATCTGCGTCTCAGTAGGATTGTCTGTGTGTGTGTGCGTGTGCGTGTGTGTGTGCGTGTGCGTGTGCGTGTGCGTGTGTGTGTGTGTGTGCGTGTGTGTGTGCGTGTGCGTGTGCGTGTGCGTGTGCGTGTGCGTGTGCGTGTGCGTGTGTGTGTCTGTGTGTCTGTGTGTGTGTGTGTGCCTGTGTGTGTGTGGGTATAATGATGGGGACTAGAAAGGATGATCCCCAACCACTCAGAGACGACATCCATTTTTTGGCTGCATAAAGGGCAAGACACGCGTATCGTCGTCGCGCTCGGTTGTAGGTGTCTGCCTTTCCTGCCACATGGCTCATTTGCATCCTGAAATATTAAATAGCCGATGAAACGATGTCTGGTACAGTGTGTGCACATGCACAAATGCACACACACCCTCTCTCTCTCTCCATCTCATACATGCATGCATGCACGCATGCACACACACTCACGCACACACACACACACACATGCAACAAAGACGTGAATACAGTATGTCACGTAAGTGAGTGCACCTCTCACATGTTTGCCGATTTCTGAGTATATCTTTTCATAGGACAACATTAAAGAAATTTCACTTTGACACAATGATTGGTGACCTGTTAACAACATATACAGTGAGTCCAATAAGTATTTGATCCCTTGCTGATTTTGTTGGTTTGCCTACTAACAAAGACATGATCAGTCAATAAATGTTATGATAATATGTATTCTAATATGGAGAGACAGAATATCAAAAAGAAAATCCAGAAATTAACTGAAGAGAATATATATTAATTTATTTTCATTTCATCGAGCAAAATAAGTATTTGATCCCCTGCCAACTGATTACAGTTCCGGGCCCACAGACCAGATGGGCACTTCCGATCAACTTGTCATCTGAATTAAAGACACCTGTACATACTATCATGCATAAAAGACACATTGAATCAGCAGAATCAGTCCATAGTATGAGTTAATCAGTCACACTCCAACCTCACCAGCATGGGAAAGACCAAAGAGTGGTCAAATGATATCAGGGACACGATTTTAGACCTGAACAAAGATTAAATGGACTGCAAAGCCACAAGAAAGAGACTGGGTATTAATGACCCAGCTGTTGATGCATTTCTTCCAAAATGTGAGGAATACAAAATGACTATCCATCAGCCTGTCAGGGGTTCTATACAAGATGTGACCTTTGGTAGGGATTTGATAATCATGAGAACAGAAAGAAATCACCCTAGAGCTGTACGGGATGAACTAGGCAATGATATCAAAGCTACTGGGACCAAAATCACTGATAAAACTACTGGTAGCACTTAATGCCACAGAGGTTTAAAATCCTGTAGTGCACACATGGTACCTCTACTTCAGAAGGAACCTGTGCAGTCCCACTTGAGGTTTGTCAACAGACATCAGACTGGTTTAGGATATGATAAGGAGGTGCTGTAGTCAGATGAAACCAAAATCAATCTGTTTGGCATTATCACAATTCAATGTGTTTTGAGAAAGAGTACTGCTGTCTATGATCCCAAGAACACCCTCCTCATCATCATGCATGAAAGTGGTATCATTATGGTTTGAGGGTGTTTGTCTGGCCAAGGCACAGGACAACTTCGCATCGTCAATGAATGGATGGAGGGAGACATGTAATGTGCAATCCTGAGTGCAAACGTCCTTCCCTCCACCACTACACTGAAGGGTGGGCCATTTTTGGATCTCCCAACATGACAATAATACACAACATACAGTCAAAGCAACGAAGAAGTGGCTCAATAAGAAGCATATTAAAGTCGTGAAGTGGCCTAGACAGTCTCCAAATATTAACCCTATAGTAATTCTATGGAGAGAACTGAACCTCCCATTTGCCAGGCTACAGCCACAAACTATTAATGTTTTAGAGATAATGTGCAAAGAAAAATGGGCAAAAAATATTTTCTACTATATGCACAAACATTGTCATTAACTAAAAGAAGCATCTAACCTCAGTGCCAGACAACTAGGGCTTTGCCACAAAGCACTTTATCCTCTTTAGCTAGAGGGGTCAAATACTTATTGGCCTAAATGAAATACAAATAAATTAAAATATATTATTTTAAGTTATTTTCTGGATTTTCTTTTTGATATTCTGTCTCTCCATGTTTGAATACATATTATCATAAATTTATAGACTGATCATGTCTTTATTAGTGGGCAAACCGGCAAAATCAGCAAGGGATCAAATACATATTGGACTCACTGTATAACCGCTTCAATTTCTTGTTCACTCAGAAAAAAATCAAAATACAGCCATTAATGTTTGAACATTGCCCACAAAAGTGAGTTGCACCCCAGATTAAAATCTGGTATAGAAGGGGCCGTGTTGGCTCGAATCGTCTCGAAATGAAAAGGGATTAAAAGGGAGGTCATTGGTGTGCGTTTCAACCTTTATTTTAATTGAACTTTTACATTTTGAGTCTGCACGGTAACATACTCTACACCCACAGGCTGTATCTGAAATGTCTGCCACATTCACTGGTGCCCTATGTAGGGATTTACACAATAGGCCTATCTATTGTGCTGTAGTAAATGTGAGTGAGAGAGGCTTTATTAATCCCCAAAGGGGAAATTGAATGGCACCTGGCCATCCACACAACACATAACAGCAAGACAACAACACTTGCATGAGATACATACACCGATGAATGATGCCAGTTCTGGGCTCACAGAAAATGTCCTCCTAAATGGGCATCAACATTCCCCCACTCACAGTAATAGGTCTTCCTGTTATTTGCTGCTTAACGTCCCAAAACAGCAGACTGTGCTGGATGTGCTGTGCCCTACTTTGCTGTAGTGACGTGACGTGTGTCTGCTTTTGTTGCACGTTCTCCACTATTAATCAAAACGTGTGTGTGTGTGTGTGTGTGTGTGTGTGTGTGTGTGTGTGTGTGTGTGTGTGTGTGTGTGTGTGTGTGTGTGTGTGTGTGTGTGTGTGTGTGTGTGTGTGTGTGTGTGTGTGTGTGTGTGTGTGTGCATTTGCTCGTGTGTGTGAGTATGAGGGGGAGGAGGTGGTGGAGGGTTGTTAACAGGCTCGTACGGAGAGCTCAGCCACTCTGGTGCGTCTCTCGTCTCCTGCCCATGGGAGATGGCTGTCAGACAGGGTTTGCTGCCGGGCTCAGATGATGAGCTTGCTACTCAGACGTCAAAGGCTTAGAGACACTGGCCGTGTATCAATCAAATACTCACACTCACACAGCTCGCACGCACGCCTGCACGTCTGCACGCACATGCACCCCACACTCACACACCTCATCCACTGAGGAAAGAGAGGGAATTTTCTGTGCGTTTGGGGAGTTGGGTTTGAAGCGGAGGGTGTTGATGTGACAGTACTGTTTCAGGGTTTCAGTGGCATCAGATTATGATGCTCTTTGTCAAATGTAATTCAGTTTATGACGAAGACATTTTGTGTTGAAATATTAGTAGCCTAATGTATTTTTGTTTGCACAAATTATAATGCAAGATTGAGCAGGGTCTTCCAATCTATTGTCCTTGAGGTCCTACTGACAACCAAATACCTAATACTGCAGATGAAATGCTAAGGCGTTATGTTCACCGTCTCTAATTCTGTTTTCTGTTTTTTTGTTTTTGTTTCTGTGTGTGCCGTTACAGAACTCCATCCGGCACAACCTGTCGCTCCACACCCGCTTCATCCGCGTCCAGAATGAGGGCACCGGCAAGAGCTCCTGGTGGATGCTGAACCCCGACGGCGGAAAAGCCGGCAAGTCCCAGAGGAGACGAGCCGTCTCCATGGACAACAACACCAAGTACCTGCGCAGCAAAGGACGCGTCAGCCGACGGCAGAAGGTCCTGGGCGCCGGCCGGGGCCAGAATCGCCTCCGGGGCTCTCCCGACCAAGGCGGCTCCCCTCTGGGGCAACCTCTCGCCGGGTCAGGGGGAGCAGGTGTGGGCGCTCCAGGAGTAGCTGGTGTTGGCGTTGGAGGTGTT
>NC_085861.1:30234938-30244938 GCF_034702125.1 Engraulis encrasicolus | reverse complement strand
CATTTCACTGTTTAAATGCTTTTTCTCCATCAGACAGGGCAGAGGAAGAAATGCATGTATGGTATAGTGAAAAAAGTGATAGGGCCTATGTGAAAAGTGTGTATGTATGGTAAAGTGAAAATGGAAATGAAGTGAGTGAAAAGTAAAATACTGTGCTTGTGCGTGCGTGCGTGCGTGCGTGCGTGCGTGCGGCGTGCGTGCGTGCGTGCATGAGGCTGTGCGTTTGTACGCATTTGTGTGTGTGTATTTGAGTGAATGAGCGAAGAAGTTACGTGTGTGTGTACATACAGTACATGATACACACATACAGTAAAGCTACATTTACACACGCCGCTACTAGTTACTCGCTCAACGAGGGAAGTCAATTGAATGTCTACCGGTGTACGTTCCAGCGAAGCGAGGCCTGCACAGGCGAGGAGGGTATGAGCGAAGCGATGTGGCCAGATTCCGAGATAAAAATATTTTAACTTTTTGAATAACGTGAGTAAGCAAGTAGCAAATTGGAATGCAGAGTTTGGATTATTGACAGTTAACTTCTCGCTTTTGTAATGGCAGTTTAACCTGCAGCATTTTATAGCTAACGTTCCATGAGCGAGTAGCGAATAAGGCAGTGAGTTACGCCAGGGACACATGCAGGCGAAACGAGCAAAGCGAAGAGAGCTGAAATTCAGTAATTGCTCAACGGTCAAGAGGTCGTAGCGGCGAATCAAATGGAATGAAACATTTATGTTGTTGATGTGATTGGCCGTCGGAAGCGAAATTCACTCCTCATTTGCATAATATTAAACTTGGTTGAATATTTTCACATCTCTTCGCTCCTATTTGCTTGCCTTCACCTCCCTAATGGGAATGAATGGCGAAGTTCGTTTCGCTTGGCCAAATTTGTATGTATGTGCGTTAAAAACGAGTAACTCGTAACAACGTGTGTGAATATGGCTTCGGAGTGTATATGGTGTTTGAATTCTTTATGTGTTGGCGTTGTCACTACCGCACCTTGAGAGGTGGTTGTCCTGTTGGTTACCTGGAAATCCCAGGAGGCATTGCAGCGGCACAGCCCCTTACGGTGTCCCTGTGCAGGTGCTTCGCCTGAGGGGAGTACTGCTCGAAGCGTTCCCTCATCAACACTTGCTGCAAAGCCATAAGCACCTGCGTGCCGCTCCGAAACCCTGCCGAGCCACAACACTCCCCCATACCCGCCAGCATCCACCACCCCCAATGCAGGAGGAGGAGGAGGAGGAGGAGGAGGAGGAGGAGGAGGAAAGACAAGAGAGAAAGCCAATCACAAGCACATTGAGAGCTTGTTTCATCTGAAAGAGAAGAGAAGAGAAGATACAGGAAGAGAATATAAGCGAGGAGAGGAGAACAGCGTAGAATACAGCAGAACAGCAGAGAATATACCAGAGAATTGAAGAACAGCAGAGAACAGCAGACAGGATGAGGCGGGATGAGGTGGGATGAGGCGGGCTGAGGCGAGACAAGACGAGACAGCCTTGGTGCTGATAAAGCTTTTAGAGGAGCCTCGAGAGAGACTTTAGCAACCATGACAGCACAAACTGACATGTGAACACACCACGTACAACAGATACACTAATGAACACTTCATGGAGGTCTGATACGAAGAGTTAAATTATGTATGGAAGCATACCATTAGCTAACGCTTGCATAATGTACTTATATCGGATGTAGGCCTATAGCTTTACGACTAGAGTTCGTGATAGCACTGGCGCCAAAAGTAGTGATCGACATTATTGCTTTTGCAGACAGTGAAGTGCAAAATGCAATGACTTTGTATGTCATCAGCAGTAATTCATGAACAATGAATTCTTATCAAATGCATCCACTGTCAGAGCTCAAAACACCTTCAGATTTCCTTTCTTTTACATTACTATTTGTTTATTCTTTCAATTTGATTCAATCCCTGTCTGTGCTGTTTACTGTAAATGTACTGATTCACATTAATTTCCTTTACGTTCACTGATTCCCACAAGATCCTGCTGCCATTGATGTCTCATATTGATATAAGAGATGCAAGCACTTACAATAAATGACAAATAGGGCCTACATTAAGTCTTGCTTTTGTTGAATCCTCTATATGCTCTATAGAGATGTCTCCAGTAACACATTAGGGTACACTCATAAAAACGACCCAAGCCCTTCTTTGGTTTGCCACATTGTTTTTGTGCTTGATTTACTTGAAGAGATTGGTTTAATATCAAATGCATTTAGTTACCATTGTTCCAACACAATATAATTATGAAACGTCTATGAAACCAACAGAAATGAGTTAGGGTTAATATCAAATGCATTCAAATAATATTGTTCCAACACAATATATTTAGAATCTATCTAACATTCATGAAACCAAAACAAATGAGTTTGTTCTTTTAATTTGGAACCTCCCCTTGCGCATGCGTCTTGGAAGCAGTGTCCTGTTCAAAA
Source organism: Engraulis encrasicolus (assembly GCF_034702125.1). Lineage (NCBI taxonomy): Eukaryota > Metazoa > Chordata > Actinopteri > Clupeiformes > Engraulidae > Engraulis > Engraulis encrasicolus. The sequence goes on along the minus strand of NC_085861.1, from coordinate 30,242,499 downwards.
AAGATGGATTGATGGCGGCCGCATGCAGAGAAACAGGTAAGAGAGAATTGCTGGGGGGAAATCCCAATGAATAATCCGCTCATTAGCGAGTACTTAATATCGCAATGTTTTAAAACACTGTCTTGAAAAGATTGTTACGAAAAGGCCATGAAATGAACGACTAGCCAGTCAGTCAGGTGTTGGCATTGGCAGGCTAGCTAGCTAACGGTCCGTGTCCCTATCGAAGATGAAAGTTTGACAAAAAAAGACGGTTTGTGTAAGCTATACCCCGCCATTGGGGAATTTAACGGGAAAGTGTAGGTTTAGGCAATGTGATAGTTAATTTTTAATGGAAAGTAGCATGTGTGAATCCAGTTTCGCACGCAGGTGGACATACTCTGTTGCATTGGTTCTAATACACTGCGGTTGTCGGTTTCCTCTGTCTGCAAACTGTTCGAAATGTAAGTTTTTGGTGTGGGTCAATAATGTAACCCATTCAGGGTCATGAGTGCTTTCTATTTAAACTTTGTACATGCTCTGCTCATGAGGGCGAGATGGGGAGTAAAGTATGGGGGCTTGGGAGTTCATGCACTGCTTTAGATAATGCCAGGCGGCGACGAGGTAACATCTTTCTCTCGATTGCAAGCAGATATTCGTTTATCGAAATATTGGTTCGTGGTATGTGTGGGCCGTCTGAGGGAATTAACTATTGTGAACTTTGAGGGAACAGGCGACTTAAAGTGGAGCACCGGTTTTCTTGGTTGAAGTAATAATTGCTTAGCGTAGGTCTGCACCATTCGGCAGCATGGTTTCAGATTGTCTCACGTCTGGTAGCCGCCTGGTGCACCAGTCTCTCGCGCCTAATTTCCCTCCGTCTTATTATCCCACAACACGGTGTTTAGCCCCTCCGACTAGAACTTCTAATGTTTTGCAGCATGGGACGTTTTGCATGCATGTAACAAGTTGCGAGACCTAATAAGTCACCCACGGTCATGAAAGTCAATCGCTAAAATCTCAGCAAATTAAGTGTTTGCTCGTCTAGGATGTGTGATTCACAAGTGGACTAATCTTAACATTGTAGTTGTCGTCATGATCCTGACAAATGTTCTCGTGAAATAATGTTGTAGGCTACTGCACGTTCACTGAATGTCTTAAAATCTTTTGCAGTTAACTTCAATGACTCTAACGAAGGCCTGCAGCCGCCAACATCTCGGTGATTGTAAGTAATTGACCACAGAATTTGTATCATTTTCATTCATTGTTATTTTATTTTAACCCCTGTGAGATCAGACCCCCTTGTGGAGTATATCGGTGTGTGCATGGTCATTTTGATCAGATTTAGCATTATTAAAGGTCTGTGAGAATCTTAAAGGCCAACTTCCGATAAAACTCAGTTTTACTCACTCCTTTCGAAGATCGGACGGTCACCCCAAGTTAAACTCACTTGCAAGGCTCTCATAGCGGTGCGTCAACTCTCCTGGCTGTGTTTCCCGGTGTTTCCCAATTTACATCAATAATGCAGAGAAACGAGCGAATCACGAAAGCCTTTCTGTGTTTCGTCACGTCGAAAGAAGGCGTTGCCCACAAAGGTTTATATCGACCCATTTATCTAAAAACATGTCGAGTAATTTTTTTCTGCTTGTTTTCAAAACAAGCAACGTCTGGTGGTCCGAAACATAGCTTAGCTTAGCTATCAGCTGGTTGCTACTCTCAGGTACACACACAGCCCAAAGCCTCATACATAAAGCCTGCTCACTCCGGTTGCTCCGTGCCTACAGCTCGCCTAGGGGTCGCTGTCGAAAGAGCACAGCCCTGAATGGAGCCTGCACGCCTCCGCTGGCGCCCCTATAGTGCAGTACCACCAGGGGAAGTGGCGACTCTGTTTGCCATTACATTCTCTCCCAAGGCTGGAGGACTGAGCCAATCAGAGACGCGTTTCTTTGAGAGCAGGAGGAGTGAGCCAATCAGAGACGCATTTCCACGAGAAACACGGAACACTCTCTCGTTTCTCCATAAGCCACCTTGCCAGCTTGCAAAAACGTCTTGAAACAAAGCAACCAGAACGTTTTTTAAAACAGGACCAACGCGTAACACATTCAATAACAATTGGGAACACGGCAATATTAATTAAATTACGTTGAGAGGCGATCTTTAAGTAGAAATGTTGGTTCCAAATATGCTTATTGATATATTCTGTTCTCTTAAAAGAAACTATGCAGAAAAATAATGTTTCAATTGTACTTTTAGGTTGCAATCTGTAATGGAAATTTTAACATTATATTGTCAGAGAACCGTGTGTGGGTGTGGCCTTAAACATTAGCAGTCGGGCTCCACTAATTCCCTGGGTGTTTGTCTGGCTCTTTTAGAGTCTGAACCATTTGAATTTAGTACACTGTATATTGCCAATAAAGAATTTACTTGTACTTTTCTTTTCAGATCAGGAGTGAAGGTGTTGGTGTTTAGAAACAGGGAGCATTCCGTTGGCTTTGACCTGGGATTCGCCCATTAGAACGGCTGGACAACTTGACCTTGGTGACTTGAAGGACCCGACTCCCCTCGTGGTGCATGTTGTCATTGAAAGGTTGGTGACATTTATGTTGTATTCCGACTTAATTATTTTTCCACTGCTTAATACTGTTGATCTAGCCACCTGCATGAACGCTGCCAACATTTTCCCCCGAAACGATGAAAGCACTTTGAGCTGCATTTGTTGTATGAATTGTGCAATACAAATAAAGCTACTTTTATTAGTAGTAAGGCCACACCAATTTAATTTGTTGGTTCTCGGATTTTTTCAGGAAAAAGTTGAAGCGAGAGGGCGAAAAAAAAAATAAAATAAAATTAGTCGTGTGGTTATACCACCTGTATTTCAGCCTCACATGGACCTCCAAAGGAAGGTGCAAGACAGGCAAACACCTGGACATGGAGAAGGACAGTGTAGAAGGGAATTAAGGCAGCCAAATAGACCAGGCACAAAATTAGCTCACAGGGCAATTATTATATTAATCTGGTTTGAATAAACTGAGATGATTCAACAGTTGAATAGTTGTTGTTTTTCTTTTTTAAAACTGCTATCCCACTCCACTAATTCCACTAAGAGCAATACTGTGTTTCACCGCTGCTACTGCTAACCCACAGGGGCTTCAACTTGCCATTGCATGTTTGTCTGTAAATGTTTGAATGTAACACGTTTCCTGATTCGCTAGTCGTAATCGGCATGTTGAAAGGAGTGGTTTTATTGGTTCTCTACGTCACATGACCTCCAACTACTAAAGAGACACCTCCCCGTTCATGAAAACATGCAGTCTTCGTTTTTTTTAGCGATTTCATTTTTTGAGGTATTGAAACTGATTTTTTGTTTTTTTTCCATTTTGTTACGAAATACAAGAGGCGAATCCGAGAACCAACAAATTAAATTGGTGTGGCCTAAATGGTGTAGCCCAACTGATGCATCGTTAGATATTACCCCGATCCTAGATGCATTGTATTTCATACATATATCGCTAATATGGTATTTCCCTGTACTTCTCTGTCTCAGATCAGTAGTGAAGGTGTTGGTGTTTGGAACAGAGAGCATTCCGTTGCCTTTGACCTGGGATTCGCCCATTAGAACGGCTGGACAACTTGACCTTGGTGACTTGAAGGACCCGACTCCCCTCGTGGTGCATGTTGTCATTAAAAGGTTGGTGACATTTATGCTGTATTCTGACTTCATTATTTTTCCACCACTTAATACTGTTGGTCTAGCCACCTGCATGAACGCTGCCAAAAAATGTTCCCCCAATTGTGAAAGCACTTTGAGCTGCATGTGTTGTATAAATTGTGCTATACAAATGAAGCTACTTTTATTAGTAGTAAATGGTGTAGCCCAACTGATGCATCGTATGATGATTACCCCGATCATAAATGCATTGTATTTAATACATAGTATATCTCTACTTCTCTGTTTCAGATCAGGACTAAAGGTGCTAAATGGTGCTTGGTTCCGGGAGCATTTCATTGGCTTTGAACTGCGATTCCTCCATTAGAACGGCTGGATAACTTGACCTTGGTGACTTGATGGACCTGACTGCTTGTGGCATACGTTGTCATTGCAAAGGTTCGTGAGATTAATAAATGGCATAGTCCTACTGATGCATTGTTACATATTAGTCCAATCATCAATAAATTGCTATTATTGTTGTCAAATTTAGTGATGCATTTTTGAATCTCTGTACAGATTGTAAATGATGATACAGGCATCGATTAATTTAAATGGCCATTTTCAAAACTGTGTGTGGCTATGGCCTCAGACCTTAATATCAGTTGGACTGCGGGCGCCACTAAATAACCTAGATGGCTCTGAAGCATGCATTTGTATTTAAGATCTTGTATATTGCTAATGTAGTATTTTCTTGTTGCACTTCTGTTTCAGATCAGGACTGAGGGTGTTGGTGCTTAGCAGCGGTGTGGCAGAGGAGAAATTATGAACCTGCACCACAGGAGCCGAGAACTGGAGGTGGGCAAACTGGTCCGACTCTACAGCCGGCAGCGGAGGAAGGGGTGCTGCGCGAAACTGGACAGCCGCTGGGTAGGCCACGGTCAAGTGCTGGAGCGACTTGGGGAGGTGATGTACCACACAGCAACCCCCCCCTCCACACGCCCCATGACCACATGACCATTAGCCACACCTGACCACGGATACACGTTTGCGGACACCCCCACACACAGTCCCCCCTTTCCCCTCCTTACACAGGACACACCGACACAGTCAAATGCAGAGCAGCCACCAACCAGGGGTAACAGACATGCTTGGGTACCCACCCACACATACACCCTGAACACCTCTCACTCTCTCCTCCCCTGGTGCATGGGGAGACTCCTTCGGCCTCCATGACTAGACCAGAGGCGGAGACCACCCGCTCGCCTCAGGGACTTTTTGTCTTATTAACTTGTGGACTATTAAGCTCACGCTGTTACGGATGAAGTTCATGGTAACCTCGGGCGAGGAACTTGGACCTGAGGGGGTAATGTTGCGACCAAGGGACACTGAACAGGACCACTGTCACAACACAGCGGTGGTTGACAGAATGAGTGGGCCACGGGACTGTTAAGTGATGGTATATTAGTGAATAAAACGGCATCTGGCTCAGAGTGAGTGTACTTCCTTAGCATATGCTACATTGGTGTATACTGTATTTTTTTTTTTTTTAATCATTCTGTTTTTGTTACACTTCTTGATCTCCAAGTGTCTCAAAGTAACTTGTGGGGAACACGTGGTCAACACCGGTGTGATATTTACGGTGGCTATGTTAGTCTGTACTTGCTGTTTTTATGAAGAGTAAAACGATTTTGGGGAAAAAAATTCTGATTTTGTGTTGTGTGTCTGAAATGGGGGTTAACTACGGTAATAAAGCAAATTTATTTTGGATCACCTGTTTTAGATTTCATTGAATGAATATACATTTATTTAGATCATTTAATATATGTATATTATTGTGGAAACATTAGATAAAGAACAAAGGAGATATGCACTCCGCGCTTCTAAATTGACAATACGGTGCAACCAGAGCAGGACTAAATAAGTGCAAAGGGAAAAGAATCTGGTGCCATACGGATGTCTATTTTCTGTTATTTCTTTTTTCAGTGCAGTGCAGTGAGTAACTGTTACTGCACTGAAAAAAGAAATAACAGAAAATAGACATCCGTGTGAGACCAGATTCTTTTCCCTTTGCAATTAGATAAAGATGTGTTGGACCAACTCAATTACATCGTGTTACAAGGAGGTATTTAGGTTATTGTGGCTATATTTGATGAAGATGTGTTGGACCAACTCAATTACATCGTGTTACAAGGAGGTATTTAGGTTATTGTGGCTATATTTGATGAAGATGTGTTGGACCAACTCAATTACATTGTGTTACAAGGAGGTATTTAGGTTATTGTGGCTATATTTGATGAAGATGTGTTAGACCAACTCAATTACATCACATTACAAGGAAGTATTTAGGTTGGGTTGAGTCAACAAAAAGTAGATTTGTGGAAATTCTGCCCTCAATTTAATTGAGTCAATCCAATGAGTTATTTTTTTGAGTGTAATATAGTAAACATTAAAACTCTCACTCCAACCACATTACTACATGTTAGAATATGTTTAGATTTAGGCTACATATAGTATTTCATTCTTAGAATTATGGAAAAATATTTTGAAAAATATTTAAATAATTGGGGAACTAGTTGTAGAGTTATACGGTAGTTACAGAAGGTATATAACACAATATTCAGGGTAGTAGTACTGCAGTAGTAGTAGTAGTAGTAGTAGTAGTAGTAAGAGTAGAAGTAATTAAATATATTTATTACTATATATATTGAATAATAAGAATTAATGAAGGACATTTTTTTCTAAAAAAAGGGAAATATCCAATGATAGGGTAAATGTTTTCCAACATGTAGTTGTAAGAGCATTAGCAATGCTACTTAGCTGGTCTGGGATCAGCATGACGGCAGCATGAGGCGTGACAGAGGTCAGGAGTGCCATCAGAGTGTCCTCTCAGCTGGACCAGAGCAGCTGTGCACATCACTGGAGATGGAGGCCACTTGACAAGAGCTGACATTACCAGGACATCAAGAAGATGATGATACAGCCCGGTTAGTATGTTATGGTGTGATTACCTAGATAGATAGATAGATAGATAGATAGATAGATAGATAGATAGATAGATAGACAGACAGACAGACAGACAGACAGACAGACAGACAGACAGACAGACAGACAGACAGACAGACAGACAGATAGACAGATAGATAGATAGATAGATAGATAGATAGATAGATAGATACGTAGATACGTAGATATGTAAATAGATAGATTTTTTACCTACTGAAAATGTGACTACCTCTGTACCCTTGATTCTCTGTGGGAATGGGGGAGGGGTATCCATTTTCTATTGTGAGTGTTGGCTTTCATTAAATGTGTTATCCCGTTCACAAATGACCCCCCCCCCCCCCCCCCCCCATCCCCACAGCAGGGTTCAGTGTGTCATGTGTCTGTGTGTGACAGACAACGCCAATGCAACAATCATCACTTCATTTAGATCTCAGGTTCACACTCCCCTTGTCGAACAAACGATCACACACACACCCCTCCCTGCACACACAGGCGTGCACACACAAAAAAAATGTATTACCCCCCCAACCCCACACCAAAGCACACAATTTGATACAATCCAACAAACACACACGCACGCACACACACACACACACACACACACACACACACACACACACACACACACACACACACACACACACACACACACACACCTCCTTAACACACCTCCCTACACACCCTATTACCAGCCCCATACACACCATCTCCTCCTCTTTTCACCACCCTCCTCCTCCTCCTCTTCCTTCTCCTCCTCCTCCTCCTCTTCCTCTTCCTAATTCCCCTCTCCCTTCCCCACACTCTCCCCCTGTCTCCATCTCTATAGTCCTCGTTCTGCAATTGTCTGTTTACTTTATCAACACTTACGCTGTATGGTGAAAAATAACAACGGAATACGGTGATGTCAACGCAGAACGCTTTAACGTTTTCCATCCA